>NW_017306193.1:1200000-1543048 GCF_001642055.1 Alternaria alternata | reverse complement strand
ATCATTGGTATGCAACAAATATCCTAGCTAAAAGTATATGGTATCCCGCAACGCCGCAGAATGCACAACTATTGATAAACTCCCGAACGAGCTAATTGCTCAGCGCTCACACAAATAATGAACTATACAAGCATCGTATATATCGTAAGGCACGTCACAGCCCCAACTCAAGGTCTTTGTTCAGCATGATCAGACGTGGCGTTCGCCTCACTCCTGTCTGGTCCTACTTGATGTGCCGGGCTTTCATCCCGCCTCTCTCTTCTCGTCCGACCAGTAAAGACATCGCTTAGCCTGACACTGATGCGTCTATTTCTCCTATCTCGCGAACTGGCAACATCCTCAGCGCTGGCATTGACACTGCCTGCTGCAACATTACCGCTTTGATTCCTGCCTTGCTCTCTCAGACGCCGAAGAGCGCCAATCCGTTCTTCGGGTGATGCGTTGGGTCGATGACGAAGAGAGAGGATGTCGAAAAGCGCTGTACGGCGGCGATGTGATGAATCGGCTTCAGGGTTGAGAGGAGGGGCGAGCTCATTTTGATCTTGTGACGTGGAGGAATCATGGGAAGTCACAGGACGAAGGTCGACACGGCTGATGGGAATTAGCATACCAAGCATTGTGCATCAAAGAGCAGCTTACCATAATGGACATGTGCCAGACACGTTCAACAACCAAGGGTCTACACATTCTGGGTGGAATTTGTGATTGCAAGGAAGCACACGGAGATCCTGGCCCTTTTCAAAATCCTCAGTACAGATCGAGCATCCTAGAGCTTCGTCTGACGATGCATTGTCTGTGCCCGCCCCCACGCCTGTGGCAGCGGGCTGTGCAGGTGCGATGCCTGACTGATGCTCTTCCGATAGTCTTGGTGTCGCAGCTTGTATCGTCCTCGTTGAGTCGGGCAACGTATCCGGCGTGTTATTTTCGTGGTTCGTAGTTGTGGTTAAGCTGTTAGGTACTTCAGTATCTACGTTTGCACGATTTACATCTGCCGTCTCTGCTGTTGGTCCCAACTCAACGTCGGCAGGTTTCGCAGACTCCTTCTCCCCAAACTTGACGATTGGTATTGTGTCCAGTATAGCTCGCCCTAACCCCCTCGCTCTGCTTTGCCTTGGTCGGCCAAGGACGTTTCGAGGACCATATCGCTCCGGATGCCGGTGCGCGCGCACAGCGCCAGTAATGATGATGACGAGGAATAAAGCTGTGATGATTCCTGTGATACTGTATAGAATGATCATGGCAACAGCAGTGGACGGCGAAGGACCAAGTGGGTTTTGCTGGTATTGGTTGCTACCACCGGCGCTATTGCTTCCCTCATCCCGGCCTTCGACTTGCACAAAGTACTTCATGTAGGCAGGCAGGTCGATGATGGCGCCGAGTATCTTCGCTGAATCTTCCTTGTTCGTCATTGAGTATACAGCAAACTCCTCGATCATGTTTTGCGCGCTGTCCTGCGTGTAGTTGCAGTAGTTGGACGCCGTGCTGTACAGTATGACAGCCGATATGTTGGCTTGGGTATAAGCCCGTTCGAAGACGCTCTGCGGAGTGTCGAAGCCGTTGTAGTCGTTGATGTTACAGCTGATGTACGCGATTTCGTCATTGGAGATTCGAGCAGCGCTGGAGTAATTTGTATTGTATAGGTTGCCCTTCACCTGGTCCTAGTCAGCGCATGAAAAGCTGTGCGACACGCAGTGTTTGACGAACTGATTTAGCGGCTTCCTGGGTCAATGGGATCAACTCGGCAATCGTGTTTCCGTCGCCTTGCGCATCAGCAAGCGGTAATGTGCCATCGTAGAGATTTGGACGCGCGGTAGAAGTGTTGGTGGAGGAGATGGTAGCCGCGGAGACGGTTGCAAACAAGACACACGCCAACTGCCACGGCAGGCGGCAAGGTGGCACGAGCAGCATCTCGACAAGTAGCGTGGATGCGGCGCGAATCGTGTAAAAGGAATATCGCGCGCCCCAGGCACGAACGGGCTGGGGGTCCTTCTTATCGATGACCAGCACACCAGGTCCGACGCCCCATGGAGAGTTGGTCGCGAGCGCGGGGGTGCGGCTTCACTGGTGTCGGCCCTGAGAAGCACCCGACGATCCAAAGCGATTATACGAGGTGACAGATGTCGCGCTTTCCCACTATCATGTCGCGCGCGAAGGTCAAACAGCGACAAAGATATTCATATAGTAAAAGAGGGTCGATTGAAGCCTCGGCGGAGAGGCGCGGATTGCCATGGCGTATCGATTGATCTTCTCATACCTACCCGCTGACGCTGGCGACCCACTAAAACGTGCCACTCCGAGACTGCCGCACCATAGGCGCGCAACCTGCAACCGTTTCTCCAACCCACCCACGTTAAATCGCCGCATTGCCCCACTTGATCGGCTGCTACTTGCTGTTGTCGTCGCATCGTGACCTGTTAGACATATCCGCCCTACTCCGCCCATCTTCACTGCTCACACCTATGGTATGCTGCTGCGATGCAGTCGTCAGCCCCATGGCTGAGCGTCACCCCCCGGGCCGGCTCGATGTATCGTGAGGCTATAAGCATCAGCAACATCTTACTCCAAACCTGACGTCCAAGGATATCCCATCTGACCGCCTTGTCCATCTTCGCAGTCGTGGTTTGATTAGCTGGGCTATATGCGCTATCTCTTGTCGCACCTCAAACTGCATGTGAAAGAGACCCTCTAATATCACGGTCACAAACTTGATTCGGAGTGATATCTGTAAACCCTAGTGGGATCTTTCCATGAAAAGGTTGAGCATCTACGCCACATTATGTGCAATTCATTACTAGCTAGACCCAATGTACCAATTTTTCCTTTACGCCTACGCTATGTACCGTGTGTGTAACCTTCTGTCAAATACAGACAGTCATTAGTGTTCTCTTAATCTTCCTCCAGCATATGTAGACACCAAAACACGATGCTCTAATATGCAACACCACTACGACCCCTTGAAGGTGTTCTGAACGTCATGGACTGCACCTGCTGCTCGACCAAGCCCCCCAACGCTAAAGTGTCCATTGGATCAACTCCCATCTTCTGGAAATCGTTGAAGCCAGACAGATAGAACCCAGCAATGACCACAAGATACGACAAGATCAGTATAGAGCCTTTGAAGTAGTTGCTTTTGCCTTCACCGTACATGTACGACAAGAGAAACACACAGAGTATAACAGTTATCATATCCCACTGAGGGAAGATGAGAGTGAACGTCTGGCTCGCAGCGTCTTGGGCGGGAATATAGCTCGTGTGTATGGCACTGTAAAAGACGAGGGCCGGAATCTGGAGGAGACAAACTTGCAAAGCGTATGCAGAGCCAATCTCCATCGAGAGGGCGATGTTGCCGTTCATGGCAAAAGAGATGGCGTTTAGAAACTCTGTTGTGTTAGGCACCAGCGCGAACAGCGTGATGCCCAAGAACTTCTCGTCGATATCTGAGCCCTCAAGCACGCCATCCACGGTATTGACGAGTATTTCAGCAATGATGGCATATGCTAGAGTCGCCGTTAGAAGAATAGCTGCACTTTTCTGTCGGCTCCAATTCGGTGCGTCGTGACCTCCAGAAGCGTGTCCAGTGGCTGTATCGACCTCTTCGGGCGCAGCCTCCGTGTTTGTTCTTGTATGAATTGGGCGCTCAACGTGCGCTTTGGTCGATGTATGAGCAAGTTGGGCAGCTTTGCGTGGAGCCCTAGTAACATCGCGCGTTGCCAGAGCTGTTGTAGTTGCCGCGATTTCTGTGATTTGTCGCGCAAGTGACTGAGCAGCATCATCTGTAAGACCCTCAACGTGGAAAGAGTGATGTGAATGTGCATCACTGTCTTTAGGTGGTACCATATGCGGGGTGTGGCTGTCCGATTTGGAGGCCGGCCGCCTGTCGTCCGAGAAGTTTTGTTCTGGTCCAAGCCCAACCTCCTGCAAAGTCTGGCTGACCATACGCTTGTACAACTGGCTGTCGCGAATGTGTGCACGGGAGACGGACTGCCCAGTCGCTTGTCTGACAAACGAGGAGTGAGGGTAATCCATATGACCGCTTTGGCTAAGGCTACTTGCGCTCATTTCAAGTATCTTCTTCTCCTGGGCATCTGGTTCAGTCCAGATGGTAGCAGCATGAGTTCGAAGAGTGAATAGAAGACCGATGATGTAGGAGAAGAAGAGCATAGTAGCCGCAAACCAAGTGTAAGGCTTGACAGCTTCATTATAGAAGCGATCGTTCAATGCAGGTGTCTGTGAGTAATAGCATCTACGGCAGTCTCGTTCGAGGGGCACATGTCGGCTAGAGTGCACACATTGGTGACAGTTGAGCTCATGCTGATAAGTTTTAGCGGGGCAATGGAGGACGTCGGGATAAGACTTACGCTTCCATAGATCTGGTAGAACAGTGTTGGACCAAAAGCGCCAATGACGGCGAACAGGAGCATAGTCGAGGTGACACCAGCAGAGCGGACGTTGAACCTCTGTGTCTTACGCTTCAAAGCACCAAAGCACATGGATAAGCCTGGCAGGAACAGGATACCAGCAAAGATGCTACCGATGATACTTCCCTCGACAAGCTGGGCTTTGCCCTGTTTAAGCGCCACGCAATAGAGGAATACTTCGACTACCGTAGAAAAGAAAGCATTGATAGTGGCGCCTACACCCATGGAGGATTGAGCTGAGATGGATGCTACGGCTTGACCAATGAAGTATGCGAGCGGGATGATGGACAACAAGGCAAGGGTGAACAGCAGGAACTGGTCTGTCAACCAAAACTTCATCTCCAGGGCCTCGGCTAGGACGAAGTAGTCGAAGATGGTAAAGGCCACTAAGCCAAGGAGATTGATGAGGAAGATGTTGGTTCCATCAATGGTGTACTTCCAGTATTTGATTCCAACTGCGCGGTAGGTGCAGAGAAGTATCGAGGACGACTCTCCAGGACGGCGCACGTTGCCGTTATCAGAATGGAACGAGAGGGCTAGAGGGTGACGCCGCAGATGATCGAACAGCAGCAGTGTAGTCTTGCCCATAGGTATTGTAAAAACAAGGAACCAACACAGGGCCGAGACGAGGAACAGCGAAGGTGTAAGGAAACCGTAGAAGAATAGGAAGAAGACAACTCGACCAAGATTCCACTTGCCACGGCCAAACAGCCTTCTTTTAGTGTTGGCAGTATCGGTATGAAGAACATTGGCTCGTCCATCTCTGCCAAGCAAGCTTGTCGTTTCTCCGCCGGCAGAATCAACGCTGTTGCGTCTCCGGCCTATTAGAGAGCTCGTACCGGTTGTTGGACCAAAGAAAAGGCGCCCCTCTTCGATATCACCGCTCTGCCACTGCTCGTACTCGCTGATGCTACGACCCTCCCCTTCGTCCTCTTCTATGTAAGCCTCATCCTGCATGAGCTTGACGTACTTGCCGAAAGGATAGAATAGATAGCCGGCAAGGTGGAAAAGCAGGCGAGAGTATTCCTTGCAGCTCTCATTAAAGCCTAGCAGGGCGCATAGCAAACCACCGGCCATGGCGACGACAGCCAACCACCAACCAAAGATGAGGGTCCAGGCAATGTTGAAGAGCAGCAGCCATCTACTGACGTAGAGACCTGGCGATGAATGAATGTCTGCTTCAGCGTTCCGCTGCACCGAACGGCCCTTTTTATAGAGGGCGGGCTTCCAGATCCTGATACCGAAGGGATGCGTGACGTTGATAGCGTCCTGGCGATCGCGGAGGGTAAAGCTCTCTGCATCGCTCAAGTCGTCTTCTTCATCGCCGCCTCCGCTTTCGTCTTCGTCGTCTTCAGCTTGTACCGTCTCCTCACTGGACGAGGGTGTGGCGTCGGCATCAGCGGCCGTTGGCGCAGCAGCAGTCTCCTGCCCGGCTTCATCGTCTTCGGTCGAGTCGATGGTGGCTAGGTTGGGCGGCGGTGCGGCGGTGCGGCGCCGGACAGTCGATGGCTTGCGACGCAGCGGCGTCTGTCGCTGCTTCTTCTGCTGGTCCTGCTGGGCCTGGTCCAGCTCCACTTCTTCTTCGGCGTCGTCGACACTGAACTCCTGGCCCTTCTGTGGCCACTTGGACGATGTCGCGCGACGGCTCATGGGCGGCTTCTTGGGTTTGGTCGAGCCTTCGGATGTCGTCGCGTTCTGCTGGCGGCGCTCGATTGCAGACGTGATGGAGCCTGTAGTCGCGTCAGCCTCGTCCACTCTGCTGTTCTCTGGCTGTCGGGACGCAGCTCTTACCATAGCCAGAGGGCTGCATGGCAGCTTGCGGGCGTCTGCGCGCCGAATCCGTGCCTGACGCGCTCTGCGTAGGCGTGTCGCTGCCTGTGCCATAGGTGCTGCTCCGGCGCGACGTCTCGGGCGACAGCTTCGCCTTGCCTCCGGTGGGCGTCCGATCGTCCATGGTGGTGTCGCTGTGCAAAGAGCTCCAAATGTTTCGACAGGTGCAAGGGCAGCCAGTCAGACCATCTGTAGCTCAACCTTGTTTCGGGTGAGCTCGTATGGTCACAGCTCAAACAGTCAACTGCGAGGCTATCTATCTGCCCACGTCACGAATCGGCCGCCGTACGATGGCAACTATTAAGTGCGAGCAAAGATGCATCACAGTGCTGGACGTGCCCCTCTGATGTGTGCATGTGTGTGGGAGCAAGCTGCAGATGACCTCGTTGGACGTCCGATTTCCCGGCGATCAACTGCACCAGTCGGGCATTTAGCGCCGAACCTCTCACTTTCCTCCAGATAAGATGCACTGCCAGCAATCGCTGCACGTAATGCACGGCACCCGCGGCAACACAATATACGCGTCTAGGCGCTACTTGGGGCCAGTTCTGCTATGTGGTCAAGGTGCCACCATGGCGGTGCCCAGGTGATGTCATGCTGTGGCTAGAGTTCCCGTAGTCTCGCTCTTGCATGTCACATGCACGCTTCACTCGATTGGCTCCTGCTCTTGTGCGGAAAGCGATTGAAATCAGCCAAAGAAGAACATGAGTGAACGACGTAGCCCACGACATAGCAGCACCACACTCAACATCTTAGACTAACTTCACCCGCAGCTCGTCACATCAGACGAGTCCTTGACTATTCCTGGACATTACATTCGCAAGGTCCCTTGCGCCATCAGTCGTCAAACGTGGTGAATCCTACACAGTAGAAGCGCGACAACACCAATCGCTTGCAATATGATCCAATCGCCGCCCAGACAGAGCTCAACTTGTAGAGCCTGTGATGAAAGCTCAGGCGGAATGAAGAATGCCGTTGTGTTGATCAGTCGCTCGGTGCTTATCGATAGCGGACGACACGTTCCAGATCAACCGCGCGCCGTACATGATCGTCACCCGTCCACCATGTGAAGCGCGCGCCGACTGAACGCGTCGCGCAAAATATGTATCACCTTTTCAAGTCCATATATCTCCATGCCACGAGTAAGGAAGGTGCGCATTCAAGTCTCCGCAACCACCAAGACAAGTCTAACAGACCCCAGAGTACTCGGTTCTTCTCCTCGGTCTCGACAATGCCGGCAAGACAACGCTGCTTGAGCAGATAAAAGGCACCTACACGCCTTCCCACCCCAACCTCAAAACTGTCCCGACGGTCGGACAGAATGTTGCTACCATCGCGCTTCCTCCTCCAAATCCACCAATATACCTCAAGATATGGGATGTTGGTGGCCAACACAGCCTTCGTGGGCTGTGGCAATCCTACTACAGTAGCTGCCATGCTATCGTCTTCGTCATAGACAGCAGCGATGTCGGCAACGCTACTCTTGCTGATATGAGCGCGAACAATGCAGCAAGCATAGAGGATATCGGGCGCCTGGACGAGTGCAAGATGGTTCTAGAGAGCGTCTTGGCCAACGAAGATGCTAGCGGCGTTCCCATTCTAATACTCGCCAATAAACAAGATCGTGAAGATTGTGTCGAAGTAGTCCGGATCAAAGAAGGCTTTGTGAGGAGAGTGTTCGAGGGAGAAAAGGGTGGCAATGTGAGGGACAGCAGAGTACTCCCGTGCAGTGCTCTCACAGGAACTGGCGTGCAGGAGGCGGTCGAATGGTTATGCAGCAGGATGGCTTTCAACAAGGAGGCAAGACCACCGGTTATGAGGTAGCTCCAGACGCCAAGCTCAGCACGATGTCATGAATATACCCGCATTTTTATCTACTCCTGCGTCAGAAGCATCTACTTCAGATTCTTCCTTTCTCTGCATATTGTTTGACAACTTCGTACTTTCCTGATGACTCCCTCAAATGACTAGAAGTTCTACATCTACAACTTTTTCTCGGCTAGAAATCTCCCTAATTAGAGGTATATTCACCCTTCTTGCTAGTTGGCTTGATTTATCGACTTTGCACTGAGCATCATGTGATCAGATTATATTAAGGACAACCTTGGATTGATCAGGTTGTGTTGATGAGCAAGGCAATTGCGAGCTTCTCTGGGGTTTCCCAAGGCTTTGGAACACTGGAGATCAACAAATCTATATTTATGTATGTTGTGTCACAGGCCATCAGTCTTAAATACAATCAAGACCATGGGACGAGTCGATCGATCAAGATTCAAGTAGTGTCGGTGCTGCTCAGTACTCATGTTGACATATGAGGAGTCAAAAAACGCCTTGCTCTGGTTCTACAACATCAACTACTTCCCTGGGTGTTCGCAGCCCGAGCTTCCGCGATAGCTATATTCCAGTCATTTTTACTCGAGTCCAACTGATTGGATCCAGTCCGCACCCACTGAGAAGCATGTTAGCACGAACAGCTGGAATAACGTAGCATGGTCTGGTCATACCTCTCCACAGCTCACGGGCTCATACCTTGCTACCTCACCCTCCGCGATGCAACTGTCTAGTACACCAACCTTTTCGTTGACATCGAAGCCAAAGATGAAAGGCATACTGATGCGATGTTCTTGAGCTCTCGAAGACACTCTATGCACGGTGCTCACAGATCGATCATTGCCTACACGCTGAAGGAAGTATCCGATATTGACCACAAACGTGCCAGGAATTTGTGTCGCCCCAGTCCACCGTCCTCCTCGAGTCAGCACTTGTAGGCCGCCAGTCAAGTCCTGCCACAGCAAAGTAAAGCACAGACGGTCATTGTGAGAGCCCAGCCCAACATCCTTGGACACTGCAGCTTCAGCAGGGGATTTTCCCGCGTAAAAGTTACATACACCATCGTCTCCAGGCTTGAATGCGGAGGCATGGAATCAGATTATGTCACACATGCATCTTGTAAAGACACACTTACATGTGTGACCAGATCGTCGAAGTAGTCCTCATCGAGGTCGAGGGCCAGAGCAAAGACGCGAATGAGACGGGGTGCGAGTGCAAGGCATTCTTGCCAGTATGCGGTTGACCCGTCTTTGAAGTTAGGAATGTGCTGCGTTCCTTCCCATACGAATTCCTCTCCCCTGATACCTGCAAGGATCTCGTCCGGGATTGATGACAGCGACGCTGCAGGAGTATGTAAACGGGATGTTGGGAGTGGGGAACGTCGTCATCGTTGTGATTGTTGGCACAGGATTGTTAGATAGAGGCATCAGCGGAAGACAAAATGCATGAAGTGTCAAGATGGGTATACTGGTAGCCACATGCCTACGAAAAGTGAGAGTCAATCGGGCTTCCTGTTCATTATCAAGACCCCACTGACGCTAACCATGATACGTACCAAATGCTTTATGCCTCATATGCTCACACTCTACCGATATGGACGTTCTCGTCCGATCGACAAGTACATTAGCGGGCTTCCCCTTTTCCTAATACAAACCATGATACCTCGATAATCCATGAGACTGATAGCACTGATGCTGTACGACTGCCTCAATGTGGCAAAGCTTGATTGTCTCTCAGAATAGCAGAACAGGTGGAATATTGGCTGGAGGCTATGTAATACAGAGCGAAGTCGACCGGCCAAAGAGAGATACTCCCGGCTGGTCAAAAGCTCACGTTGGGTGTTACAGAGTCGAGCATTGGCTCGATGATACGAGGTACATTTGGTCTAAAACCGCTGGCGACTTCCTCATTCAGGTCAATGAACAAAAGCATTTGAAACTCTTCATCGATGTATACCTGGGCACAATGCATTCGACTAGTGGCAGTCGGGCTGCATATCAGCAGATATCAATTATCGTTATCTCCACCTAATCCTCCATGCCCTATTCCTAGCTCAGGTCTACTGAGTACGTCTTACCTCGGGACGACCAGAGTTCCTGATATTTGAAGTTGGCACAGCTACTGCCAGCTTATAAGCCAGGTGCGAAGTCCGGCAAGATGTTCACTGCAACGATTCTCGTCTCTTCAAAATGGCTGATCTTGAGCGACGAAACTGAGTGAACACGCAGGAGAAGACGACGAGCATTGGTGTCGATAACTCCATATCCACTGAGGAAGGCCACACAATTAATATCTCTGACACGTATACCGGCCCTCTCGGTGCAATCTCCAGATGGTTGGAAGGATATGGGATCGAATCGAGAGGTTTTCAGCATGTACTTCCACAGGAACGTTCCAAGCAATCGATATGGGGTCTGTCCTTGACATGGTACGTTTGTACTTTTGAAAGCCCAAACCATCCTGATTTCCCGCAGAGCATCCGCAGGTCTGACAATATCTACGTTCACGGTTGGCTTTCTAGGGCCGTCAGTGTTCAATCTTACATATAGGCAGACTGCCGCTATCACATGGACGCTTTTAGGTTTTGGTACATGCTGTTCTGGATACTTGACGACCTTTGGCAAAAAACATGGCCGTCGCGCCCTCGTGAATTCGCGTTACACATTCGGTCATTGTGCAAAGATGATCATGTTTGTTCTCAACATTTTGACCGAGATGATATTCGGATTTCAGGCCTGTATACAAGGAGGTCAAACGCTTGGTGTGATGTCAAAAAGAAATCTCCGTATTATATGAGGCATCTTCATCATCGGTATTTTAAGCTGGACCATCGCGACGGCTGGATTCAGCTACGTTCGTTATTATGAACCCATAGCCTGGATATTTCTCATGATTGTGGGTAAGCTGATCATGTTTCGAAGCCTACATGCTAACCGTGTGTAGGTTTTCATCAGCCTTTACGCCGTTGGAGCTTAAAGCTTCACTATGAAGGCCTCCCCTATCATCGAATCTAGAAGTACACAAGTTAGCCTTGGGCTTTCCTTTGCAGCCATAATTCTTAGTTGTGGTTCAAGTTGGGTGGCCGCCTCAGCAGACTACTATGTATACTTTCCCGTAGAAACACCGTCGTGGGAAATATTCGCCATTGCCGCCTCCGGGATCCGGATGCTGCCAGCTTTCGCTATAATCTGTGGTGCTGGATTCGCGTCAGCGCTCTGGTCAAATGCGGAGTGGGCCACTACATTCGCCAATAGCGATGGTTAGTCTGCCGCGCTGATCGAGTACGTGCTACGACCACTCGGAAACGTTAGATACTTGCTTCTCTTCGTGCTGTCGTTTAGTATGATGAGTAACAACGTCTTCAACTTGTATTCGATCGATTTTTCGATGCAATTATTTGGCACATGGCCAGCGAAGCTACCAAGGTTCATCTACACATTCCTCAGTGTTGTCGTGACCATGTAAGCTCCCTAATACTTGCTTCGTCTGTCGTGGCTTCCAGCTGATGTTTCTCATAGTGTGGTTGCGTGCGTAGGATACAATTCCCTCAACGATATCATCTCCAACTCGGGCGCTGTCATTGGATACTGGTCCGTCGTCTACTTCGTCCTCATTTTTGAGGAATCGGTCATCTTTCGACCAGTACGTGGGTACGGTCTTACCGGCTGGAATGATCCGAGGACCTTATCAATGGGCATCGCAGCCATTTTGTCGTTTTGTTTTGGTGTGGTAGGCGCTGTAGTTGGTACGGGACAGACCTTGTACACTGGGCCAGTTGCAGCGATGATTGGTGATTATGGTGGCGATATCGGCACATGGCTTGCTTTCTCTTTTGCTGCTATTGTCTATGCTGGAATGAGATATATCGAGGTGAGGAGATTCTATCGTTGAGTGATTTGTCGGTCTGATCTTTTCGCCACCTCCTATCACGTTCTAACATCGCGAAACAAAAGAGTTCTTGTGGCCGACAGTGACCGGTGTTCTATATGCGGGTTAGGATGAGTGTAGTGCCGTAGAGTCCTCTGATATAGTTAAGTAAGCAAGCTGACATCTGAGACCCGAACCAGCTACGTGGTGTGTGGTCCTTAAGTACAGCGTGAGGAGCGTCTACAGCCAGCTACTATGACGTCGTCGTTTGCAGTGTGAAGCATGTAGATGCTGCAACTCAATCATAGCCTACACATCTTCCTTCGCCTTGATCTCGTTTGTCTCAGCGCTGACTTCATTGGCCATCAATCTCGCTCGCTCTTTCTCCTTCGCTCTTTCGCTCTCCCTCTCTTTCTCCTCTTCCATCTTCTTCTGCCTCAAATACTGACAGAATTTACTTCGATCCCTCATCGTACCACCCCACTACAAAGTCAAAGACATGAGATCAGTACATGTCTCGAGTGAATGACGTACAACCGTAACTTACCTTTATAAACACAAATGGCACAACACAAAGCGCCAGACTAAAGAAGCCTAGTAGACTCGTCGCCCACGCCACACCCATAGCCCTATACATCGGCTTTGCAGCGAACGGCAGCACAGCACCGAAAGAAGACCGGGATAATGAGGCGGCGGCCATTGCACTACATTTGTGAAGATACGGTTTAGTGAAGTCTGGTATATATTTGGTATAGTTACAACTTACCTTGCAGCAAAAACTTCGTATGCGTCAACGAGGTAATTGAGTAGCGCCATGAATAGACACAGGTAACCCATGCCAAACAAGATGCCGGCAAGAGTAGGCACGATCCAATGTATGCCTTCTCTACTTGTCCAGCCAAGCCAAAACGCACTGATGACGAAAAATGGACCTGCTATACATGCTAGAGGTAGACGACGCATCTCTTCATTCTGTGACCAAGGCCGATTAAGACGTTGAGAGCGTGCCAGGTACCCTAATGTTCAACGTGCAAAGTCAGTGCACGTTTCACACACAGTTAGTATGTGGAAGATACGTACAGTCCCAAGAAAGGTAGATACCAGCAGAGATGACTGCACCGACGCCAATGGGGAGAAATGCAATGCCGGTCTCTCCAGCATTAAAGTGATAGATGCCTTGGAATATGATGGGATAGGACTGTAAAAATATGTAAAAAATGGCATCTGGAAGAGAGGTATCAGCACATCGCTACCGTCGCGTATCAGCGAAGAAAATTGGCTTACAGGCATAACTCAGGTACAAGCAAGTGAACAATACCAAAGGCTCGAAGCAGATCATGCGCAACGGTCTAGTCAAGATGACAGTGACGATGTGGTTCAAATCTGTCTTCTCTAATTCCAGCGGTGCTGCGATCCTTTCATCACCAGTTTCTTTGCGTAACCGATGAGCCCGACGCTTCAAGATTGTTGGACCATATGTCTCATCAAAGAAGTAGAACAACGGCCATGTTGCGCCGGCGAATATAGCTCCAACCCAGAAGGCCCAGCTCCAAGAGACGACTGCAATGTAGCCTGATACCAAGGGGCCTAGAATCGGGCCAAAGGTTGTCGCAGCCTGTTGTAAAAGATGAGCATAGGATATTCGTTGTTAGCGAAATCATCTTACCATGAAGATAGCCATACTCCTACCACGATACTTGGGGTTGTGATATATGTCCGCGCATATACCACCAACAACGCTGATGGCACAGCTACCTCCCACGCCAACCAGCAATCTGAAGATTACTAGCGCTGCAAAGTTCGGTGCAAGAGCTGAAGCGACCGAAAAGATTGTGAAAATGCCGAAAGAAATTACCATAGTTCCCTTGCGGCCGTACGATTCCGACAGTGGGCCCCAAAGCATAGGACCGCATGCATAGCCGACAAGGTACATTGAAGTCGGCAAAATGAGTTTATACTCATCGTACTCGTTGAAGTGACGGGATATAGGGACTGCAGCACCGGCTGCTAGGCTCGAGGTCATGGTACTGTTCATGACTATGTACAGGTCAGCTCTCCTAGCTATAAAAGTCGGACGGGGTTACTTGCCGCTCATGATGGCCACGAGAAGGGCGTAGATCTTCTTCCACTTCATTTCTCATCAGCCTTGTATCGCTTTTAGTACCGCACATCAACTCACACGACCCCAGTTGTTGGGGTTTTCGGGATCTCCGTCTTCAAAGCGAATAACACGTCGGCCACTCGCATGGCTATCGTCAACGCTCGACATTACCGAAGAAGCATTTGATCTTCCGGGCGAACTAAGCGTTGATGGTGTTCGCGACGCAACTTTCTCAATTGCGTCTTCCTTTTCAGCATCGGAAGAATCGTCGACATCTTTTCCAAGTTCCCTCAATCGCGCAGCACGCGAACTTTCTACGCCGGCTATGTTGACCCGTTAGTGGAAACTAGCCCCAACATCACACTGAGAATGAGCATGCGTACTGTGATTCCTCGAGCTCTGCCAACTTCTTGAGCTTTTCTGACTCTTCGATGTAAAACTCCGGACAAGAGCGACCGGCGATGTGATAGCCTCATGCCCCGGTCCTAAGCCTTGCTGTTCCCGGGAATAACTTCTCTCTAGATCGGCACTGTCCATGGTAACCATACGAACGATAGACTTGTCTATCAGCACTAAAGCCTCGGACGGACGACATGTACTTTTGTAGAAACGGTGGGAATCAAGAAATCGATGAAATAGATTTAGGTCTAGAGTGGAAACGCTTGACCCCGCGCACTTAAATCAGCTATCCGAGGTGCTTTAGTATGTGCCACAATGCCCTTGATCGATAATGATGTGGCTGCATGTTTGGCTGTCGATCACAGCGTTACCCCATTTGGAGTAGGCGGGGCTTGACCTACGAATGGATGACGGGTACCGTTTAGCTACCCATGGGAAACTAAGCACCATAGGGCGTTGCTGTGCATCGGCTGGTTTACCGATGCGCGGCTCCCAGGGACACCGGAACATCGCTGCGAAGCTTGCCTGGAATGAGTCACGTACATGGGTTTTTCTGCGCATCTGTTTAGTCCGACGGCATGCATTGGGAACGCCGATTCCGAACTTGACCTTATCTCGGAAAGGAGCCATCAGATTGAACATTGGTTCAACTCTGATACTGGATTTTCTATCGGTAAACACAAGCTGGAAGCCCATGACTTCTGCGTTGCTTATGTTTCAAGGTTGATGCTGCGTCCAAACCGTCCATAAAGGGCCTTCTTTAACTCCCCCATCTCTTCTTGAATGCCTTCTAGCTTGGCCTTTAGCGCTTCTACCTCACCATCAATGTTCTCTGTGGAAGAACTTAGGAGTTCGAGAACCTGCGGCTGTGGTAAAGAGACAAAACAGTCACCCACTTTGTACCTGTGGCTGTGATTAGCTTCATGATAGCTATACTACCTCTGACGAGGGCCCACCTTGCAGCGGATCACAAAAAACTTACGGTACTTTCTCCTCTTCATCGACGAGCTCCAATTCGCCCGAGATCTCCTCCAAATCTTCCTTCTCCTTCTGCGATTACGTTAGACTACATACCGACCAACGGCGGCGTTTCGCAGCATACAATCTTGGCCCTCAGCTCTTCCTCGAGGATCTCCTCTTTTTGATGCAGCGAACTGAACTTGTTGATCTTCTCTTGATCCTCACGGCGCACCTCCAGATCCTCGCTCTGAGCTGAGGCCTCTTCGTCTTTGGTGAGCTGCCACAGTTAGCGCCAAACTGCGGAACACGATGCAAAAATCGTCGACACTTACCATACGGCGCTGCATCGTGATGCTAAGCGATTGCGGATGGTTTAATACAAATCGAGTTGAATTGAAGCTGAGATGAATCAAAGAGTGAAGTGAGCGGTGTTGGTGGCTACACTCCGGCGTTGCTCGTGCCTTCGGGTACGGAAAATGCCAAGACTCCTACGAGGCAGGGGCGAGCGCCCAGCGCAGTGGACTTTCAAAATCGTTCAAGACAGCCACACTGAGGACCACAACGACTCAAATTTGATATATGTACTTCAGCTCGATTTTTGCCGTGACGATATGAGCATGTATCCTACTAAGCTACCCTCTCGAATGTGGCGCCATATTCGTCTCTCTTCTCTACCAATTTGCTGCTCGTCTGACTATTCTGCGCATCGCTAAGAGCCCTCACGATATCACTTTCTGCCTTATCTCTCACCAGCTTCCGCAACGTCTGTATCAAAAAACCAGAGAACACATCTACTGACCAATCGTCCGGCACGATTGCCAACACATCAGCTACATCGAGCCAGCCTCCAAAGCGTTCTAGAAGTTCACTTGTTCGCTCAACACGTTGTGAAAGGTCTTCTATAGTCAGGAACTCTTTTAGCAGGTGTCCGAACATGCGTGACTGCTCAGGACGAGTAGGTATCTGGCTATGCGAAACAGGGGGTGCGCCTGGCGTAGCACGTCGATGTATGGAGGCGTAACCATACAAACAGTAGCTTATAGCAGTGTTGTAGTCGCCGAGACCATGGGTGAGCAGTTTTAGCGCTTCTTCGTGTCGTTCTTGTCGGCCATTCAAGATGATCATTTCGGAGACCAGCTCTTGCTCATATGGCTGTAGGCGCGACAGAACTGTGTTCACATCGTAAGAGGATGTCTCGCTAAGTAATTGGAGTAGACGTATACGCGCATGCCACCATTCTGCAGCAAGAGCATTGTCGTTTATGAAGGAGAAGTACGTTGGTTTGGGTGGCTCCAGGATACGGTACGTCTCGTAGCTTTGCGACAGCGTGGCCCGCGATCCAGCGTTGCTTTCGAGCTCATTGATGACGCTGTCGAGATAGAAAGCAATGAGTTCATTCACATACTGTGGGTGCTGTGAACCATATTAGCGAGAGTCACCTAATTATACTTCTAGTCGTACCTTCTTCTGGCCGAAGACCAGATATTCCAGGTAGTCTTTGACCGCGCCTGGCGCTTTGTCCCTGAGCAAAGCAACAGCTCGGGTAGGATCAAACTTGACTCTACTCTGATCATCGGCGAATACTTGAACACCGAGTTTGGGGTTCCGATTAGCTAACCAAGCGCCGTATTCTTCCACAAGTCCCTGATCCCGAATCTTTCGTAGGTAGTCGCGCACCTTCTGCTCGCCATCTACAAGTTCCCCTCCCTTGTCTTCTTCGCCCTCTATGATTCGTTTCCAGGTCGCCAGCACGTGTGACGCCTTGACGGAAGCCTTGCAGTTACCTTGGTACAAGCGACTGAGCAGAAAGAGACGCTTGAACTGCTCTAGCAATTGAACAGCACGGTCGAAGCACTCTACTTCCTTATCTACTAGGTCATAGAGTTCTGCTCGTTGGGCGCCTGGACTGGAGGTACCTTTCGCGCTGCCTTGGTCCAACAGTAAAAGAATATGAAGCAGCGCCGCATCGACACTCTTAAACACTGATGGGTCGTTGGTCACACTGGCCATTCCTTTTCGCCGTCTCCAAAACTGAAGGTAACGCTTTACGAAGTGCAAAAGATTATCACCAAAGGGACCATTGACGTTTGTTGGCATTGCAGAAACGTCGTTCTGTTGCAAAAAATGCTCTACCAGGGTCGTGATGCCGCCGTAAATTTGTATGCCATCAGATCCTTGAACGACCTCTCGATAGAGAATCGGCATCAGGCTCAAGACAACGCGCGGATCCATCTCGCCCTCGATGAGCGCTTGTTCTGTGATGCGCTTCTCGTTCTCGAATATGATGATGTCGGCCTTTGTACGTAGGACCACGTCCATGAAGAGCATGAGCGAGGCCTTTTGACGAATGTATATGAGACTGAGGTATTCAGACTCATTTTGCGGTTCTCGTCCTCGAATATCGCCTAGTACTTTTTCTATGGCCCCTCTGGCGGGCTGAATGCGTGCCACATCTCCCACCTGCGCATACTGCGCAGCTTCGATTCGAGAATCTAACTGGGTCACTAGTGGATTGCGTACCGTCCACCATATCTGATCACCAGCCCAGACGACAATTTGAGACTGCAGTTTGGATAGGCGCTCTGCAAACTCACGATCGGCGGCTGCTTGGCTCTTTTCAACCCGAGTGGCCTCTTCTGCTGCTTCTTCGGTCGGAGTAAGTTGCAGTTTCCGAACGGTTAATTTTGCGCCTACTTCTGGTATCACGAGATCGAAAGGCTGCACTACGGTGCGCATACCTATAGGCGTCGATATGTAGGAGCCTTTGCTGTGCACTGGCAATCCGAGAGGACTGAAGTTGAGCCAGTACTTATCCACTTCGCCAGCGCTCGGATCTACATCCCATCGCTGTACCTCGACACCATAGGTAGTGTTGCCTTGTGATTCTCGATGAACGACGGCTAGCACGTAGCCTTCTTCGGCGTTCATGTCGGGACTGATAGATGCTGAGAAGTCCATGCCCGAGCCGTCGACAGCGATGGCATCAGGGTAGCTACTGAATTGAATACTACCCCTGCACATGTCCCCGTCGAGATTTACAAACATGCCGACACCTTGATCAGAAGGTGTTGTGCCGACCGTTAGTAAGAACTCGTTCGGATTTGGTGATGCGACGTGAGGTTTTAACGGGATGAATGGCGGCGGTTGCGGCAGTGGTGGCTCCTCAGCTTGTGGCCTATCTTCCTCTGTCGGAGGTGGCGGTAAAGGTTTGTCGGGTGAGGTTGCGCCGCCACGAGGACGACTAGACGATCTCTCAGAATGTTCACCCCCCACGGGCACTCGCGCAGGGGAACGGGCAGGGGCTGGTGACATGTCCCGGGACAGCGACTCTGGTACATCGAACCCATATCGCTGCGCCGGAGGCTGTGGACTTGCTGTTCTAGAAGGACCGCCGAGACCAAGCACATTCAGGCTAGTACTTCGAGCATGACCACGCTGCTCCTCAGGGCCTCGCAGATGTCGATCTGCAGAAGAAGCGCTTCTAGAGGGTGCACTAGGTACGGTCGCCAAATGCTCAGCAGCTCCACCGACATCACCAGCATCGGGGTCCAAGGATGAGATGGGGAACAGGCCTATCTTTTGCTGATGTACGATGTCTAGGAGGGCATACGAGTGCGCATCGGCAGCGCATGAGAAAGTATCTCGGCGGACGGAAACCAAGCAACCTCCATACTCGATTGCTTTGATCGCTTTTGGAGGGGAGTTCTCGGATATCTGCACCAGTCGTAGTCGCTTCTTCAAGCCAATGACGACGACTACACCATCCTCAGAAGACCCATTGACGTCCTCGTTCAAGTCCACACCTCCAACCCAAAGACATCCGATTGGCTTGAAGGTCGAGTCTGGGCTCAGCTCGGGTAGCGAGTAGATGGAGAGGGTGTTGTTGCACAGTACGCAGGCCTTGCTGATCTTGGGAAGCAACAGGATCTGCTGCACGCCAGGCCCACTGTTGTCATTGTGCGGCGGCTCCAGCCGGGAGGCGATGATGGCAGTGGGTTCTTCGGAAGGGTCGTCGGTCTCTGGTGGTAGGAGGACGAAGTGGATGATCTCGGAGGCGGATGTCCCAACGTAGAGATTGCCGTCTAAACGCGTCAGTATCTGGCGAGGCGCACGTGTACACAGGGGCGCGCATACTCCATACTTCTACACATGTGATGCGCACGTCTGTAGAGGGGCCGTCAGCGGACAGCGGTAGGTTTGCGACGAGCTTGCGGAGGATGTATGGGCCATCGAGCGGAGGCGGTCGCTGCGATTGGAAAGATGCTTCTGCCATGATTGTCGACCATCACACGCGCCATGACCGGCTACGGCAGTGACATGTAGGATGCGCGCATGGTGGATGGTGGAATGCGCTCGTGTTGCCTGGCGAGCTATGAGTGCCACAGCCCACCAATTAGGGCCGCCCAACGCCGCACCTTCCGCGGTTTCACGGGAAGCTGTATGCATACGTAACCAACTCCAGCCCATGATTCCCAACGCGCCGTGAGAGCACATTCGAGCACGCTTGACCACGGCCGTAGGAGCTGCCAGTCCTTTCGCATTCCAGCTGCACATCGTTCTTGCACCACGGCCGGCGACCGAAGCGCACCAATGGAGGGCGGAGTCGACATGGACGAGAGGGCCGAGACTCGAACAACCGCCGAGAGGCAAGAGTCCGGCGCAGAAGACGAGCACGAAGAGGAGAACAAGTTCCAAAAGGCTATTGGCGCGTGGCGGAGTACGAACATGCACGACCAGCATTATGGGCCAAGGCTAACGATGCGCCAGACATCGATCTCACCACGCTCATTCCGCAACTCGATACTGTAGCCTCGGATCTCGTCGCGCACCAAAGAGACACGCTCACGCAAAGAAAAGATCTCGCGCAGAAGACCAAAGACTTCCGGAAACTCGACGATGCCAGCAAGCTCAGCGACATCAAAGGCCTCTTGAAGTGTAAGCCTCGACTCGCGCCGCCCATCGTGCTCTGCTAAGTCAGATTCACAGCATACCAAAACTTCATTGATCTTATTTCCAACCAGTCAAAGACGGTGCAGGCCGCCTTCTTCCAGGTCTACTCGCCGCTCTCTGAAGCACCCGACCCGTATCCGCTCCTCGAAGCCTCCGTCGACTCGCTTGTAACCTCGGAAGAGCTTGTGCCCAAACTCACGTCCGAAAACGAGCGCCTGCAAAAGACGGTGGCGAGTCTCACTACACAACTTGACGAGTCGGACAAGAACTTGGAACAGGAGCGTGCAGCGAGGAAGGCCCTGGAGGACAGCCGGGACAGCAAGATCAAGGATGTGGAAGCATCATGGTCGGCTGTCCTGAACGAGAAGCAAGACAACTGGGAATCCAAGGAGAAGAGTCTAGAAGAGAAGGTCGAGAACCAGGATCGACTACTAAAGGAACTCAAGGCCAGTTACGAAGTCTCACAGCGACTTGGCCAGGGGGAGGCCACTGACGAAGAAGGCGGCCGGGGCGCCACTGCTGCGGAGCTTGAGATCGTCAGCTCAGAGCTCGAGCGAACAAGCCATCGATTGGCCGAAATCACGGCACGAAACGAGCAGTTACGCCTCGAACTGGCCCAGTCTGCCTCCGCACCAGCGCAGCAGCTTGCTGCTGAAGATGACCCTGCTTTCCTGCGACTCCGTTCCGAGAACTCTTCACTCCTGCGAAAGCTTGAGAATGCGCGTTTCGAAAAAGACTCCGACCGAACACGGCTCGAAACTGAGACGAGAAGCTTGGAACGTGAAATCAAGTCACTCAAGAGTGAGAAGGAAGCTCTTCGCGAGAAGGTACTGAAGTGGAGCGATTACGAGAATGTGAAGCAGGAACTAGAAGTGTTGAAGGTATGCTTCTCAAACTGCATTTCCAAGCCCAAGCTAACTTGTGCTAGTCGATTGAGTTCGCGACAGGCGACGATGACGACGAAGCCACCGAGGTCGCACTCTCACAAAACAATGCGTCTAGCAAAGGCAAAGGCGAAACACTCGAACAGCTGCTACTTGCTCGCAACAAGAAACTCAGCAACGAACTTACAGTAATGCGAGTCTCACACCAGGATCTCCAGACCAGACTTGAAGCTCTGCAAGAAGAACTCTCCAACACAAACATGGACTTGGAAAAGTCACGACAACTCAACGAAACACTGGAAGCCGATCTTGAGAAAGTCCAGCAAGAGGCGACCAATGCCTTTGACCCATCTGGCATGTCAGTCGCCGGGACTTACGTATCGCGTTATCCACAATCTTCCTTTGCCGGGGGCCGAAGAGGCCGCTCATCACCCACTTCGTCCATCATCTCTGGCTTCGACAACTCGTCGCAAGCCCCAACATTGGCGTCTCTGCGTGCCGGAGGCGGTGGTGTCGAGCCCATGGGAGGCGGTTCTGGTATCCTCCCGATGATTACCGCCCAACGCGACCGCTTCAAGAAGCGCAACTCTGAGCTCGAGGCTGAGCTTCAAAAGTCCTACCAAACAGTTTCATCATTGCGAAGCGAGATTGGCGCGCTACAGAAGGACAATCTGGACTTGTATGAGAAGACGAGGTATGTGAGTAGTTACAACGCGGTCAACCGAGGGCCAGCATCCAGCGCCTCGAGTTACGCTACCAACCCTAATCCCTCGGCCATCAACATGGGCGACGGTGGAGGTTCAGCGGTCGATACCAAGTACCGATCAGCCTATGAATCTAACCTCAGTCCCTTCGCCGCGTTCCGAGGTCGCGAAAGCGCAAGGGCTATGAAGCGCATGCATCTCTTCGAACGCATGATCCTGCGGGTCACCAAGTTCGTACTTCAGACACGAACAAGTCGCAACATCTTTGCGGGGTACTTACTGGCGTTGCATTTCATGGTGTTCTATTTCTTGTTTAGTTACGAGGCGAGTGCAGGCGCAGCGGTCGTTGTTGGACCAAGTGTACCTGGAGGGCCTGTTCCTGGGCCAGAAGATGCGGCGGCGTGGCATAACGAAGACGAAGGAACGTCGTAATGGGCTGAGAACTAGCGAAGGATCAACGTCTCCAGACGTCTGTACTATTATGGTGGTCTTCAGCATGTGGGCGTTTCTATTCTGGACTGGCTGTAGCGTGTTGGCCATGTCGCACGCCCTGGTTGTTTCAATGAAATTGAGAGACCTGTTTAGTGTGCTTGACTTCCAACAAGACGTATCGTGACACGACAGACGGTCTGCTTGTTTTTGATCGGCCTCGTGATGACCTACGAAGCAGCTTCTTCAGAGGCCCCAAGAGACCAAGACATGTGCAAATACGCACCTGCAACAAGCAACACCAATAGCGAATGTCAATAACCTCGCCTTGAGCCTCCTACAGGCCCCAATTGCTTGCCGTGTAACCCTTTCTGATATTATGGTGCATCGGTTTCTTGACTATATGGCGGCTGGTAAAAATGTCGCGTGGCGAATGATCACAGGAAGATCTTGGATATGATACTTCGGTCTCCATACTGACGTGTACTTGACCGAAAAACGTACAACGGAGAGACGGCAAGGAAATGAGCCACTCTTGACCCAAGACTGCCAAATCTTTCTACAAGCGCGAAGGACGTTCCACGGTTATGTATGGTGTCTTGCAATATCAGTATTTCTGTATGGGTTATTACCAGTTTGCAAGGCGACACGCTCATCCATGCCCTCCTTCTTAGTCTTTTCGTAGCCGATCAACCGCTCTCGACAATCGTCGACCAACGAACCCACTGTGGAAACAGAAATGCGGCATGCAAGTGCGGAACACAAAACAAGTTTGACATGCACGACATCGACATCCCTAGCCAGCCAGCGGCGGGTCGACAAGCTAAAGCAAGAACATCATCCTAGAAACCCGTTCTGCGGCCTCTGCTGCCAATAGCGAAGCGCTGGCATAAGAACGTTCGAGGCGCCCTTCCTGCCCACGTCTGCCATTGGTCGGCCACTGTGGATACTTGAGTGGGAGATATTAGCTGTCATTTCTCCGCTCGATGTAGTTTGTATTAATAGTCATTATTGTGGATTTGTGGTCTTTTTCTGGGAGAGGTACCTTCTACTTTAGGCATGGTAGAGGATACGGCTTGTTAGGTAGGTTCACCGGGTACATGGGTACTTTAGCAGCTGAGATTGTGTGTAGGACGGGCGGCTCTGCGGGTGGTGGGGATGCAGAACGAAGGGAAGGAAATTGGAAGGACTAGGTGTGGAGAGAGCGACTGCTGGACCCGGTGGTTGCAGAGGTTGCAAGGTCACGCACTGTAGTAGAGGATCTTGGAGGTGTGCTATTTTCGATACAAACTTATCGCTGAGAGGAATATCGAGGATTTGGACGCGGAGTGCTTTGTGATGTTTACTCGCACAGGAGGGCGGCATCCGGCTGACTTAGTTGAAGAACCATCATCAAGTATCTATCTTGACAACCACATAGCCTCGATGACATACTCCCATCAGCAGCCTCGCATGTTCAGAATATGTTCCGCATCAGCAGCTCAATACACATAATCTCGCTCCCGAACTCTTACCAACCTCCCCTCCGTCCAGCCCCCAAAATAGCCATCTCGCCAGCGATCCCCACGGGCGTCTACGCCAAAGACGAACGTAGTATAGTGGCCGTCAAGCGCTTCGGTAGATGAGCGAACCACAACGCACGAACCTTCTGTCCCCTCCCTCTCGATTCTTGTCAGCCAATCGTACCCTGTCTGGCTATATTTGGGGTCTTTTTCTACTTTAGCGAGCGACACGGTCTGGTTGGGCAAGTGGAACTGGCGGTAACGGTTGATCGGCTTCGTGTACATGGACATGTAGGATCTGTGTGGAGCGAACTAGGCGCTGGGGAAAGAAAAGATGGCTGTCGTGTGCTTGCGACGTGTGGCTGCAGTTTCTATATAGGAACATGGCATAGACGGCCTTGTTCACGGTTTACTCACCCATCAACGCGCTCTCCTACGCTCGCCCCTCACCAAAACAACTGTTCCACTTTCGTGCTTTCCTTGACCTTGGGGCTCTTTCCTTGAATAGGTTTTCGCTGTTTACGTTCCGTCTTACCACGTTTTCATCTCGCTTCGACGTGTTCCTTTCTTACATTACGGATCTCGTTGCTTCCGACAAGGTCTTGTAATAGATCAGCACCCTGACCGATATTCTATTCCAAGAAAAGATTGCACGCATCCTAGCAACACCGGCAAGGCTCACATCCACTTCACATTCGTGATATAACATCATCGCCGTCTCGTCCACTGGATCGACATTACACAACATCCAACACCCGGCAACCAGTACCAAGCACTCGATCCATATTACCGCCAAGATAACACAAGTCGATAATCGAACATGATCTTCACTACCACTCTCGGCCTTGTCTTGGCTCTGGCCCCGACTGCCCTCTTCGCTGCTCCAACACAGACTGTCGACTCGATAGCAGCACTCGTCCCGAGACAGCATCTGGCGGGGCTGCCAGCGGCTTTGTACGACGAGTTGAGGAAGACAGACTCACTATGTGATCTGTCAAATGTTGCACTGCCTGCTGGTATGTATCTGGTTCCTTCCAATAACGCATGGCCCATAGATGCTAATAACAAGTAGCACCCACACCTCTCGCTGCCCCAGCGCAAGGCACCACTCTCCGCCACATCGCTATAGGTCGCGGCACCCAAAACTACACTTGTGCTTCATCTTCGTCTTCCGATGTGCCCAAAGCTGTGGGCGCTGTAGCCACGCTCTTCAATGCAACCTGCGATGCCGCCCGTCTCAACGTCAACACACTCGCCGAGGTAACCACGCTCGCACTTGACTATGCCATTCCAAACTCCGCCGAAGCAGAGCAGCGGATATCAGGCCACCACCAGTTCACTGCCGCTGGTGTCCCTCTCTTCATGCTGGAAACCGACAAAGTTAACTACGGCCGCGTCGAGTGCAAGGTCGACAGCAAGAGCGCCGCACCCCAGGCCGCAGCCAAGGGTACCAACGGACTTGGAAGCGTCCCATGGCTGAAGCTGAACGCCACCGTCACTAGCGAAGGCACTGACCCCTGGGCTTACAACGAGGTCTACAGGATACATACCGCTGGAGGCATGGCACCCAAGGACTGCAGTGGAATCGAGGGAAGCTTTACCGTTGAGTACAGCGCGCAGTACTGGTTCTATGCATAAGCAATAATGGCTTAGCTGCGGTTGTCAATTGTCCTTCTTCTTCCCCTTGTACAGAGCATTTTCATCGGCGTTCAGGGCGCAGAGTACCGGTTCAGCGTTCTGGTAAAGCATACAAGCCTACGGGCTTTGGTAGATAGCACTACTTTTCTCACGATGTCTGTCAAGCCTATAGATGGCGACAGCAATCGTAATATTCAATCGCAAAAATTTTTCCTCATTATCTTGATTATGCTCGACTGAGGTCTTCTTTCAACTGTCTTCGAGCTGTTCTCTTTTCGATTTTCGATACCTGGAACTTCTCTTCCTGAGCAGTGTTCCTTTGTCGGCGTCCATGTCAACCATAAGCCTTTTCCCGGACTCTTGTTTTGCCTGGGAGATCTTCTTAGGCCAATCCTTACAGATGTCAATCCGTGATCTGGGTGCAAACATTTCCAAGAGGAGGTAGATCAAGTAGTCGACGATGACACAAATACAAAAGAGCTTGCCCGCCCAAATCCCGCAGCCGAAATATCTCTTCAACCTCTCGATGAGGGCAAAACTTTGCACACCCGCGCGACCACGGGTGGCGCTCCAAGCGCCAGCTGCGCCTGCACCCTGATAAAAATCACTGTGACTGATGACGCCACTGATGCCATCATACACCCTCTCCGTTCGTTGAGCTATATCGGTCCAGGAGTACATCTGCTTTACTTGGTTATGAAACAGTTCGGTCCGGACTTTGCCGGCTCTCAGTTTGGCGATAGCACGACCAGTAGCTTCAACAAGCTCATCCTCTTCAGGCGCCGCAAACTCTACCATGTGTGTAGGCAGCACCTCGGGAATTCCACCGACTCGAGTTGCCACAACATACAGACCGCAGGAAGCAGCCTCCACGATGACCGTACCAAACGCCTCCGTCAGTGAAGGGCATAGATATATGTGGCCACGAACCATAACGTCTCGGACTTCCTCGTGACGGACTGGGCCAATCATGAGAACCTTGTCTTGTAACACATTGCGCTCGATCATTTGTTCAAGATCGATGGCCTTGGGTCCATTACCAGCGATAATGAAGCGAACGTTCGGGTTTGCGGCCACAATGTGGGGTATAGCGGCAACCAAGAGGTCTGTGCCTTTGTTATAGTAGAGTCGCTGAATCACAATGACGGTTATGGTCTCATCCGGGTCCATGGGCTGTCGCGGTCCCGGTGCTTTCGTGTGTCTAGCATCGACCACATCGTGCGATAGAGGACGGAAGTTCTCTGCAACGACGGCGTTCGGGATGACGGAAACCATGAGAGGGTCCAGTGAGGCTCGAAGTACGGTGTTTTCTTTGCTACAGCCTATCAGCATATGTCAGACGATACGAATGAGACACGCACCAAGTGTGACTGACGCATATGACATGGTCGACATCGCTCAATGTGAATTTGAGGAGCTTGTTGGTAAGGATACTCCCAGCATCCGCAAAACCAAACAGGCTATGGTCTGTGAAGACAGTTCTCAATCCCATAGTCCGTGCATGCAATATGGCCTCATGGCACAGACTACTCAGGCTGGCGTGTCCATGTACGATTCCAATGCGCTCGCGAATAACAATATTGCGGAAGATGGGAAAGAAGGAGAAGACGGTGGGGAAGGTGGTCTCGCGGTAGATAACCCAGAATGGGACGTAGTAGACCTTGAGACCGTTGGTAAGATATCGGACGCCTTTTCGACCGTTGTACGCATGTGTGATGACGATGACCTTGTGTCCACGATCTATGAGTTTCTGGTTGTGTTAGGAATGTACAGGTGGGGGATATTGAGCAGACTTGCACTTGACAATTGGTACATATGACTCTCTACTCCTCCTGAAATATATGAGTACTATACTGTTCGAAATCGCATGACATGGCCCGTACCGGGTTGGGGGTAGAAGTTGTCGCTAACCATGCTGTTGCGCGTGAGCTCTTGCCATGATGCAGGGTCTGGATCCAGAACGTACGCAATGTTGTAGGGCATGTTGGCGGATTGTAAGGACTGGCTCCTCGCATCTGCTCATAGAGAAGACACATGGCAGCTCAGGACATAGATGCGATGGTGACGCTGCATGAAGGCGTTGCTGTAAACATGGCGCTGTCGCGAATGGGTGCAAGGCATGGCGCGTCACTGGTCGGCGTTTAGCGTGTTGGAAACTCCGACCAAATTTCGAGGGTCCAGAATAATTTGTAGCCAACTTCACCATCCTGCAGTCGCAATCCGTCGCGAATCCCACCCGGCTATTTTCTGAACAATCGCTGTCCGGAAGTCGCCAGAGCTCAACTCGCGATGCCGGCCCCTCTGTTCAAACGTTTCGCGCCGCCTGCGCCCATCGCCAACAAGCAGCCTTCACCTGCTCCAGCGCGCGATCAGGTCACGAAAGCCTCCAGCCCTCCCTATGCTGCGACCGAGGTGGTCGCCGACTCACACCCCGCATCTGTACAGGACAGTGTGGTGTTGGAAGTCCCAAAGACTATCAAGAAACCCAAGAAGAGGAAGCGCAATGCTGAAGCTGCCGAAGCCCAAGATGATGAGGTTTCCAAGAAGCATAAGAACATCCTTTCGAAATTCGAGAAAGCCTCAAAGCTTGCTGAAGTGGTAGGGCAAAAGGGAGAAGAGGAAGTTTCATATGAAGCTCAAGAACCAGAAGAACTCCACGATCTCGAACCCATGCCGCAACCCGCACCGATTCCCGAGCCAGTTTACGAACCTACCTTCTCCACTCTGCCCACGTGGCTCGCTCAACCTACCACCGTGGAAGCATCGACGACGACCCCGTTTTCCGAACTTGGTGTTGATCCTTCATATGTAAAGAGATTAGAGAAACAAGGATTCAAGGACGCGCTGGCTGTGCAAACAGCATTGCTTCCCATGCTGCATCCTGGCTTTGACCAGCACTTGGGCGACATATGCGTCTCGGCCAAGACAGGCTCTGGAAAAACCCTGGCTTACCTACTACCCATCATCGAAGCCCTCAAGGATCGCGCGGTACCCGTACTGTCAGCCATTGTGGTAGTACCGAGCCGGCAACTCGTCAATCAGGCTCTACAAGTTGCCGAGGAGCTATGCGCTGGAACAAAGATCAAAGTAGGAACGGCTTTGGGCAGCATCGCCTTTGCGGCGGAGCAGAAGCAGCTTGTGAAGATGAGACCGCAATACGACCCCAGGAGAGCACAGGAACTTCAGGAGACGGCTTCACGACAACACCAGACTGGGCTTATGGAGAAAGGAGGACTATACGACGATCTGAGAGCCATGCCTTTAGACCACGTCCCACAATACGACTCGAGCGTAGACATTCTCATATGTACTCCGGGCCGATTAGTTGAGCACATCGAGCACACTACCGGCTTTCTGCTCAACAGTGTGCGCTGGCTCGTTATCGATGAAGCTGACCAGCTGCTGAGTCAAAACTTCCAGGGTTGGGCGACTGTGCTGATGGACGCCCTTCATGGTGAGACGCCAGTTGAGTTTATGAACGCTCAAGAACGGATACGAAAGCGAGAGCGCGATGCCAACTCTATCTGGTCCATGGCATTGCCTGCTCGTAGACAGCTCACAAAGATTGTGCTTTCCGCAACGATGGAGAAAGACCTCACGAAGCTCGGCACACTGAAACTCAAGCGACCGAAGTTGATTGTCGTACAAGACGCGATTGCAGAATCTCAAACGTTGGACAATGAAGAAAATGTCTTTGAGTTGCCGTCGACCCTACACGAGTTTGCGGTGCATGTTGGCGATGGTTCGAACAAGCCCCTACACCTGTTGTATGTGCTCGTCAACTACGTATTCCCAGGCGCCCAGGCAGCATCAGGCTCTTCGTCGGTTTCTTCCGCCTCTGGTACATCATCTGACTCCGACTCTGACTCGGGCGAAGATGAACGGGCATCTGTATCTAAACAGAGTGGCCGCGTTCTCATCTTTACTAAAAGCACAGAGAGTGCCTCTCGCTTGTCGCATCTGCTTGGTGCGCTCATGCCAGGTTTCAAGAATTACATGAAGACGATGACCCGAGCGTTGACAGCGGATGCGTCTCGAAGATTGCTCAAATCATTCAGCTCTGGAGTGGTCAAAATACTAATTGCGTCCGACGCCGCATCCCGTGGGCTGGACATTCCTGATATTACTCATGTCATCAACTACGATCTTCCGACAAGTATCACCAGCTACGTCCACCGCGTCGGTCGGACAGCTCGCGCGGGCAAGACAGGAGAAGCATGGACGCTGTTCACGAAGAACGAGGCCGCATGGTTTTTGAAGCAGGTAGCCAAGGGCGAAAGCATAAAGCGTGGCAGTAAGAAGGTCAAGCGTATGGAGTGGAAAGAGAGCACTGTGACGGCGGACGGAAGGAAGAAAGCGTATCGCACGGCGCTGAAGCAGCTGGAGAGCGCTGTCGCAGGCAATGCTGAGGCTGAATAGATCTGCGGCGAAACCGTTACCTGTTGACCGCACAGTAGTCCGAAGATGGCCAGCCCTGACTATTACGAAGATACCCAATCCATGTCCCACATGTAGTTGCGGACCGTTTCTATGCTGCATGTACCAAGCTTGCTCAATAGCCTTGGCTTTGCTTGATACCGTCCCTCACGATCGGCGCCAACGACAACGAGCTCTCTTCGCATTTGGAAGGTGATAAGAAAGCTTAATCGTCCGAGCATCGGTGTATCAGTGAACGTGCAAGGAGACAGTGAAGCTTCACCGTTGATAGGACGTGAGAACTTTCCGTAGTTCAGCCTGGGGCAGCGCCAACCTCAGAGTGCAGTGCTAAGCATTCTCCTCGGCATGCGTGATCATGCTTGGTACCCTCCCACACCGCGGTGTCGTGCGCTGGAGGTTGCGGATCACATCCGGAAGGGGCAGGTTGGAAGCGCAAGCGGGCATGTGACATGCAATTGGCCGAAGACGAGATTCGCGACTTCCTGAGCAAAAAGTCGTCCATGGCCATGATTGGCTGCGAAACCTGTTGATGTGACATGTCAGGGTTAGCCTCCACGGGAAGGCCCACTAGGCCCGGGGCTGCTGCACTGGACCTCCCATATGCCGCCTTTCATTCAACCAGACCTCACATCGCCACCTCCCTAATGCAGTCGCTGCCGCCCTTATCGCTTCGTTTGCTTCGACATTAATCTATCACGCTCCAACATCTACCGATTGTGTGGATGGGTCGGCGAGTTCTGCATGCTTTGGATCGCGCCTCCACGTACGCACAAGTGGCTGCGCTGTTGGCCGGCAGTTGAGCCGCTTGCCTGTCGCTTTCCATGGTCCAACGGTGTGCTGGCGTCGAACTATTGACATCCAAACCATGTGCCACGATGCGAACGACAGCGGCCACGAGGATGACGCATGATGGCAACCCACGAATTTCCGCAATTGCATGACCAACATATCTCCAGGCCGTGTTTCAAACGGCTGTGGCTGGCCCGCACCCTGCAGCATCAAGGTGCCAAGAGTGAGAGTCCTAGGCTTAGTAGCGCCTCGAAGCTTGACTGGCGGGCGCCTGCACTACCCAGCATTGTAAGAGCGCTACCTGGCTCTTAGCGAACAAGGCACGCTTTACTATTGCAACCTTCATCTTGGAATGTCACCAATGACGATCAATGTTTGGTACAGTACTATTTGCCTGCCGCAAGAAACGGAACATACCTCGGTCCAGCCCGATGCTATGGAAGCGGACCCTCACAGCCTGCAATCAGCCTTGAAACCAATGTACTATTACGGATGGCCCGCCACGTATTCGGTCCTAAAGTCGCACAAGATGGTCACTTCTGTCGCAATGTCCGATCTACAAGGACTGTAAGCTCTCCATGTGCCACCGGCCAACGTACATGCTCCGCATACACCCTCCTGGCCGACGCCAAGTCTGAATGCAGCAGGTAAATGTATGAAACGCGGCGCCACTCAATCGCAAGCATGATCTACCTGCCAAGATAGGACTCGTTACCATGACTGGTCGCGGGATCTAATTTCAATGTTGATCGCTTACCCCACTATAATCCTACACTACCATAGCGATGCCAATGGAGCGCAGCGTAGACGTATGGACAGGGTAAGGAGCACATCATCGTCATGGACACAAGACTATGCCGCGCTTTGTGGCAATGCTTGGTATAAAGCCAAGGCAAATCCTCCTTGTGTTTCTGTACCGGCTTCATCATCTCAAGCCTCTCAAACGGGCTTTACCTTCCCCTTCGCTTGTATCTTCTTCTTCAGTACAACCAATAGGCCATCGTTATCATGCCTTCTTTCGCCAAACTCACGGCGGCGTTTGCCTTCGCTAGCACAGTCGTTGCGACCCCAGTTCAACTGAGTAAGTTGTCCCATCACACGACAATGCCTCAGCACAGGATATATCACTGACAATTCCATAGACAAGGGTACCTCCTTCTCGGTCGAGCAGGTTCCTCGCTCGACATACCTGAAAAACGGACCCGAGCAGAAGATCAAGGCTCTGCGCAAGCACGGCAAGGCTGTGCCTCAAAGCCTTGTAGAGGCTGCCCAGAACAGGGCGAGCAACACAGTCGTTGCCGCTGCTGCTGCCAGCGGATCAGTTCCTGCTGCTCCGAATGACGAGTATGACTCTGCATACTTGAGCCCAGTCACCGTTGGAACCACCACTGTCCATCTTGACTTTGACACCGGAAGCTCTGACCTGTAAGCCACCTCTGAGACCCGCCCGTTGTTCGCGGTGTCAAGCCTTTTACGGAAGTCTCATCTAACCAAAACTCAGCTGGGTTTTCTCATCCCTCCAGGCCAGTTCTCAGCTTAGTGGTCACGACTACTACAAGGCCGATGCCTCTAAGGTCAAGAGCGGTTACTCCTGGAAGATCTCCTACGGAGATGGCTCTGGTGCTTCTGGCAAGGTCTACGCCGACAAGGTCACAGTTGGTGGTGTAACAGCTACCTCCCAAGCTGTCGAGGCTGCTACCTCCGTCTCTGCAACCTTCTCTCAAGACACCGATACCGATGGCCTTCTCGGCCTTGCTATGAGCTCCATCAACACCGTGAAGCCCGTTCAACAGAAGACATTCTTCGATACCGTGAAGTCGCAGCTCGCCCAGCCGCTGTTCGCTGTCACTCTTAAATACCATGCCGCCGGCACATACGACTTCGGATACATCGACAAGAGCAAGTACACTGGTCCCATCACCTACATCAACGCGGATGACAGCCAAGGATTCTGGGGATTCAGCGCATCTGCTTACAGCGTCGGCACCACTACCACTCAGGCAACTGTTTCTGGTATCCTCGACACCGGCACCACTCTCATCTACACCGACACTGCTATTGTCCGTGCCTACTACGCCAAGGTCAGCGGCGCCAAGAACGACGCTACTCAGGGTGGTTACATCTTCCCTTGCACTGCTTCTCTTCCCGACTTCTCCATCACTGTTGGTGGCGTCAAGCAGACTGTCCCTGGCAAGTACGTCAACTACGCACCCATTGGTGACGGTACCTGCTTTGGCGGTATCCAGACCGATGACGGTATTGGTTTCAGCATCTTCGGTGATATCTTCCTCAAGAGCAAGTACATTGTTCACGAGATGGGTAGCAATGGCCCAAGGCTCGGATTCGCTCAGCAGGCCGGCATCTAAACAGCTGCCTGAGTCGATGGCAAGGTTCAAGTCTTAGGGCGATGCAGTAGTGTGAGATATGATTAGGGTATACCATAATCGGTGCCGGAAACGCGGCGAAACTGTCTAGGCATTTGCATAGTCCGCTAGCCTAGTCTTTTTTATGCAAGTAAATATTATTGCTTCTTCACTTCTTCACAAATGGATTCCTAGCGTATACACCGTGACATGTGACAGTCAACCCTACGCTGGACTCAGCATCACGGAAACGGAGGTCTGGTGCACAATCCGTAAATCAATTGTCTCCGAAGGAGTATTGTTACTTTTGACCGCTGCTATATTGAACTATACACTGTGGGCCTAATACAAAATCTCCGAATATGTCAGAGCCGAGCGTATAGTGTAAGCCAACCGATGTGAGTTTTGTGGAGTCTTGCATTCCCGAATCTTACACGAATGATGCGCCACCCACATTAATGTCGCGAGGTAAGAGGCTGCTTTCGGCATATTGTGAGATAAAAACAGGCTCTCCGCACAGAGTAGTGTGGATCGGAATATGTTCCTCACATTCTTTGTGTCATAGCGAGTCTCAAATTGTCATGAGTCTCCGAAGTTGTCTTGCACGATACAGTAACAATGTTAGCATGATATCCTGTATCGGAAACACAGTTGTGATTTGCGCATATCTGCATCCAGAATCAATGAAGGCAGTGAGAGGCAAGTGCGTGCGGGAATACGTGGACAATGTGCGAAGCTGGGTCTCGCCTACTAGAACACAAGTTTCAATGACGAGCATGAGATCCTATGAGCCTCAAAGTGGGATAGAGGTGCTCAAGATTTTCTTGTGACAAACTATGTTGCTGGACTGATCATTCCCACACTTCTTGGCTCGAGGCTTGACAGTTCAGTGCGGTCCACTTGGATATGTAACCTGAAAACAAATTAAATGATACCATCATGCAAGCTATAGCTAGGCAATCAGTCCTGGCGAAGTTCAGGACAAATATGATCGGCCTGACAAGTATGACTTCATGAGTGGTCTTGTAGATCAAAGTTAGTCTTGGAGTCCTTTTGTTGTACAATCTTGGGTGCTCATACCTGGACAAAACTTCGTTAGACCTAACGCGCCGAATTCAGCAGGTATCGAAGGCCAGTGTAGGGAGCTTGTCAATACCCCGTGGAATGTGGAGCGTTTTGTTGAAGACAGATGAAGTATGGAACCCAACGTGTAGGTGACTCCATTGGGTGATTTCTTCACAAATGGAATTATTCGACATCGGCGTCGCCGAGCGATTCTATGATAATTTCTTCTTACATGCCCCACCAGGACACCAGAGAAGGCCTCCTCAAGATCGAACATGAGTGTGGGGAGTCTTGGGATTGGTGGTAGCGGAGGAGCTGCCGTGTCTCAAGTAGTAAGGTGTAATGGGGCGCCTGAACTCTCGTATCACGTCATGTGCCATCTAGCCAGAGCGGTAACAATGCTTTTAGACTAATGGAGAAGTTACTACCTTTTTGAATGAGCTACGGCAGTTCCATAATCCGCTTGGCCCGGTAACTCCTTAGTAAGCGGCTTCTTCTTCCTAACATCACTTGACGGGCCGACGGAAGCGCATATCTCTCAGTCAATAGCCGTTCAGGGCCTTGTCGACTCTGATTGGCTCTGCAGTATGCGTGGCGAGTAATGATAAAAAAACAGCTCCCGTTTTTACAGATGTCAGACTGGTCGGTCTTGGGTAGTGGCTGCGGCTATTTTACCCGCACCATTCACGACACTAGTTTCGCTGAAGGTTATTCGCAAACTGTTTACGTTGTATCACGCTGACCGGAATACTTTCTCGAGTTACGAAGCGACAATGATGGTGACACACTTTTCCCAACAGTCAGGCGATCGGTGGCGCCGCACGCATCGAAGCGGGCTAATGTGAGGGACTTTCACTGATGGATGATATAACGTTCCGAAAATTAACCCTACCCTATAGTGGTCAGGCCTTTTCGGTGCCCAAATATGTGTAATGTCACCCGGACAGGGGCAGTTAGGTGCGTGAATGATACGGTTAGCAAATGCTCGCCAACCTGGCTTTACAATATGAACTGAGAGTTTCCTACAGATACTAGTCTTGGCTCATGTTTCTCAATCGTTTTGACATATCTGTCGATGAATACGCAAGCAGCTCCAGCAAAGGTGAAACTGTTGGCCGAGAACACGCGACAGTGAATCACAACAACACGGCTGTAGATAGTAGTTATGACTTCGTTCACTGAGCTTCATTGGATACATAGCGAAGCATCGAATCGGGTTCGAGGGTCACCTTCGCGTGAGTAGTTCCGGGCCAATTCAGTGGCGCCGGGACTGGGACTTGGTAATTACGACCATTCACCCCATGGAGACCAACATAACCCCCCTGACCCAACATTTCCAAGTCTGAGATCTTACGCGCGGTACGCAAAATGAGCAGCATCATGGGAGTAGCAAGCAAATAGGAGGCGTTGCCGCTCATAATCACCGCGTGGGTATCAGGATCAATTCTGCCGAGGGCACATGATGATGGACCCGCGGAGCTATCAAGGGCTACGGAGGCTGAAAACCTGCATAACGAGTTGGTGGTGGGGGTCAGCTTAAGTCGCTGAGCACTCACGTGAAGTAAGCTGCATGCATGCATACATGACGCACAAGTCTCACGTAGTATTGTTGACATTCATCTGTGCCTTCGGGTATTACAGTGAAGTGGCGATGGCATGTAACAAAAAGCACTTGGACGCAGGGTATCATGCAGTACCTTGCGGTCCAAACGGCGTTGCAAGCGGGAGTGCATGCAGGTCGGAGTATTCGATGCCGGAGAGATGCAGGCAACTAGTGGTACTGTGTGATGCAAGGAGATGTCCATCTACGGCAGGTGCGCAGCACTCGAAGCAGCGGTGTGAAGCTCGATAACGTGTCCAATCAGCTCGGATAACATGATGACGGTTGTTTGGAGTTTGCAACAGAGCCTCAAAGAGAAACGATAGTTTCCACATAGGAGATGTAAGTGAAGCGAAGAGGCCGTATACTACGCAGGCATTAGTGATGTACATGAGTGACTCAATTTTGGGGAAGGCAGCATCGTTTCATGATTGTGGATGTTGTTGATATGGTGGTCTCGCGACAAGAGACGTTTATTGCTCCTATCGTGAGTGGTATCTAAGCGCGTGTGCGGCAGCAACAGGTCGTATGTTACGACAGCCTTGATGGTGCATAGTTGCGGCGCGGATTGATGTGACGGTTGCCAGGCCACTGACGCCGGGATATAGTCGACGGAAGCGCCGACAGGTAGACAGCGCGGATGCATAGAGTCGCATCACTTCTTCTTCTTGTCCTTGATTTTCTTCTTGGATTCTGTCCCGCTGTTTGCCCCGCTGCCTCCGTCACCGCCCATCATCTCCGCCATCATGTCTTGCATGAAGTTTTCGCTGACTCCGCCACCTGTCAGGGCAGGCGAGTGCAGGGGGAGGATCTTGCTCATCTTCCATCCCTTTGGTACTGCTGGCTCGGGCATCTCCTTTGGCATAGGTAGGCCTGCAATGGGTAACCTGAAAGGCGTGTTCTTCTGTGTTGGGTGGGCTTTGAGGTGCTGGGCGATGAGGATGTAGAGGTGGTGCTTGTTCTTGACGTCGTCGTCGACGAGCTTGCCTTCGTGTTTGAGCAGGACACGCACCCTACCCGGGTTGGCCCAGTCTTTCGGGTGAGTCTTGTCGGGCTCGAAGACGGTCCGGAGCCCCAGGTCGGCTGCGGCATCGGCCATCTCTCGTGCTAGAGGGCTGTCTACGGCAAGCTCCTTGCCCACGCGACGGCCTTCTGCGCGTGTGCGTGACTTGTCAAAATATATGGGGTATAGACACTGGTAGTGCTTGGACTTTTCTCGGTCCGTCGACGTCTTGATGGCGGGCGACTGCGGCTGTAGCATCTGCGACTGCAACTGCGGCGGCATGGACGAGGTGCCGGTGCTGGGTACGTTGGTGGCATTGATCAGAGCGGGCACGTCGTCAATGCCCATCTCTGACGGATCGCTGTCCGAATCGCTGACTTCTTCGACACGGGGATTCATCGTGACTGCCCGTTGGTCCTGCCCAGGGGAGTCAGCTCGCCGTCGCATCGCACCTGGCCCCGCCCGCCCGCCACTCACCTCGCCTTTCCCGGTGTGGTTGAATTATCGTGATATCTTCGAGGCCGCCTGCACGCCTGGAGGCATGTGGGGGGAGCTAAACGCGGGGCTTGGCTGTGCAAAGGGCAAGCGCTGCCGACCCGCTTCGGCGCTTCGGCGCTTTCCTTGCCTGTGCTCTACTACGGCCCGGCCGACTGCCTCTCGTCCCGAGTTGACCACAACGACTGTCTAGCACCACCTCCCCAACGCTGGGCTAACTCGCTTTTTCCGCTTCACCGCAAATTGCCGCTCCCCGAACCATCAGGTGATGTCCTCATGGCTAGCGAACGGCTTGTGCAGCTCCACGCAGGGGTCTGACCGTTATCACGCCGCGCCACCACGTCAAGCCCGTTCTGCCGGAAGCGCGTCTTACCCAGTCGCAACCACCACACCTGACCTGGCGTCCGCGCATTTTGTTCCTTTCCTTCTGCTGCATCATCCCATGCTGTCACGCTAGTGCCACGATCTGCAGCTGATCGCTTGTGGTAACTACGCTGCCTGTGTCTGGCGCCTCAACCGTCCATTGAGCTGTCGCTACTCCACTGTCAGTGACGATAGTCTCTGCTATCTAAATTGACTCGTTCCCCCGAGCATATCCTTGTCCGGCCACGCTTCACAACCACTCTAATTTACATACTCACCTCTGCCTAGGCATTATAGCAAACCGTGTCAGATCAATGCCATGCATCGGAAGGAGCACTAGCTTCCCCTTTCAGACTCTTTGGCCCTTTGGATGCACCGGGACTCGCCACGGCAAGCACGCAGTGCCCTGTCTTTCAACTTCCGGTAGAACACAAGCGGCTTCCTTCGTGTTCAATGCCGTCGCTGGATATTAGACAAGACTCGAATATCACACGCTAGGCTCGGTTACACAAGATTTACGGTTAAAACCCGATCCGATCTTCTTAGCAGTGGGTTGCATGTGGCCGTAGCGGACCTTGTCGATCCCACAAACCGCCGGCATCTCTTTGAATCTCCACTCTCACCATGTGGCAATGATACAGGTGTCGCAGCCGTTCGTGAGCCGCTAGTGCAAGGCCTTGTCGGTACATGCACGTGTGCAGCAGCCTGCTGAAGTGAGATTCGATTGGTAATTTGACGACATGAACGCATTATGTACGCAGGATCCGCGTTGGCCCTGCCAAACACCGTTCCTGTCTCCTGGATTTTCCTATGACGGGCAATATACGCAAGGATGATTATGTAGGGGCATTTGTGGTTTCTTGCCCTGACATCAAGACGGCCACGGCCCCTGGTCTTACATATGGCATCTTCCTATCATACCAGGCTTACCGTCCCTTTATCACATCGATATCAAGCAAAATCCGGTAAAACAGCCACGGTTTGTCCTGATTGGCTAATTGAGTAAGCGATTGACCGTTAACTCTCCACAAGAATGAATAAGCTCAGATTTCCTCACCGCATCCAGCGTACAGATTCGTGAACCTAAGAACTAAGTATGACCCAAGTGCTTTCATGTTCTAGTCGTCTCAAAGTTAGGCTCCCCGGCCGGCCCGAAATCTAGGGCTGAAGATGGCCTGCCGAGAGTCTAAAGACTGGTTCAGTGACCCTGAGCCTGATTACACCGCAAACGTTCCGTTCCAAGAAGACGCCTCACCGGTCGGATCGCAATACGCTTCGTGGTTAGCCTACGCGACTATCAAGCGACTATAAAGGCACCGGTCATTCACCTGCAGTTTCGCTCTTCTGGTTTTCTTCCCCTCAGCCGTTGAGACCTCTTCTTCTATCATCGTACTTCCCTTTTCACACTTGCGTGCAACTATTCAACTCCTACTCTACGCATTTCTTCTTCCCTTTCCCTCTGACCTCCTATCTTCATTCTACGAATAGCAACGATGGCACCAGCGCTGCTATTTGATGAGAACGGCACTTCCAGTCCAGCATCCGAGAGCAGCATCTCATCATCAGCCATGGATGAAGCCCCTGCACTGACCATTTCTCAAAACCGCCGGAGCCGTCGAAACCGCAACAGTCTTCGCAGTCCTTTACTCAAACGCAGTGCGAGGGGTCCTCCACTAATACTGGAAGAGGCCAAGGGAAATTGGCTGTCAGTCTCGGACGAAACGAAGGCCTGGAGGATTTTTGATGCTTCTGGGGGTGCCGCTGTATCGAATATTGGTCACAAGGACCAAAGAGTATATGATGCTATCAGACAGCAAGAAGAAACTGGTGTCGGGTACGCCGCATCGATGAGCTTCCAAACTGAAGTTGCAGAGGATTTTGCAGATTTCCTTCTTGAATCAACGGACGATAAGATGACTGAGGTGGTTTTCTATGGATCTGGTAATATAGCCTACACTTCTATGGCCGAATTGAAGCTCACAATCATCAGGTTCTGAGGCTAATGAGGCAGCTCAAAAGCTAGCTTACCAATATCACTCCAAACTGAAGGACAACCCGCAACCCCAGCGCCGTTGGTTTATTGCCCGCGATCGATCCTATCACGGGGCGACGCTCGGTGCTCTTGAGGGCAGTGGGCACAAGGGCCGCAAGGACATGTACAAGCCTATTCTACCGGAGAAGACTCAGTTCATATCGCCTTGTAATCCTTGTCGCGATATGATTAAGGGAGAAACGACAGCTCAGTATGTTAAGCGGCTTCAAGACGAGTTGGAGCGCAAGATACTTGACCTTGGCCCTGAGACAGTAGCCGGCTTCGTTATGGAGCCTGTAGTTGGCGCGGTAAGTAGCACCATTGTGATGACGCCATGTTTTCAAATGACCAGTTTCTGACATGTCGACGCAGGCACTTGGATGCGTTCCTGCATTACCCGGATATCTTTCGGCCATGAAGAGCGTATGCAAAAAGTACGGGGTACTCTTCATTCTGGATGAGGTCATGAGTGGCATGGGCCGCACCGGCTATATGCATGCCTGGCAAGATGAGGATGTCGTTCCAGACATCCAATTGGTAGGCAAGGGACTTGCAGGCGGTTACGCAGCCATATCCGCGATGCTCGTGGGACCAGTGATAACGGATGCTCTTGGAGAAGCTGCCTTCGCCCACGGTCATACCTTCCAGAACTTTCCCGCAGCATGCGCTGCTGGTCTTGCAGTGCAACACATCGTTCGAGATGACAACCTCCTAGAGAATGTTAGAGACAAAGGGGACAAGCTGATGAAGAAATTGATGACTCGTCTGAGTGATCACCCCAATGTATTTGACATCCGAGGTAAAGGTCTGTTTCTAGGGGTAAGTTTGAGAAGCAACCTTGACACATGTCGCAGCTTCTAACCAGGACAGATCGAGTTTGTGCAAGATAAGAAGACCAAGGCACCATTTGACCCTGAAGTGGCAGTGGCCTGGCGGGTCCATGAGCTAGGTATGTTCGTTCTACTTTTGCGAGTAATTCACCGACTGACTACTACATCAGGGCTGAAAGATGGATATAACGTCTATATGTATCCAGGATCCGGTACAGTTGACGGCAATCGTGGAGATCACGTCATCATCGCCCCTGCATACAACATCACCGACACTGACGTCGAATTTATCGTCGACCGTGTCAGTAAGACAGTCTTTGACTTCTTCGAGGAACTCAGCATCGCCCCGAAGTTGTAACCACCAACGCCTTGGCAACTCCGCCCATGCCGAACGAGAACATTGGACAGACGAACATGTCTCACTTGACAAGAATAATCATGATTCACGGACTTCTTTTTATTGTTACTGTCTGGGCGGCTTTTGTGACGAGCATGCGCGCGGTGGCTTTGTGATGATTGTCTGGGACCGGATTTTTTGGAGGTTCCATTGCGAAAAGAGGGCGAGCACCATTATCAGGAAAAATGCATGGGAGCGGCTGTTTGAACATATTATCGCACTGAGGAGGGATTCATGGCCTTGGACGAAAGACGACACCCGCATGGGCGGAAGCTGTCGGTTATATCAGAAAAGCTGTATGAAACATGTCTTTACTCGAGGCTCTTTGAAATCATTCACATGGGATCATGCCACGTTGTTCACCACGGACGGTGCTCAACACCAACTATGTGATGGGCAATGGTAGTTCAACACTTCTGTATAATGGAGCAGTGTGCAGTACCAATGTCGTGTCATTGACTTGGTTGTTAGCTCTCATTACCTGGCATCGGCGTCGTGCAGGAAGTACCGTTTGTGGCACTACTGCAATCGTGCAATACACAGAAGAAATTCGATCTGCTTTGCAGTCAAGAGAGAGCGGCGTGGGGTGCAAGCGAGCATAATACTAGCAGGTGGCCATTGGGCACATTGCCCACATATGGGCCAGACCGAGCTGAAAGCGCCTGCTAACATAGATCCGTGCCGCGCACGACTACAGACCATGCAGCGACTCAGCCTTGGCGGCTAACCAAAGGCTAATCTGTCCTCGTAGGAGCGCGGAGCTAGGACTTTAATGAGTAGTCTGCAGTCAATTGCCTATATGATATATTGCTACCGACTACCGAGTGTGGTATAGATGTGGAGATGCTGAGGCTATGACGTTAGTAGTGAGGCGGAGTGCAGCAAACCTTTCATCAGCCCAGGCTGGGTGAGATGGACAACAGCAAACCGAGACGGATGGCAGCAACAGCAGAAGGATTCCACATGGGCGTGTGTGGCGCGTACCTGAAGGATAAGACGGTTGGAAATATGTATAGTTGCGTCATAGCCAGGAAAAGCAGCAGCAAGTGATGAGCGGCAACGTTGTGTCGCTCCACGTGCGGAAGGGACCGCGCCTCGCAGCTTCCAAGGTTGGCGAACCACGAAGGTGCGGTCGGAATGCAGCGACGGCTGAATTTGGGTGAAGGCTGGGTTGAGTAGACGTTGGTGGTCAAGTATCTAGGGACAGGTTGCCATGGTATTGTGAATTGAGGGAGCGCTCGTCACGGAGGATGGTGGTTGCTCGACTACCACAGTAACCAGATGACACTAGACGCAGATCACTGTCTTCTCGTGACCATAGTCGTTGCTTCACTTTGTAGCGGTCACCCAAGGCCCCGAGGTGGAAAGGGCTCCGATGCTTGGACAAGCGCACATGGTATAGATTTGTGTTACAGAGGTGGTTTCTTTCATGGACGGTCTTCACGTGCAGCAGTTTCACTGTCATCAGTCTGCGACAAAGTGGTGGTCAGGGCGTTTTTGCACAAGCGACCAGCTACGGCCAAAGGCGCAGCGCAGACACATGGCTTGGCCTGTTGCAGCGTTGGAGGTGAGGGCGATGGCCGTGAAATAGAGCCGGGCACGGAGGCTGGCACGGTGTAGTCGAGTGTAGTAGGGCCAGTTAGTAAGGTCGAGTTTGAAGTTGGGCGCGAGACGCGAAAGAGAGACGGTCGACTGGCGTGCCGCGAGAAGATTGAACGAATGACGCTCCATGTGGACCGCACAGGCCCCGGCTTCTCACCACAGACTCCGCAACAAGTGTGATCTCAACTCGCCTGCCTCGACCCGGCGACCACGACGCTTTCACACGTCTCTGGCATGTTCGACGCCCGCCATTCTTCCCAGCGTGCACCCTCATCGCCCTCACGCCTGCTATAGCCCGCCCCCCGGCCCTGCATCCAGCCGCGGCACCAAGCACCTTGGGCAGCCCCATCGTCGACTGGCCACGGCGTGCGATAACGTCTCTACCGCAAGCCAGCCCTCAGCCCTCGTCCCAGCACACACAAAGCAGCGACGGTGCGTCGATAGCAACGACGCTCCCCAGAAGAAGGCGCCCCATCGCGCTGTTTGCACGCCCCAGCGGCGTGTCTGGTCGGCTCGTCTGCGCAGCAGAGAAGTAGCGTCACCACGTCGGCTCTCGCACCGCCAGACACAAGCCAGCCATGTCGACGCCCTCGACCGCCACGGCCACACTCCCGCCCCATCACCAGTTTTATTCTCACCACCAGACATACCAGCCCAGCATGTCCAATGCCCAGATTGCCAACGGCTCTGCGCGGATAGGCAACTCGCTCTACAACGGCTACGCTAGCGCTTCCTCGAGTTCAGACCTTCGCCGAAACGCGACTGCCCACACCAGACACCCGCCTCAGCTGCCGCCCATCACACAGGCCTCGCCCATCGACATGGCCGCCAACGACCCGGGCTCGGCCCAGCGGCGGCGGAATCCCGACTGGGCCGACTTCTACAGGAACGGCATCCCCAAAGAGGTCATTGTCATTGACGACGACGACGATGACGACGCCCAGCTACCTCCACCGCGCCAGCAACCGCCTTCCTCACGGGGCACTGCCACGAACCCAGCTGCGCGCCATACCGACAAGAAGCGCAAGACGACCGCGTCTACGGCATACGACCCCGTCTACAACCAGCACACGTCCTACTCCACCACCCAGACACCCTACTACGACTCGCCTAACCATTCCCTGTCCACCGACAGGACCACCTCCGCTCTCAACACCACTGCGCCTACCTCGCTGGGCTCACAAGTCAGCAATGGCCATCACATCTCGCCTCTCGAAAACAGTGCAGCAGGCCAGAAGCGCAAGCGCACGCGTGCCGTGGTACAGGACGAAGCAAAACAAGCCAAGAGACGGGAGCTGGACAACGACGACCCCTTCAGCCTGTACCAGCCACCCCCCAACCCGGTCATCAAGGCCAAGGATGTCTATGTCCAGGTCGTCCAAGACGTAAGAAATTTGACTTGCCCTCAACCGCTCCATACTGACGTGTCGCAGAAATCCTACACAAAGGACCAAAAGGTCGACGATGAAGACGGCCACTACATCGTAGTGCCAGAGGCTGACCTCACAGAGCGGTGTACGTGACCAGCACAACCTACACTGAAGAAGCATGCTAACACCTGACATCAGACCAAATCACAAAACTGCTCGGCCAAGGCACCTTTGGCAAAGTCGTTCAAGCCTACGACAGACGGAAGGGAACAAACTGTGCCATCAAGGTCATCCGGTCTGTGCCCAAATACCGAGATGCCAGTCGCATTGAGCTGAGGGTACTCTCAACCCTGGCATCCAACGACAAGCACAACATCAACCGGTGTATCCATCTCCGTGATTGCTTCGACTTCCGGAACCACATTTGCATTGTCACTGACCTCTACGGACAAAGTGTCTTTGATTTCCTCAAGTCCAATGGCTTTGTCCCGTTCCCCAGCTCCCACATCCAGAAATTTGCGAAGCAGCTCTTCACGAGTGTTGCCTTCCTCCACGACCTCAATCTCATCCATACCGATTTGAAGCCGGAAAACATCTTGCTTGTGAACAACAATTACCAGACTTTTACATACAATAGAACTGTACCGTCATCGTCAACAACAGTCAACCGAACAGCGCGGCATCGCAAGGTTCTCCTTGACCCCGAGATCCGCCTTATCGACTTTGGATCAGCGACATTCAACGACGAGTACCACTCCTCGGTAGTATCGACTCGTCACTACCGAGCACCAGAGATTATCCTGAACCTTGGTTGGAGTTTCCCTTGCGATATTTGGAGTATAGGATGCATTCTTGTCGAGTTCTTCACTGGCGACGCCTTGTTCCAGACTCACGACAACCTCGAACATCTCGCAATGATGGAGGCCGTCTGCAGTGGCAAGATTGATCGAGATATTGTGCGAGCGGTCTACAAGCAAGACCGCGGCTCATCACGCAACTCGTCCAGCTCGTAAGTGCTCCCGTAATCATGTATACAACATCGCTAACAGGTTCAGTGCTGCAAGATACTTCAAGAACTACAAGCTAGACTATCCCAACGCGGACACCAACAAGGCATCCAAGAAATATGTCAAGGCGATGAAGAAGCTTCCTGTACGTTTGATTACTTCATGTTGCTTGATTGCCGTCTAACTTTGTCAGGAAACAATACCAGCACACACCGATTTCAACCGTCAATTTCTTGACCTACTGCGGCGAATATTCGTGTACGATCCCAAGAAGCGAATAACAGCCAAGGAGGCATTACAACATCCTTGGTTCAAGGAGTCACTCATGGACGACGGGACCGAAGCACACAAGATCCGATTGGAGCGGGAAAAGAAGGCCCGTCGAGCGGAAGAAGAGCGCCGGTTCCGCGAACAAACTCAACGAGCGTACTGAGCGATGTGCAACTTGATTTTGTCCATGAAGGACGTCTTGTATAGATACCTAGCTCCGCCGCGTGGGTTACGGGTACGATAATGGTGGTGGTGGTATTGTCTTTTGCTTCACATCTACTGCATTTACGACAGCGACATGACGCATGGGGAGAAGGGTCACTCTAGGTCTCACTCTGGACTTGATGGCGTTATTTGCGTGGCAGTGTTATACTGGATTACCAATCATTCTTGTCTTCTCTCTGCCCTACAGCGACCGCGGAAAAGTATTCTTGCCTCGAGCAATTTGGCAGGCGATGGAAGAGACTGTACGTTAACCATTCTCTGCATGTGCAGCTTTGGGTGGATGGCAGGGGATTAGCTGTACTGAAGGTGGTTTTGGACGTTATGATCTATCTTCATGGAAAGCAGCACCAGCTTTGAGTATTGACCACCAGAGTCTTACTGTACAGCTAGGTAGCATTGTATAATTTAGGATTCCAAGCATATGTGCTTGGGGACACTGTATTTAGTAGCGTGGCGGCTAAATAGGCCGTACACAATGTGAAGGATTATAATCCATTTCAGATTGCATGTTCGCCTTGTTGTGGACTTCAAACCAGTGATATAGTGGTGAACTTGCAGCATCGGCACTGACAGCGCCCCATGGACGAGGCTAGGTACTCAAACATCAGCAAACAGTAAGAGACTGTACTGTTCCGCGGAGAGTGCCAATACTCTTTCTCCCCCACTGCCTCCACATGCATTCACTGCAAGGAATCTCAAATAGGTAGGATTGGCGAAGCCACTAGCGCGTGCCTGGAACCCTTGCCTTCTGTCCAGTAACAAGCCGGCCCGCTGTAAACACGTCCCCTCGGCGCGTCGCAAACATCGAGTTGAGCATTGCGACAACAGCAACCACACCACGAGGACAGACGATATGGCGAGCGCAAAGCAACAGGAGAACATGCTCCTTACCGAGCACTTTACTTGGCCTCCTATAGTATGTATAGTTTCTGAGTGACAGTGGAGCAATGCAGAGTGTTGCAGGTGCAGGTACTCGCCATACGCCCAAGTTGAGTGGATGCATCTGTCTTGCACTCGAGACAAGGCTACTCGACGTCCTGCTGAGCATTCAAGAGTCGCTTCAAATCTAACGCTTGAGCATCGTAGTCTCTCATCGACGACATCATCAACGCCGTAAACGAAGTCCTATACCGCTGCACCGACTCGTTCGAAACCGGTCTCTCCTCCGCTGACCCCTCCTTACTCGGCTTCGCCGACCTATACGCCTCGCAAGGACGTACGCCCGACAAAGATGAACATGGCAACGATCTGTTTCCCGAGGCTAGGCTGGAGATTGAAGAGGGCGTATTGAAGCTCGAGACGCTCATGGAGAATGCTGTGGACAAGAATTTCGACAAACTGGAAATTTGGACACTGAGAAACGTTTTTGCGCTAGGGAGGGGGAAGGGCGGGGACGAAGGCTTGGGAGAGTGGGTCAGATTAGGGCATTATGAGGTATGTATGCTGACGGCGATTCTATCACTTCGAAGCGCGAAGAGTGGAGGCTTGGAAGAGTACTGACAAGAAGAGCAGAATCTCGAACCCCCGCCCAAAGATTCTAAACTCACTCCAGAAGCCCTCTACACCCTTCGCCGTAAACTCATCGAAACCCAAAAGTTGAACGCTGCGCTGGTTGCAGAGAAGACACGCAACGAGGCACAAATAGCGCGGCTAAGAGCCCTACTCCAACCATCTGACGCATCTAAGCGCGAACAAAGAAAATCTACGACATTGTCGAGAGCGCCATTAGAAATGAACCAACAGAGCGACGGAAGCGCATCATTCGCGTTCCTAACACACACATCAGCAGCTCAATCCCTAGGTATACAAGCCCTACCACAACAGTCCAATAGCAACACCGCCTCTGTCGGGGAGAATAAGAACAACGATAAGAAGCCCACTCCTTTAACTACCCACACCACATTTACAACCTCCCAACTCCCCTATCTCCGCCAACTCCTTGCCTCCCTAAAGCCCCATCTCAGCAATACCGCTCTACCTAGCAACACCACTTCATCGCCTCATACTACAGACTCCCTATCACAATCCAAGGATAAAGAGGAATTGAGTCGTGAACGCAAGGTGTACGTTGAGAGTCAAAGTAAGAGGATATTAGAGAGACGGGGTGTAGATACAAGGGATGGTGTCGAAGGCGTCTGGGAGGGTGGAAGTAGGGTGGGAGCCGAGGAAGTCAGGGGATTGGAGGGGTTGGTTGACGGTTTCAACAGAAGAGGCAAGGTAGGAGAGAATGGAGACCATGGTGAGGCCATGGATACAAGCTGAACTCGTTTATCTTATTGCGACGGCAACAGGCACGATTGTACGATGTGATTCATACGAGGTTATCCTTTCGGGCGTTGGGTTCTATTATGGTCTCAGTGGATTCCATGGTAAGCAAATCCGTGAGTCAGTGTTACGCTCAAATGACCATTGTTTTTTTTGCATGATGATTAGCCATACGTCAGATGCCAAGCTTGCCATATCGCTTTTTTTTTTTAAATCTTCTTCGTGCATTGGAGTAGTCTAGGCCAGGTCCAGTCGAACAAGAAACTACAAATCTCAAGCTGAGTTCCGAGATGTGCCCGCCTGTGCTGCACATTCTGATTTGAAGTCGTAGGGCACTTTCTCCGCTCGACTGATTCATCCCCTTATTCCAAGACAACGCGGATATGGTCGCTCTCAATGCTTTTCGATCATGATATCGCTCTTCCATCTACCCTTTAATATTCCACTAGTTTGACTCTCTTCCGCAACTCCTCGGGCACCTCCTCTGCCTTCACTATGCCCATGCGAATGGCGTCACCCCACAAGAACATTGCGCGGTCGTTAGCATAGGCCAAGTAGTCGAACTCTTCCTCATCCTGCGGTTTGAAAAGGTCAGCATCTTGCTCCGCTTGTGTTTTGTTCTCTTGTGTCTGTTCCGCCATCCTTTCACTCACGATCCCAGCCCCCTTCTCTCCAGCCTCAGCCTCAGCCCTAATCTCTGCTGTTGCACTGTCTAACTCTGCCGCTTCTTTACTAGGGTTAGCGTTCGCGTTCTTGTCCTCGGCATCGAAGTCGGGAAGGCCTGGAACATGAGCTTGGACGATGCCCCATGCTACCCACATAGCGGAGTTGGCCAAACGCCAGAGCTTGGTTTCAGCTAGTAAGCGGCGAGTCTCTTCTTCAATCTGACGCTCGGCTTGCGCCTCCTGCTCTTGATACTTCTCGCCTGGTGGAGCACGTGAGTCCAGCATGAATGCAGAGATATTGCTAGGGGCGGCAGTGGCTGCCAGTGCGGTGGTGCTGCCAGAGGATGGAAGAGGACCCAGGTGCGGGGTGGCAGGGTTAGAAGTATAGCCTCCAGCAGCTTTGTACGAGGGATTATGCATCAGGTACGCCCGGATAAAGCGGTGTTGCTCTTCAAGTGTCGGATAGTACTTGGTGTTGCAACGCCACGGAATCTCCGCGTCATGGTAGTTGTACGTCCATTCAGTCTGCTTCGTTGTCAGCTCGTACACACATAGAATGACGACTGAGATAGTTGCGGAACAATAGAATTGTCTGGAAGAATATGCTTACAAAGTGGTTGGCAAATTCCAAACCGGGCAGGTTTGCGTTAGCGTACTCGAAATCGATGACCACGAGCTGCTTGTGCTGGTTTGCTGGAAGCAGTAAAGGCGACTCGCCTTCCGGCACCATACGTAGAATGTTACCATACTGGGTCTACGCAGAGTTAGCTCGTGGATGATATGACGAGAAGTCCGACTTACGTCGTTATGAGCGAATATCATCCGCTCGTTGATCTTGTCTGCGCCACCATACTGTTCCTCTAACCATCTTCGATACTTCTCAACCACCTGCCTGAACGCTGGCCACTCCATACCGCACACGTATCCCCGCTTCTTCCATCTGTCACCAGGAGTTTGTGCAGAGTCTTGGTTGCTCTCTCGAACCTGTTGATCGAGCCAGGTGACAATTTGCTCACAGCGATCAACCCACTTGTCCCAGTTTTGCCAGACGAATGGACCGGCCTCCCGCTCTTCTTTCAAGAGATCGATGCCTTCATGAAGCTCTCGCATACGCTTAGCAATTTGCTTGGACGTCTCTGCATTGCGCAGCTCCTTCGCGGTCAACGGCTTTGCATGAAGAAATTCCTCGAAGCGTCCATTGGTGAAGGTGCCAAGTAGACGTGGACCAATTCGCTTTCGAGCAAGGCGTGTTAGAATCTGCAATTCAGACTCTCGGTCGATCAGATGTTCTACCTGTGGGCCGTAGATACGAAGCAAAAGTTTGCTGAAACGTGTTAGTATCAGCTTGCCTACGTTGAAAAGGACTTACGGAGGAGGATTCTTGGGCTTCGGCTGGCCGTCGTCGCCCTGCTCTTGAAGCGGTAGATTCTTGGGAGGCGAGACAACGTAAACAGCATTTGTCAAGGCACCGCTCAGCCTCTGTACATCAATCTCGTTGCTCTGTTCCATAGACACCTTCCGCCAGCCTTTGAGCTTGAGTGTATGAGCTAGACGAAGGATTTCGGCCCGGAACTTGGTCCATGCCTCCCTCTCTTTGCGTGCTTCTTTCTCAGATACGTGAGGGGCGGACTCGCTGTCTGACTCATCTACGTTGTAGGCCATAGTCTTCGAGTTGTCTAGAATAGCCTCGCAACTCGGGACTAGCTGGTCTACGGATTCAAAGTAATCCGTGTCTAGAGAGATGGCGGAGTGTCGCTTCAAGCCTGTTGATGATCTGCGGAAGTGTTGCATCCTCCTCTTAGCGTCGGCCGGCTTCATGGATAGGGTCTTTTCAAGGATTTGCGCCAGTTGGTCGAGGGAGTCCTCGCCGTGAGACGATTCGGAGCTGCTTCTAGCTAGAGCATGAGGCTCATCAATCGTCTCATCAGGAACAGCCTTTGTCGATTCTTGAGCAGCGCCCTCCTTAGCAGCTTTGCGCCTTGCCCTGCGTGCATGACGTCTGCTTCGTTCATGCTTGAGCCATGTGCCCACTTGCTTCAATAGATTCTCGTGCGGATGCTGTCCGTCAGAGGGAGCGTCTGTTGAGCTGTTGGAGAGCAAGGAAGATAAGGATGGATTTCCCTCACTTGGCGCTACCTTGGTTGATCCCAGTCGCTCGACTGAGGGCCGTCCAGATAGTTTCTTCTTGCTGATGCTTGCGGGGTAACTTCTTGTAGGCCTGTCGAGATCGAGGTAATCCTTCTGGTCAAGCTCCTTGTTCTTGCCAATCATCAAGGGGGAAATGGTGCTATCATCGGGAAAAGACACAACTATGGGCACATGGTCAGCAGGTGTTTTGGTAACCCATGCGCAAGCGACATGATAGCAAGTCAGTCAGATAATGGGTTCACTGCTTTCGAGCGCTGCGCTCGGGCATATTGTCAGATGAAGCGCACAAGCTTCATGATGGCTGCAGAAGTTGGCCAGACGTCGAGAGTCAACTCGACGGCCAAGCAGGAATTATTGTCAATCACTGAATAGTCACATTGCTACAGCTACGTTGACATTTGAATAGAAATCCCGGAAGGTAGCGTGGAACCGATTGCGAGAGTTTGCGAGCCGACACACGACAGCGGAATCATGGACTGACCTTTTGTAGAGCGCGGCGAGGTGCCATCGGTCAACGTAGTGTTTTGCGGGAGGGCGAATGAGTCGCTTGGGTGAGAGTCGCTGGGCTGCGACTGCTCATTGGAGGAAGTCGTCATGGCAGTTGCACGGGGCTCGCAGTGAGGTGCGCGGGAATAATGTAAGCGAGATGGACCTCGTGGTAGAGCAGAGCTCGGTTGGCGGCTCCGGACGGTAATGAGACCTGGTAACAGGCGTGCCCACGTCGGTAGGTAGGAAGGTCGGTTGTTTGGTGGGCAGGTGGTGTTATCGATACCTAGTGCGGCAGGAACGCCAAAGTACACGCGAGATCAGGGTCCACGTGCCAAGCTGATTGGCGGTCAGGATAACTTGTGAGGACGAAGACTGGTAAGAAGAGAGAGAGAGGGAGAGAGGGAGAGAGAAAATATACAGATTTCCTATATTCGGATCTTGAGTTATGTAAACAATTCAGAGGCAAAGCATCATAACTGGATCAGACGGCAAGCTGGTGTGTTGACGGTCTTCCTGCCTATCAATTGGGCAGCTATCGGCCTCGTTCCAGTATTCGCAGCCTTGGCAACGTACGTCAGGGTTCAAGTAGACAGAAACCAGAAACCTGCCACCCAACCTGAATGTGGAGTGTGCGAGCGTAACGTGGCAAACCATGTGCACATGGCCTATCAGCACATGAGAAAGTACCAAATATACCTTCTGAGTACTACATTGTATGTACAGGCTGGTTTCGATGCAGTCCCCCAGCCCTGGTATTCTAATAGCCCCGATACAACAAGAAAACGACCCATACAAAATACCATAACGCCTCGCTTGGAAACTGATTATATGTCTGTGACAGATAGCATGCTGTGCGTGGTCTCTTTCAAAAGGATACTCATTTGGCCCACTCCACCGTTTCCAGTGCAAGCATGACCAACAATAGAGTCGATGGCAAGATCCAAACAACATAACTCTGAAACAGAATCCTTGACATGGCACCCATGTACACGTTGTTGATTTGGCAGATTTGTGCCAACTGCAGCGCACTTGGTGCACCACTGAGCAAGAAACAGACGATGATGAAGATGGGGTCGTCAAGAATGCTAACAGGAACGTATTTGGCGGTCATGGCTAGCATGGGTGCCATGAGAAGCGTCGGGATAAGCATGCGACTAACAAGTGAGGCAATCACAAGCTTCTTCTCCACGCTCGGGTCTTCCATCGAGTGCTGGTCTTCCTTGGGTAATGTGTTACGAGCAAGGTTGGCACCCAAAACAACCAAGATGAGTGGAACGGCGACTTGTCCACTTTGGTTGACAGCGCGCGTGACGGAGTTGCTGACAAATGTACCTGGATCGAAGAAGAGATGTTGCAGGGGAGGAATAGAGGCGACGAGGATAGCAATCAACATGGCCCATAGAGGAGGGTTCATGAAGTCCCATACGCCCTTGAAGAACCTTGACAAGACAGAGCCAATCTTAGCCAGCGGTCGCTGTAGCCATGTAGGTAGGGCCTGGAAAACTCGGTTTCCAGCGCGTGTGGTGGAGACAGAAACGGTACTTGCAGAGCGCTTAAGTGCCATGCCAGCTCGCTTTGGCATGCCTTTGATGCCTTTGGGGACATTTTGCTTCTTCTTGTGAGCCTCGAGAACACCATTGAGGTGTCCGTTTGCAAGACCATTGCCATTACTGTGTCCGCTCATATCGCCGGCTCCAGGAATAGTAGCGTTACCATTGGTGGGAGTGATGAAATCGGTGGTGGCTTGGGCCTCTTCACGATTGAACAGAGAGTCTGAGTCGGACTCGTCTGAGTCTGCAGAAGTAGCGTAGCTGGTAACATTGCCAGATTCGTAGTCGGAGTGCGAGTCATCGAGAAGACGCTGCGCCTCGTCGTCTGTGTACTCTCCGTTTTCAATGGCGCTGTTCTTGCCACCGTCATCGTCTTTGTACGCACTGGCAGGTGCCAGAAGCACATTGAAGCCCCATGTCCATCGCACGAGCTGACCAAGTTGTTGGAAGATAAGGAGATAGAGGATACCACGCGCGCCAACGTCGTTGTCGTTATCGCCAGGGACCTTGTCCCAATGTAGACCGGACAGTGTTTTGGAGAGCGAGATAACGAGAGAGATTGGAAGCGAGTTTGAGTTTCCGAATACCTAGTAATGTCAGCTTGTGCCGCTTGCCTGGACAAGGAAAAGAGACATACCGCCATGGCAACAACAAAGTTGGACGCCCTCTTGTTGAACCTGCATATCCGCGACACGAGAAGTGCGGCGATGTAGGAGATGAGTGTTTGTACGACAAAGATTACAGGAATGACAGCAAGATCAGCCAGCTTCTCCGCTGTCAATTGTGATGCGAGCTTGGTAAAAACTGGCTCGAGGTTAGCTGAGGTTGGCGCTCTTAGTCCGAGGCGTTGCACGTACTAAGGCAGGGTGTAAACAGCTGCGTGTTGAGGTTGGCGAGAAACTTCTGGCTCTCTGCATCGAATTGACCCATTCGCGCAACAATGTAGCCGGGCGCGCTCACGCAAACGACTTCCATGACGGCCTCGAAGACGAGAAGGGTGAGGTTGGCAAAATCGGGATGCGAGCTGTGCTTGCCGCTCTTGAAGACTGTGAATAGGCCATTGTTGCCGTACTCGTAGGAGTTGGAGGCCATGGCGACGAATTCCGGAGACGAAGTTGGGAGGCTGCGCAGGCGAAAGGCCTGGGGAGCCGAGAAGAAAGGCATATTAGATGCCAGTTGTGTTGTTGGGAAAGCGCAAAGGCGCGACCGAGATGGAAACACTCGAGTTATCTTGAAGCGCAAGGCGTCTTGGCTGAGGACGCGCTATAGGCGGAGATCGACGTCACAGCCCGCGCCAGGTATAGCGGAAAGGCAGGTTAAGCCGCGGGCCCTGCAGGAACTTTGATAGGGGATGCAGCGAACCGGTCTGGATCGGAGGGGGCGAGGCGAAGAAGAGGAAGAAGAAGCAAATACAGCTGCCAGGCTGCAGATGGTTCGATGGTTGGACGATGGAAAGATTCCCATATCGTCCCCTCCAGCGCCTAGATGGTGGTACTCATCGCCCTGGCAGCGCCTTCCAGCCTGTCGTGTCGTGTCGTGTCGTGTCCCTGCGCCACATGGAGCCCATGGAGACATCGAGCATTGGCGGCCACATCGGCCATTGCAAATGCTGTCTTGACTGATGGGCAACGCACATCAATAGGCGGGGCGGCCACTAGGTTCCCCATGGCTCGGTCATTACCGCATACTGATTCTGTTCCCCCAAGCCTGCTGTCGTGTCTCGGTTCGGCGTGTGCAGGTGCTGCTTGGCCGGATCCAGATTTCCAGTCCATGCTCACTTGCGCATTCCGACGCTGCAAAGCAGGCTTGCTGGTGCAGCGTACATGGGCAAAGCAGGAACTGCTCAGTCCCCTACGGACCCCTTGCTGCCATCTGTCTCTACACTGCACTGCACGTCTGCGCTATGGTTGCGGTGCGGCCTGGTCGATTGTTGTGAAATCATTCAAGATTGCAGACGCGCGCTATTACTCGTCTCTGCAGCATCACGTCACAGCTCCAACTTGCACGCTACATGTAGCCCACAACCACCACACCTCCACCATACTACCAGATCCGCTGAGATCGCCGCTACATCTCCTTCCGCGGTGTAGTCGCAGCTCCTGATACTCGTCCTCTACCTACGCCTTCTTATTACTATCTCCTCCACTCTCCCTCTCCCCTTCCTCGTCCCAGTACCCCGCCCATCTCAGGCCGCGACTTTTCCCACTCTCTCGCCATGGCCTCCAATCCATCCACCCCGGACGCCGAAGTCGACTCCGACACCGTCTTCGACAGTCCCTCACCCTCCCCCGCGCCCTCGAGTCCTACCGAAAATGCCTCTTCGCCTGACCTGCTGTCCGCTGAGCGTCCCCCTCCCCGAACGGCATCCACGACCTCCGGCGCGACCGCCAATATGACATCGTCCTCAACGCCATTGGGAAACATCAACGCCGCCAGGAATCCCCGCCCCTCGAATCCCCCTACCATCTCCAGCAGAGGGAGCGGGCTGAACGTCTCCCAGGACATTCTCGCAAGAATACAGGCAGTACATCTCGGCCGGAAGGGCGCTCCACCAACGGGCTTGCCTGGGAGAGGGCCTGCACCACAAAGCCCTGGTCCGTCGCCCGACAGTCGTAATCCCATGTCTCCAGGCGGTAACCCTGGAGGCTTACCCGGAAACTTTCGAATGCCTACCAGGCCACCCACGACTAACTTCCAGTCCGCGCCTGCCGTTCCTGGTCGCGCAGGTGGCCCCAAGCCCTCCCTCGCTGAAAAGCGCGGCATGAGATTCCAGGGCGCGTTGCCAGGCGGTTTACCAGGCTCGTCTCCAACTGCTGGTGGAGCCGCTCCTCCTGCTGGCAGGAAGAAGCCCGGGTTGACTCTCTCGCAGATGAACGGCGAAAAGCCCGCTGAAGAAGGTGCAGAGCCCAAGAAACAAGAGACCCATTTTGATAAATTTTCACAATTCGTCGATACCAAGACTGGCAGCCTAAAATTTGCCGGCAAAGCCATACTCAACTCGGACGGCGTGCAATTTGCTAGCGGTTCCTCTTTCAACATCTCCTTGGATGAAGTCGACACACTAGACGAGCTCGGCAAGGGAAATTATGGCACAGTGTACAAGGTCAGACATAGCAGACCCCGAATGAGGAAACCAGGACAGGGTCTGGCAGGAAACAAGGCTGCACCAGGTTCGCCGTCGCGAAAGGAATTTGGCGAAGAAGCGAGCCCTACCAGTGCAAAACCTGCTGCGGGTACCGGCATAGTCATGGCAATGAAAGAAGTGAGGCTGGAGCTGGATGACTCGAAGTTCGCTGCTATCATCATGGAACTCGACGTCCTCCACCGCTGTATATCACCCTTCATCGTTGACTTCTATGGCGCTTTCTTCCAAGAAGGCGCCGTGTACATCTGCATGGAGTTCATGGACGGAGGCTCCATAGACAAGCTCTACGCCGATGGTGTGCCTGAGGGTGTCTTGCGCAAAATCACCATGGCCACGACTATGGGTCTGAAGTCACTGAAGGATGAGCACAACATCATTCACCGAGATGTGAAACCTACCAACATTCTCATGAACACCAAGGGCGCAATCAAGATCTGTGATTTCGGTGTCAGTGGAAACCTGGTCGCCAGTATTGCCAAGACCAACATTGGGTGCCAAAGCTACATGGCGCCAGAGAGGATATCTTCTGGTGGAATTGCACAGGCAGGCGCTAACCCTGGAGGTGGCACATACAGTGTACAAAGCGATATTTGGAGTTTGGGACTGACCATCATCGAGTGTGCTCTGGGGCGATACCCGTATCCGCCAGAGACGTACAACAACATCTTCAGTCAGCTCAGTGTAAGTTTATCAAACAGCTTTGTGCGTCAACGACTAATCATCCCTAGGCTATTGTCGATGGTGAGCCACCGGATCTGCCTGCCGAAGGGTACTCCGACGCGGCACGAAACTTTGTACGCGGCTGCTTGAACAAAATCCCCAACCTTCGGCCAACATATGCCATGCTGCTCCAACATGCATGGCTTGCACCTCTTGCTAAGCCGGACACCATCACCGAAGAGGAAGAGGAGGAAGTCGAGGCAGCAAGCGAAGCTACTGGTGGTGAAGCTGCTGGTGACAAGGGACCCGCCGAGGCAATCGAACCTGTAGAAGACCAAGAGGTCGCAGACTGGGTCAAAGCCGCGATTGAAAAGAGGAGGAGCGGCAAGATGAAGGGTGTCGAGAAACCTGCACTCCACGCCGCACCTCTGGATGCAGCGACGCAGAGTCCTTCGCCTAACGGTACAAATGGCTTAGAGCAAGCGGGATCAGTAGAAGCTGCCGCATAACATGCCCTGAGAATCTTGGATCACCATGGCTACTTGGGTCATTCCCGAGAACATTAGGCCGCATCCGCTGCAGCCTTCTGGGTTTAGGGCGTTGTATAGGCGTATTGCGGGGAACGATTGCCATGAAGCATTGAAATCGGGGCATTGAGCGCAGAGGCCACATGTACCTAGCATAGCATACACCTGTCCAGATGGACTGATATTGACACTTTTGAGTCACAAAATCTGCACCTGCTCTATGTAGCGTAACAATTGGTCTTTCTTACCTTTCATCTCAGTGAGGGCATGGCATTGCGGCAATAGGCCACTGCATGCATGCTGCTGTTGTTCTGTGGTTCGCGGTGACGTAAGCGGAAGGGCTCACTGGCACGTGATGGGTACCCCTGCTTGGCCAAGATTGCTCGCGGCGGCCATGTGTCGTGGTGCGGGAAAGAACACAGTGGTCGGAACAACTACAATAAGTAGCCACGACTTTCTTTCGTACGCCCCCACCTTCTTTGTAATGCCACCTGCGTAGAACCAGTTTTACTTGATTTCCTCTGGAATCCTTTTCGACAACAATCCCCAATCACTTTTAGTCATTCTCTCGCATACCTCGCCCCGTCCACAGGGACACGTTCAACATGTCCGGGACAGATTACAACTACGATGAACAGGTACATCTTGGGTGCGCGCCAGGTTTAAAGTCCTGCTAACAAGTCGCAGGGCCAGTTCTTCCCCTACTTCATCCTCACTGTAACGACCCTCGTCACCGTCCCGACCACAATTTCCTTCTTGAGGCCGAGCAAAGGTGCGCGCTTCCCGCCACTACCGCTTACCATTATACTGATGCACAATCAGAACTCGAGAATACCGGAGCGCGGATAGAGTCCGACTTCACCCCCGAACATGCCGACCTCATCCAGGGACAGCGCAAGAAGCAGAAGCGGCTCGAGCGGAGGATAAAGCGGGGTCTTGTCATGTTGGGAGGATGGGCGCTTAATGCTGCTATGGTCTACCTCATACTGGTTACCGCGCGGACTACGCCTGACATATGGGATCCCTACGAGGTGCTGGGTGTTTCTAGGGTACGATGGCTGTTTCCCCGCAACGCGCACTTTCGACAACGATGCTAACTCGCAGACCAGAACGCGGACGAGAAGGCCATCAAGAAGCATTATCGACGACTGTCTCTTAGCCTGCATCCCGACAAGGCTCGCGAGGACCCCGCAAAAAACATTACAATACAATCAATCAACGACCACTGGGTAGATGTTACAAAGGCGTTCAAAGCTCTCACCGACGAGGAGATTCGCAACAACTTCCTTCAATACGGCCACCCTGACGGCAAACAGAGTTTCAGTATCGGTATTGCGCTGCCTCAGTGGCTCGTCACTGACGGCGCTGGCAAATACGTTCTGCTCATCTACGCGCTCGCGCTCGGTGTCATTCTGCCCTACACTGTCGGAAAGTGGTGGTACGGAACACAGAGACTGACCAAAGATAAAGTTCTTGTCGCCAGCGCGGGCAAGGTCTTCCGCGATTACGACAACGAGCAAGGCGAGGTGGGCGTCATTCATGCGTTGAGCAGTGGAGAGGAGTTCAACGAAGTTCTCACTGGGCACAAAGCGGAAAACGGTCTCTCGAAGCTCGAACAAAAGGTCCTTTCCGAGACTTCCGGATCTCTCGTCTCGCAAACGCTTACGAAGAAGGACCGCCAAAAGCTAGACGATCTGGAGGACAGCCGAAGACGCAAGGTACTGACCTTGTTGTGGGCATACCTTGGTCGTGTCGAACTTGATGACGAGACATTGAATGACGAGAAGTTCGAAGTTGCGCCCATTGCACTCCGACTTAATGAAGCTTATACCGCCATCGCACTCGCATATGGTACCACCAAAGCAGTACTCTCGGCATACAGGACTTCCCAAAATCTCATCCAAGCTTTACGACCGGGTGCATCGCCTTTGGAACAGCTGCCACATTTCACACCTGCTGTTGCTAGCGCGGCTGAGGCTGAGCAAGCAAGATCACACTTGACTATCCAAGAATTCATGGACATTCCCGATGATGAGCGCAAAGCCCGTGTTGTCAAGTCTGGTCTTCTGTCTCAAGATCAGTACAGCACAGCTATGACCGTAGCTTCGAGGATTCCACTGTTCCATCTTGAGAAAGCCTTCTTCAAGGTCGTCGGAGAACGTTTCGTTACCCCCAGCAGCTTGGTCCAGTTCGTGCTGAAAGGTCGTTTCATTCCATGTGGAGCCACTAACGTACCCGATGTAAACCCGAAGGACCTGCTAGATATTGATCCCGCCGAGGGTGATGTTGCGGCAATTACCGGACGTAAGAATGATCGTTCTGGAGAGAAACCTATCCAGCCACCTCTGGCATTCGCTCCCTATTACGCCCGCGACCACGCGCCAAGGTGGCACGTGTTTCTTGCGGACAGCAAGCAGGGGCGTATCGCGGTACCACCCTTCACCTTCTCAACCTTCGACAAGCCTATTCTTGATGAGAGCGGTAACCCCACCTACAACGTACAGACCCTGAAGATGCAATTTGGCGCACCACCACAAGCTGGTAGCTATACTTTCGTCATGCACATGATTTGTGATAGCTACGTCGGCATGGATACCAAGATGGAGGTTACCCTTGTCGTCGAGGACGCCAGTAAAGCCGAAGAGGTAGAAGAGGAAGATGAGATTAGCGAGCCAGAAGAAGGTAAGTTTCACTGATTTGAGTCATACCCATGATCAGTACGGCTAACATGTCTGCAGATTCGCTGGCAGGTCAAATGCACCAAATGAAGACTGGCGCTCCACCAAAGAAGCGGAGACAGGCAAATGACGATTCCAGCGGAAGTGACACCGAAGGTGACGTTGAGTCTGAGAGCGAAACAGATACCGACACCGACTCAGATGACGAGTAGGGTGCTTCGTGTTTCCTGTGAGAACAATACTCGATCTCTTTGAGTATAGGATACCCAGCTTGTATTACAGAGGCTACGGGTTAACGCCAACGGCCGGCGTCAATTCTTCATATCATTTGGGCCATGGCTGCCATAGGCATTTCCAGGCGTTCCGGAAACAAGGTGCTTTGCAATTAGGGACTTCTCGATTTGTCCTTTTTAGACAAAGCGTCAGCACCCGATAGGGTTTTAGGAGTATGTGTAGATATCCACGTCAAATCACATTGAGCAATTTTCGATTCAACCTCATTTCTGGCCAACTTTCTGCTCATAATTTGGGGTACTTGATAAATATAGACTGGACTAAAAACCAAGATTAAACTCGAATGATCTATCTACACCATTATGCGAGTGCCTCAGGAACACATGGCATCCGAATCCAAAAGCATAGACTTAACGCATGGACGTATAACATAACTGCGGAGATCTGTAACTTGGGTGGTTCATCAAAGTTCGGTTCCACAACCTGCGGGGTTTCAGCCGCGTCTCGCTTCGTCCTCAACACCACCTTAATATCATGAACATCACCTTTCGACCAACTCCATCTGCTAGGATCAGTATAGTAATCACGAATTAAGAGGGAGCTGCTGTCTGCGTTCCAGGAATGCATACATGGCTAGTGGTGTGGTGATGGGTAGACTGATGGTCGCCATGGCATTACGGAAGACATTAACATGGTGATTACGACTCGGAAGCATCCACTGAAGAGACACCAATGCTAAGACACGATCTCAATATACAGAGGTTCGCATGTTGTGTCTCTGTCCTGCAGAAGTGGTACACAAAGGATCGCGTAAGCGATCTACATTCATACATCCGCCTCCGCATTCAGCACTGTCTCAAAGAACATCGACTTCTACCTGTGTTCGGCCTGCATAAATTTCCGAAAATACTGCCTGAGGGTTCGCTAAGGCATAACACAGCCACCCCAAATGAGTGCTATACCTTGGCTGCCGATCGGATACTACGGCTCCGCTATCCTGAGGCTCATACAATAGGCCTCAGTCTGCAAGGCAAAACCGTCAAGCAAATCTTGGCAAAGTGTTAGTTGCACATCTTGTTCTTGGCAAGATGCGGGTGCGTTCATCGCCGGTAACAAAGTGACAAGTCCCCAAGGTTCGCGCTACATGTGTCACATCTAACGGCAATACAGGGGGCAAGTACCGACATATGGGCGTTTTTCTTGGGCATCGACGAGTCGTTATACAGATGAGACGTTGGATAAAAGCTGATGGAGGGTCGCACATAGTTTACTTTCTCATCCCACACTCACTCTTCCGGTCTTTAGTCCTTCCTTCCTACCTTCCTTAATCCCATTTCAATTCTTTAGCGACTTTGACAGTCTGCCAATCCACTTTCTTTGAATCATTAATACGTCTGTGACGTTTAATCTTAACCTTTTTTAATCTATCGATTCGCTTCAGGAAGACTATTACCTTCATCCACTTCACCATTATCATCAACATGTCTATCAAGGCTATTGCTACTATTGTGCTTGCGGCCGGCCTCGCTGGTAAGTTCACTCCACAAGCTCAAAGCCTAAGTATGCAATGTAGCGTACTGACCCAACACAGCTGCAAAGCCTATCAACACTCCTCGATCTCTTCCTGGTTCTTCCAAGCGCCAGATCGGCTTTAACTCTGTTATCAACGGCTTCAACGGCAACGATGGCGACTTCAACTTTATTGACGGATTCAACAACTTCAACCAGCAACAGCAGGTCATCCAAATCCAACAGCAGAACCTCCAGATTGTCGACAACGGCCGCCAACAAGCAGTCGTTCAGCAAGTGCAGGAGGTCCTCATCGTCGACCAAGTCAACAACGGTTTCAACAACGACTTGAACAACCTCTTTCGCAAGAGTAACTTTCAGAACCAGTTCCGCGACGTCTCCACCGTCACGCTCGTCGTACAGGAGATTCAAGTTGCTATCGACGATGGCAGGGGCAACCAAGTCCAGCAGAACATCTTCGCGCAATCTGCCGTCGTCGCCAACCGTGGGGCTCGCCAAACCCAGACCGTCATGGTCTTCGACAGCCGCACCCTCGTCGCCCAGGATATCCTCGGCAACAACGCCTTTGCCAACCTCGGTGGCTTTGGCGGCATCGCTGGTGCCACTGCTGCCTTGGACAACAAGATGCCCACAAAGACCGCTGGTATCCAGCTCTTTGGTGCTAAGCCTACATGGTCAGCCGTTGCCGAGGATCCTGCTGCGACCCTTGGTGCTATCTGGCAGGGCGCTCTTCAGGATCTTCAGAACGCAGATAACGATGAGCAAGACAACAAGCTCAACGAACAGATTGCTGCCGAGGAGTTGAAAGCTCTCCAAGAAGCACTTGGACAACAGGACAGTGCTGATAAGCAGGCCGACGAGGAGCAGAAGAAGGCCGACGAGGAGCAGAAGAAGGCCGATGAGGAGGCAGCTAAGCAGGAAGAGGAGCAGCAGAAGGCTGAAGAGGAGGCCGCAAAGAAGGACGCCGAGGAACAGAAGAAGGCTGAAGAAGCTGCTGCTAAGCAAGATGCCGAGGACCAGAAGAAGGCTGATGAGGAGGCTAAGAAGGCTGCAGAGGAAGAGCAGAAGAAAGCCGATGAAGAGGTAAAGGCGCAAGCTGAGCAGGACAAGAAGGCAGCTGAGGAGCAGAAGAAGGCTGAGGAGCAGAAAAAGGCTGAAGCTTGAGACTCAGCGATGCTTTGTCTCTCCTATGAGCGTAGAGGCTCGAGCGGTATACTCATGGAGCTTGGCAGCAACTTGAGCAGTTTACCAACACTAAATAGCAGTAAGACTCGGTGCTGGAGTCACCTACAGGCGGTATCATAGCCTTGATGAGAAACGTTGGTATCAGCGAGACTGATCCAAGTAAAATCTAGTCACGACATCAAATGAATGATTTGTCTCTTTCACTTGTCGTGCTCAGTGACGTACTCACATTCACGAACAATTGCCAGTCAATCCCTTTCAATAAGACGGAGACGTTTTTTCTTTCGAACACATTCTGCCTACGCGACCTATGAGAGACATTTCACCAGACAAGTTAAGCGCTACTTTCCCTCTCCATCTCAAGTCCTCAAACACAAAGGCTACAACGATGACACCGCCTAACCACTCGCTGCGACGCTATCGCCATATGAACAGGCTATTTTTCTGTTTCTTAATGCTCATTGCCGGCATTTGCGTATTCTTCAGCTGCAGAACATCCAATCTCATCGCGCCCAATGTGCTCAAGGTTACCAACTCCCCAGATCTTGAGTCCGGTTCTATACTCTGGATGCCTACAAGAAAGCAAGAAGACTGGAAGATCGTAAAGGCGACAATGTACTATGAGTCTGGCGATAAGACACAGAACGCCCGCATTCTTACCCTTCATGACTTCCACAACGAGTGCTTCAAATATGAGACACATACATTGCGTACGCTGATTGTGCGAGGCGCTCTCAACAAATTCCTTCACCTCCAATCACTCATCATCGAGGAACTTCAGAAGCCGATTGAGCAGCGTATGGAGTGGATACTCTACTTTGATACCACTATCGTCCTCGCGAACGCTCACATACCCTTACACCACTTTCTGCCACCTATCACTGATGTCGAAACTTTCAAGAGCCTTTCCATCATCGCTACAAAGTCCGAGAGTGATCATCTAAATTCTTCAGTCTTCTTCATACGGATTAGTGGCGGCTCATTACGGATCTTGACTCAAGCCATGGAGACAATATATGACGCGCCGTACATCGAAGGATACAAGAACGAAGACAACGACGGAGGCCTCTCATCAGTAGCCCTACAGAATGTTCTTTATCTGGAGCAACATCGAAATAAGGTAATTTTCCAGCCGCAACAATGGTACAACAGCACGACTTCGTTGTTCAATCAACCCTACTTTCCCACACCAGCTCATCGCCTGACACCCGATCTCAAGACGTTGACAGTTGACCGTGAGGGACAGCAAATGTTTCCAGAAACAGCAGATGTACATCGCTTCTGGCGCACAGCGAGCGAAGCTAGACGCGTGTTAGATGAGGCAAAAGAGAAGGGTTATACGGATGAACAGGGTGCCTTGTGGGAAATGGCTAAGGAGGTGAAAGAGTGGGTTCAGCTACGGGCTTGGGATATGGAAGAGCTCGAAAGGAGGATCATGCTGTTGAGGGCCAGCTTGAACAACGACTGATTTGATTTTTCGGACATATAGTCTGTGAAAGAAGTGTGTAGTGCATCCTACATATCATGATTCATCCAACAGATGATCATCTTCGGTCCGGTGTGTGTAATCATGAATGGTAGTACTGTATTATCGGAATGAGTCCGCGGCCGGATGGTACGGTGCTGCAGGGACGTTGCCAGCTATGCGGGATCCTTACCACCTTCCAATCATGTAGCATAGATGATCTGGGCATCTCGGATAGCACGGCTTAACGTCAAGTAAGCAAGCGCTTACTCGTCCGAGCTACGCATTCTCCTCTCTTCATATAGTAGCACGTCGCGTGCTCAAACTTCGTGAGATCTGAAAAGAGTTCTTTGCAGCTATTATTTACTATGCCACTACCCCCAGAAGTCATACCAATGCAAGACGTGGTGCCAAGAACCGACAACTTGCAGAAGGACATAGCAACCAAGAACAACCAGTCAACCTCACCAGGAAGAAACGAAGCATATTCCGCATATTCAGCATATACCCGTACCTACCTGACCTACATTCTTGGCGTCGTCCAGCTGATATCTACGTTGACAACAACAATCTATTTTCCATTGATACCAACACTCAGCACCCACTTCTCCGTATCCGTTCAAGCTATCAACTTGACAGTCACTGTATACGCCATTTGCCAGGCCCTATCACCAGGAGTATTCGGTTCTTTGGCAGATTCGTATGGACGACGACCGGTACTATTGGCGCTTGTTACCACGTACACGATGGCAAGCTTGGGCCTGGCGCTCAATAAGAACAGCTACACAGTTCTCATGGTATTGCGAGCATTTCAAAGTATCGGCGGGTCGGCAACAGTGCCGATCGCTTATGGAATTGTAGCTGACGTCGCTGTTGTGTCAGAGCGAGGAGGCATGCTAGGACCAATGTTGTCGACTTGCAACGGTATTTCTGCATTTGGACCGGTCATCGGTGGAGCGCTGGCGATGAAGTCCACAGGACCTATGGGCGTTTTCATGGCTTTGCTTGGTATCGCCATCTTGTGCCTTCTCCTTGTTGGCTTTTTACTACCAGAAACGTCAAGGGCTATCGTTAGGAACGGATCTAGGCCCGCAACTGGAATCTGGCGTACTTGGACATCCTTTCTCTCGAGAGAGCAGGAGGATCGATCTGCTACGAGTATTCAAGACCGGCCTTCGATGCCAAAGCCCAGCCAGACTTTTCGAAAAGTTTTCGATTCCATACGCATTATCCGGCATCCAGACGCTGCTGTGATCCTCTGTATGGTAGCCTCGTCTTATGGTATCTACTACACCTTTCAGGTCGCCCACTCTGTCCTATTTGAGGAGCTCTACGGCTACAACGAGCTGCAGATTGGCCTGAGTTTCCTCCCTGCGCTAACTGGTATGACGATCGGCGGCACAATAGCTGGAAAGCTTATGGACTTCAACTATGCTCATCATGCACGTCAAATTGAGATCGCGGATCCAGCGAATATACTAGATTTTCCAATCGAAAACGCCCGTTTCAGAAACATGATACCAATCATACTCGCTGAGATGACCTTTATAACGGGCTATGGTTGGGCAGTACAACACAATGTACACCCTGCGATTCTTCTTGTCTTAGAGTTCTTCATTTCCACCTTAGCTACACTGCTAAGTCATACTGCGAACGCGCTCCTCGTGGACGTGTTTCCCGAAGTACCGAGCACTGCGTATGCCTCGGGTCAGCTTGCACGAGGCGGATTCAGCGCGGCGTCTGCGGCTATAATCGATCCGTTGATGCGTTCTGTGGGTCGTGGGTGGTACTTCACTATCTTCGCGGCGTTCACTGGGGCTGGATGTTTAACGTGCGTAAGTTTAAGTCGATGCGCTGGTATGCGATGGCGCCGAAAAAGGTATCTGGACACCAGCAGTAGGTCAGTAGAGGGAGCGAGTAGTCAAGGAGTTTGAGGTGGTTTCTCAGATGTCGAAAAGTTACATTGTAAAGCCCGGCTATTCGGATCAAATCGTCCAAATAACACATGATTCTCCTGCATTTTTGTAATCCAAGTGCTCATTTCTGATATGCACCATGGCTGAAGGTACCGTGTTCAGCTACAGAAAGATATGAGCTGGGATTTCATCACAGCAGGTCATCGGCCGTATTTTCAACACTGAGACGACCATGTAGTATTCTTCATGCGTTGGTGGCAGCAATATTAGATGTCCGTATTGTCGGTATCGTACCCCAGATTCTTGGCGCAAGCATACGAATTAAATTAGTTACTCGGACCGTGCACGTCTGTAGTCTTGTAGACTGTAGATGCATTAATGGCAATGTTCACGCTCATCGCATGACGGTGTGTAAGATGCGACATGAGAAGAAGTGTCGGGACGATGCGTTGGGTAAAAGGCAGACGTGAGGCGCAGGTGTTTCCGGTGAGGATGACTTTGAATACAATGATCAAGCGCTATCTTCAGCAGATGACAACAAACGTGGAGAGGGTATTCAATGTCTGACGTGTCGGTGATGTCTTGGGCTATGAGCTTTCGCATCGAAGGCCGAATTTCCAGGGATGAGGAGTCATATCCCGCCACGCTCTTCATAGACCCACCCATGTCTCAAGTGAATCATCTTGAGATGTGATGATTGTAGGCCGAACAACGTTGGGTATACATCTCGTGGTGATCTGATGTGGCACCGGTTGGGCCGACGCGACTGACCCAGACCAGATCGGGTAAGGCGTGGTAGAAGTGACGTAACCGTGATTGGCGGGCAACTTTGCCTGACCGGAAACCTGTACGAAGCTCCAGAAGCTTCTACCGACAGGGCAGAAACCACGACTAGCTTCGAGATATGACGAGAAATCACACGATGCCACTGAGTGCTTCCTGACTCTTCGCGAACAACTGCGTACAATTGTCTTTAACGTATATAAATCCCTCGAGTCTTTGTGTAACACCTCTTTTGATCTTCAGAGATACCCAACACCAATACATCGCATACACGAATCCTGAGCACAAGCTCACGACACACGCTATTTCCTCTGGCTTCGGGCCATATACAAGACATAATAGCCACGAATCAAGATGACTTCATTTGACGCATACACCGACCGCGCCGCGAAAGCTCTAGCAGACAGCTTCGACCTAGCTAAGGGCTATGCGCACTCACAACTCACACCCCTCCACCTCGCCGTATCGCTTATAGATCCGCCCAAAGATCTAGCGAACCAGGTCGATGTCCCACCGCCGCCGCTATTCAAGCAAGTCCTCGAACGCGCGAATGGCGACCCCCAACTCTTCGAGCGCAACCTGAAGAAGGCTATGGTACGGTTACCAAGCCAAGACCCTCCACCAGAGCGTACCTCACCTTCACCTGCTATGGCCAAGGTGCTTCGCGCTGCAGAAGACTTGAGCAAAACACAGAAAGATAGCTTCATTGCCGTCGACCACCTCATCCAGTCTCTTTGCCAGGATGCTCAATTACAACGAATCCTTGCCGAGTCGAACGTTCCGAACGTAAAGCAAATCGACAATGCCATCCAAGCACTTCGAGGCACAAAGCGGGTAGACTCCAAGACGGCTGATGCCGAAGAGGAGAACGAGAACTTGAAGAAGTTTACCATCGATATGACAGCAATGGCACGGGAGGGCAAGATCGACCCTGTCATTGGTCGAGAAGACGAAACACGCAGAGTCATCCGCATCTTGACTCGACGAACCAAAAACAACCCAGTCCTCATCGGAGAGCCTGGTGTTGGTAAGACTACAGTTGTCGAGGGTCTTGCCCGCCGCATTGTCGATGCGGATGTACCTGCCAACCTCGCAGCCTGCAAACTACTGTCTCTCGATGTCGGTGCATTAGTTGCTGGCAGCAAGTACCGTGGAGAGTTTGAAGACCGCATGAAGGGTGTCCTGAAGGAGATTGAGGAGTCAAAGGAGATGATAGTATTGTTCGTTGACGAAATCCATCTTCTCATGGGCGCTGGCTCTTCCGGAGAGGGAGGCATGGACGCTGCCAACTTGCTGAAGCCCATGCTGGCTCGTGGACAGCTTCACTGCATCGGTGCGACCACCCTGGGCGAGTATCGAAAGTACATTGAGAAGGACGCTGCGTTCGAGCGTCGTTTCCAACAGGTTCTCGTCAAAGAACCATCGATCCCCGAGACTATTTCTATTCTTCGTGGTCTCAAGGAGCGCTACGAAACTCATCACGGTGTCACCATCATGGACGGTGCTATTGTTGCATCCGCTACTCTTGCTGCCCGCTACCTCACTCAACGCCGACTGCCTGATTCTGCCGTCGACCTGATCGATGAAGCTGCGGCAGCCGTCCGTGTCACAAGAGAATCGCAACCCGAAGCGCTTGATAATCTCGAGCGACGCCACCGACAACTACAAATCGAGATTCACGCGCTTTCCCGAGAGAAGGATGAGGCATCTCAGGTCCGTCTGAAGGAGGCGCGAGCGGAAGCTGCCAATATTGAAGAAGAGCTTAAGCCGCTCCGTGAGATGTACGAACGTGAGAAGGGTCGTAGCAAGGACATTCAAGAGCAAAAGCTCAAGCTCGAAGGTCTCAAGACGAAGCTTGCTGAAGCCGAGCGTATGCGCGACATTCAGACTGCTTCAGACCTCAAGTACTACGCCATTCCTGATGTCGAGCAACGCATCAGCGAGCTGGAGCGGGACAAGGCCCGCGCCGATGCTGAGATGTGGGCCCACCAGGCAAGTGGAGGTGGTGAGGCTCTCATGAGCGACTCTGTCGGTCCAGATCAGATCAACGAGATCGTCGCTCGCTGGACGGGTATCCCTGTCACACGGCTGAAGACCACAGAGAAGGACAAGCTACTCAACATGGAGCGTCATCTCCAAGAAGTTGTTGTTGGCCAGAGGGAGGCTGTCGTTTCCGTCTCCAACGCCATCCGACTACAGCGCTCCGGTCTGGCCAACCCCAACCAACCGCCCAGTTTCTTGTTCTGCGGTCCTTCTGGTACTGGTAAGACACTTCTTACAAAGGCTCTGGCAGAGTTTTTGTTCGACGATGCAAAGGCCATGATTCGATTCGACATGTCCGAGTACCAAGAGCGACACTCCCTTAGCAGGATGATTGGTGCACCACCTGGCTACGTCGGACACGATGCAGGAGGTCAACTTACCGAGGCTCTTCGTCGCAAGCCCTTCTCTATCCTCCTGTTTGATGAGGTTGAGAAGGCTGCCAAAGAAGTACTCACTGTCCTTCTTCAACTCATGGACGACGGTCGTATTACCGACGGCCAAGGCAGAGTCGTTGATGCAAAGAACTGCATCGTCGTTATGACATCCAACTTGGGTGCTGAACACTTGTCTCGACCAAACGCACCCGACGGCAAGATTGACCCCACCACCAAGGAGATGGTCATGGGCGCGTTGCGCAACTGGTTCCTCCCTGAGTTCCTGAACCGTATTTCTTCCATTGTCATCTTCAACCGTCTTACCAAGCGCGAAATCCGGAAGATTGTCGATGTGAGGTTGGGCGAGATCCAGAAGCGACTCAACCAGAACGGCCGCAATGTACGCATCGAGATGACGCCAGAGGTACGGGATTACCTTGGCTCGGCAGGTTACTCACCAGCCTATGGTGCCAGACCACTTGCACGACTCATCGAGAAGGAGGTCCTTAACCGTCTTGCTGTGCTCATTCTTCGCGGTTCTATCAAAGAGGGTGAGACAGCTAGGGTTGTGCTGGATGACGGACACATCTTGGTACTACCCAACCATACCGACAGCGAGGACGACTCGGAAATGTACGATGAGTCCGATGCTGTGGCCGAACTGGATGACGCTGATGGAGACATGGATCTTTACGACTAGAGGAATTCAGTGAAACTGGGGAAGGATATTAAGTGAATTTCAGCATAGGCGTTTAGGAAGTTTTTTTTTCATGGGGAACATATGTATGCTCCGATAGAGGCATCATGATGGGATTACGAGTTACGGCTGATGATTGCTCATAAAAGTAGAAGCACGGGCTGGCGTTTTCTGGATAGCATACTTGATGTTTTTATCTTGTACATGGTTAATGAAATCAATAGTCTGAATCATTCAGGATGGACATGCGATACTGAGTGATGATCATTACTCTACTAATAGCTCAATTTCGAATGGGGATTTTGATATCTTGCATATGTAGTATCATTGGGACTCATTATAAGAAAACAGCGAAAGGTGCAAATCATATTTCACAAGGACAACTCATATCGCATGCACCGTTGTCAGAGTTGTAGCGATCCCAGTCATGAACTTTTGTCATTTCTTCGTTTAACGTTCCATGATGGACTACTTGGCCAAACATATGCTTGCCCAAGTCCGGGTATATTGCATCCCACTCCACCACAAATTCGAGTAATCTAGTAGAAGAAACCAAGGATCTTTCCGGCAACGTGCTTCCTGCGGGCCTCCTCGTGGTCCATGATACCGGCAGAGGTGGTGAGGACGATGTAACCGAATTGACGCGAGGGGAGTAGCTTGACAACCCACTTCTCCATGTCGCGGAGCTGGACGTTGTAGCGGGGAGAGATGACACCGGTCTTGTTGATGCGGCCGTTGAGCTGGATGACGATCTTGCCGTTGCGGTGGTCGTCGACCTCCTCGAACTCGCCAATGTAGCCTGAATAACGATATCAGTGAATGTTGCGGCGAAATAAACATCAGACGTCATGAAAGGGATCCGAAGACGTGTAAGTTCTCCGCAGTTAATATATCGGACACTTAAAGCTCATTGATCGTGGGGAGTCGAGATCAGTGAGTAGTTATCAGCCCGAAGAGGTGATGTAGGTTTACTAGCGGAGAACATTGGGCGGCATTGCACACGTCTTCAGGCAGGGTGGATTGCGCGTGCGACGAATGTAAGTACAAAGATGAACATACCGTGACGCTGCATGACAGTAAGGAACTTGACGATGACCTTGGAAGAAGGACGGATCATGACTTGGCGCTTGCCAGCCTTCTCGGCGTTGTTGATGGCGTTGAGCGCATCGTTGAGGACGGAAGTCTTGACCATTTTGACGGTGTTATCGGGAGATTCTCTGTGGCGGAGGCGACTGAGGTATCTGCGCGTGGGTGGTTAGCCTCCAGATGCCAGAGCATGGAGAGTGCCCTTGCATGAGGGTTCTTCAGCTCTTGTCGAAGAGGAGAGGCAGTGTCGCCTTCATCCTTGCGGACGACGGCGAGTGCATCTCCTGGCTCTGAAGGGCACTCGGGTCAAAGACATACCTCGTGTGATTGCGGTGGGCGGTAAGGAAGATGGGAGATCGCGAAAAGTTCGAGTTTGGCGAAAATTGGTGTCGTGGTCCGTGTGCTCGCTAATGGACATGGACTTGGCAGCAGCGACGGACCCTTGCACACGCTCCACGCTCCCAGGCTGCCACACTTCAACACCTGCCAGTCCTCACATCACTTTGCTGTCGCGATATAGACCGACGATGTCTTCTCCGCCGAGGAAAGCCCATGTCTTGGGCGCATGGCTTGATCCTAGCTAACATTTCAGCACTATCGCGCCTTCACGTGCACTCGCGATCGCTAACCGTCTTAGTCATGACGTAGCGGCAGTCACTTTGCCTCCGACCATCTCCCACGAGCCCAAGTCTAGAATCTGTCAGTATACACCAAAGTCTGCTATACTATATCACCATGTCTGAGGCATGCTGTACCTGCGCTGCCCTCCTGTCGTCGATACCTCCAACATACGATGAGAAGACCGAAAAACCGTCACAGTTCGAGCGTAGACTTGACTGCTGTGACCGTGCCATATGCGCCAGATGCTTGACGGACAATCCGAGATTCCAGAACTACTGTCCATATTGCCAGATATCGACGGGACCATCGGCACTACCAACACATGGCCTACGCGATCCTCCTACGTATTCGCCACCAGACGAGCAGCAAGCCGGCGACGAACTACCGCCATACTCAGCACACAACGCGCTACAACCGCCGCTTGAAAAGACGAACTCAGATGCTGAAAACGCGCCTGATGTCCTACACTTTGTTGATCAGAACAACGACTCGATCTTGTCACTATCGCTTCGATACGGTGTACCCGCCGATGCTTTGCGCCGAACGAATAACTTATATGCAGACCATCTGCTGGCGGCGCGTAGAACGGTCCTTATACCTGGAGAGTTCTACAAAGGTGGGGTCAGTCTTAGTCCGAGGCCACTAGAGGGAGAGGAAGAAGAGATCAAGAAGACAAAGCTACGGAAGTTCATGGTTAGATGCAAGGTCGCCGAGTAAGCGCTACAACCTTTCAATTCATCGTAAAGATACAGAAACTGACCTTCCGTGACAGGTACGATGTTGCTCTTCTCTACCTTGAACAAGCCGATTATAACCTCGAGCACGCAATCACAGCGTACAAGGCCGACGAAGAATGGGAGAAGGAACATTCCCTAGAGGCTGCGAAAAAGGGCAAGGCGAAGGACACACAAAGTTCTGGGCGGCGGAAGTGGGGCTTTGGGGGTCTCACTGGTCAACTATGAAAGCGCGTACGAGCCATTCCTCCGGTCATGGGCGTTTTGTACCACTGCGACATACTTTAGCTTGATCAGGAATACCCTAGCCAGCGGCTACATATGTATTATTTCGCATTGACTGGTAGCAGGATTGCCAGGAAATGAGGGTTGTAAATTCCTCTACTCCAACAGTACTGTCAAGTTCTATATAACAAAGCACGCTTCTCATCTATCGTTGCCGTATCCAAGTGCACTTGGCCATCTACTCTTCCCATCAGTCTATCCGAATATTCACCAAGCTTACCGTCTAAATTGAACTGCTATTTTTGCTGGTTGTGAAATCTCATGTTCTTACCTGCTTGAGAAGCTCACAGCCAATCATAGCGCGAAAGCACCATAAACTCGTAAGCGCCTATACACCCCGCGAATCAACATCTGCACCTGAACTCTCGAAGCGCCCGCACCGCATTCGCGTTTCACACTTTAGTGACCCTGCATTCAGGTCACTCTGTACCCTCATTCGACGGCATGAAAGCGCACTACAGCCGCTCATGCTCTGACTTTGCCATGTTTCGTTACCAGTGGAACCACAGGCAAGCCACAGAGTCTGACGCACGGTACGATCGGCAACCTCACTGATTGAGTGGAGAGGTCACAGACCACAGTGAACGGTATGGGCTGCTAAATGTACATATGCGGCAATGCGGCAATACGATATGCTGGTTAATATCACTATTCTAAGACTGGTCTGCAGCTTACGCGCTGCGAATAACAATACACCACCACCGCCAACCCAGCAGTCCGGCGCTGCTAACCCAAGTTCCACCGATAGTCGCAGCGGCAAGACAGATTACCGTTCTTTCTTTGCTCTTGTTCGTCTATTTCGAGACGCGAACTGAAGACGGCTGCAGGGGGTTGCACGATGTGTTCTGTAGGCTTGAAACCCGAATTGCGACCAAGTCGTTTTAAAGGCATGTGCCACCCCCAGAGTTGTTTCCCATCATCCCAGGCAAAGGTTCTCTCAAAGCCTCAGGTTATATCAGGCCCTCTGTGCTTGCTTATTCTTTCGTTATCTCGTTATTCGTCCTTCATTTCAAGAAAGAGAGGTGCTCCTGGTTGACACCAATTCAACGACCCAATTCTTATACCCTCATACCTTACGCTTTGCGTTTGTATAATACAACAAGGAATACCTTTGAAGCAAGACTACGATCAAGATGAAGATCAACCCCGCTCCTTTCCACCTGGCACAGGCCATCATCACAGGTCTCGTCGTCGTCTTCAGCATATGTATTCTTGGCACTTCGGCATACACTCTGGATGTCTTCAACAGGCAACATCTCACGAACCCTTGGTGGGCACCGATGTGGCCTCAGCATTTCGACGTTCAGGGTACCAAAGCACTCATCGCGTCGTCCGTCGTGACACTGGTTCTCTGTGGTGCATTCTTGATCGCATCATTTGTGCCTCAGGTAAGCAACAACCTTAACATAATTGTGTGTAGGGATGCATACTGACAAGCACCAGCTTGCCCTTCGCCAGAAGTACACTCTCCGCGCCCTCCTTTCCCTCGCCACTCTCCTTCCTACTCTTCTCCTTACTCTGATTACGACGATCTGGGCACACATGCTCAACAACAACGCTCCGGAAGTTGATACCATCCAAACCTGGACCTGCAAGATGCAGAACTCGCAACCGCTTGCTCAGGATTTGCCGGGCGATATCGCTATGCCGGCTGGCATGGGAAACGGAGACTTCAAGACGCTTTGTGGAGCCAGCAAGTTCGCGCTTATTGGCACGCTCATTGTATTCTTGCTTGTAGGCGCAAGCATGGCTGTTACGGTTATCACTTGGATGGCGGATAAGTGGGCAGCAAGGCAACAAAGGAAGGAAGTTGAGATGGGCAACATTCCTGTGCCTACATCGTAAAGGCGAGGCCGATGTAAGACAGGATGATGAAAGAAGCAAACAAGCGCTTGATGGGACGTGGCAAGTCGAGAGATTTGATGCATTTGGGTTATGGATCTCTATCAGCAAGCGTGTCCTAACAGGGAAGGCGTACCGGTGTAATGGTTTCTATACGTGACTATGAACAAGGGTGTTCCTTTCAATGTACTATTAGGCAAATGGAGGCCACTTTCTCCGTCCAATTCGCATCTTCGTCATAGTTCGGACTGAATGATGCATTGTGCACCGGTGTGGCGGGGAATTGGGTCCAGATCAGGATCGGCAGATCCAATAGACGATCGCCCTGGAGTTGAGTAGAGGGTGCGTAAGCTTGCGTGAACGGGAATAAGGCATGCCGGTATCCAGAACGTAATCACGCTGAGCCGTATGTATGGCGCTGTTTGATTCTGGGAAGATGGCAATGCTTGCTGAGGAAAGCTGTCTGGAAAGTTGGACGAGGCAGCATGCAGGTGTTGTTGCGGAGCAACGAGGGCAAGCGCGACAAGCAAATGTCTTTGTACCACCAAGACATTGATCATGAGACACTGTATGTAGCGGTTTCAGCACAATGTTGGGGACGACGCTGCATCTCAGACAATCGACAGCTTACAGAGTGAGCGATGCGCAGTGGGGGAACGCGTGAATAAGCCGGTCAACGATCATCGTTTGGCTCTCTTGGTTCGGCCTGTCGCGTCACGACTCCTCATCCACATCAACTGCCGTCATCCGGCCAGGCCTTCGAGCATTTCTGACCCTCTTGCTTTTTCCCGCCTTCAGTTATTTCCATCGGCTCTGAATCAGAAAACGAAACCTACCCGCCGTTCCTCGTCGAGCATCTAAATTGATCACCCGTCCTGTCATCCCGGATCCTTGTTCGTCTTCAGCCCCCAAAGGCTCGAGCGTGCATTGAAGCGGCATCAGAAAGATCCCCTCTCCACCGCAGCGAGACTGCATAATTCTGCCTTTCTCTGCCTGCCAACCTCGCCCCCCTTCTCTCGCACACTTACCCACTTGACACCCGCTATGCAAGCTCGCCACGCGCCGGCAGAAGAACACCGCAGCAAGAGGAAGTTCCAACCCAGCATTACAAGCTATTTTGAGGTGCGGGACGATTTCGAGGATAACGACGATCTGCGGGGCCTAGATCCGATTACCCGACCGCGACGCCAAACCACGCGAGGCGCTGCACAACATCAGCAGCAACAGCAGCAGCAGCACAGGGAGAGACTCGCTCCCGACATCCCAGGACAGGTGCAAGCAGGCTTGCTGAGCGTCGGAATGAGAGTCAGAAAGAGTGTGCCGGAAGGCTACAAGACGCACAAGGTCTCCGAACTGTCCTCGGTTCAGAACACCATGTCGAGACCCACATTGGCCGTCAAGCCGCCACGAGAAGCTGTGCCAGACCAAGTTCAACACCAGCGAGAACTGCTGCCGTTTTGCGGTCTGCACAAGATTGGAGGCTTTGCTGAACAGCCTACAACAAACCCACATCTCTACAACACGACCGCCACTCTATCACCACCCAATTACTTCCCTCTTCCTGCCGAAACCTTCACCCAGCCATTCTCCTCGACAGCCTCCACCGACAGTGGCTGCTCCACCACGTCGCAACGCCCACACAACCCCTCGAAACGCTCATGGCAAGACGAAGACGAAGTCAGGCCATTGGACACTAGCTTCTTCTTCGGCTCATCCTCGACAAAGGGCATGGGTATGGGTGTTGAGGTCGACGAGGTGCCTGTCAGCCCGCTGAGCGAGACTCCGCCTCCAGGACTGAATATGCTGCCGCCGGTGAGGCAGTTCGCGCAACCCAAATCGAGAAGAGCAGTACAAAGGACAATTAGCGACGATGACATCGATATGGATTTTGTGAATGCATCGCACATCGAGGGTAGGCTTAGCGCAGGCTGCGGAAGTGATTTTGAAGAGGCGGATTTTCTGTCCAACGAGGTGGATATGGGTGGTATATGAACTCTAGTGGTCATTTCCTACTCTTTCGTCGTTTCAACGTTGTCAGCTCTTTTGCTCTTCGCTTCTTGTTTATACTTTCCTATTGGTTGGTTATCCGCACGCTCGTCGCTCTTGTTATGGATGGCGTGGAATGGTGTTCATGGAAAAGGTTATAATGTCGGCGCGTATACCCGGTTCTCTCTTGTTTTCAAAGGTTTCCAATCAACCCATCCTATATGCTGTTCTGCATAATCTTAAATCGACTTTTTTGTCACATGTTACCACATAGTCATTGGGCCTAGCTTCCTCCGTCGTCTGTGATATCGACCGTCCACGTTCGTCCTTGTCTACTCATTACCACCGATCTAGCCACTCCCGGTGTGATCATACCAACTCACTTGTGTTAGCAGAGAGAAAGAACTCCATTGTGCCTTTCACTTTAACATGTAGAATATTCAAAGCGAGTTTAAAATTGGATAGCTGTCTCTCAATCGTAACGACACGAAAAGCTGTTGGAGGCTAAGAGTGCTGAGTGGGCTATCTAGAACCAGAACTCCGACGCTATGCATGTAAAAGTCTTGAATCTTTCTTTCTCTCATACCATGTATATGATGCATCTAAGACGTCGACTTCGTTAACAGGAAGCCGACATTGCATTCCGATTCTTTTAGGACGTCGAGGAATACGTCGTCATCCACCGCCACCGCCATGTCATCAACGACCCCTGCTTCTTCGTTCCCTCCTTGCTCATCCGTCACCGTTTCTTTGAGTATCTTGGTGTCAATATGTCGGTATTCCATCAACATTCTGAGCTTGGGAAGTTTCGCCGCGCGCCTAGCCTTGATCTTCGCTTCCTGTTCCTCAATGTTGACCTGGCTTGCTTTTGTAAGGGTTGGGTAGGGATCTCCTTCTGGGTCATCGGTATTGTCTTCGGCAGCCACGTCCTGTTCCTCGGCTTTGATTTCCGGTGAGCCCTTACAGTCACACGTACAACCGAGTATGTCGTGTGTCTGGCAACCTTCACGCTCGTCTAGCCGGAAAAGGTCGCGAAGTTCTTCCTGCGAAAAAGAGGATGCAGAGGCTTTGTTGTCCACAACAGCATTTGCAAGGCCCATCTTCATAACTTGGCGCTGATAAATCTTCTCATCTAGGCCGCCTTGAATGAGGAGTCTATATACCTTACACGGTAGTTTCTGGCCGTCACGATGGATACGCGCCATAGCCTGCAGATCTGTAGCGGGATTCCAGTCGATATCAAACAGCACGATGCGCGATGCACCAATAAGATTAAGACCCACACCACCAGATTTGGCAGATAGAAGGAAGGCGAACGATGCGGTTTTCGGAGTCTTGTTGAATTTCTCCACAAGAGCCTGGCGTTTGGAAGCTGGGGTACTACCATCCAGACGGAGGAAAGTGTACGATAACGAAACAAGAAGTCGTTCGATCATGTCCAGTGTGGTAGTATAGTTCGAAACGATGACGATCTTCTCTTCTGTGGTAGTATAGATTCGGTGAATCAGGCTGTCAAGCAGTCGCAGCTTCGCGCTTGAAGCACTTGAGCTGAGAATCTTACTCGGTATAAGAGGGAGAAGCGACTGTAGCATTTCCGATGGCGTGTCATCATTATCCTTTGATGATTTGAGCAAAGAAGGGCTGTTGCAGACCTTCTTTAGCACATTGATGAGTTGTAGTGCAATATCCGTACTTCCTAGTGCAATTCTGAATGTCGGCGAATTCAGTATTGCGCGATATGCCTCTGCCTGCCCTTTAGTCGGCCTGCAGAAAACAATGTGCTCAGTCTTGGGTGGAAGGTACTTGGAAAGCACCTCTGCTGTCCGTCGGATCATGAATTGACTGGTGAGAGATACGAGCTCCTTCCATTGTGCCTCTCCTTTTTCGAGCTCTGATTCACACGCCCCTGGCTGACGGCTGCGCATGATGGGCACTTCGAATGAACGCTTGAAAGCCGTTCGTTGCCCGAGTAGTCCAGGGTTGACAAAGTCAATTGCGGTGTAAAACTCACCCAAGTCGTTCTGTAAAGGCGTTCCTGACAGTATGATCCGCCGCTCAGTATTGAGAGACTGGATTGCAAGCATTGCTTTGTTGTTAGCGGTTTTCAACCTATGGCCCTCATCTGCAATCACGATATCGACACCACTACCCTTCTTCAGCTCATCTTGTACGATACGCAACATCTCGTATCCGACGATCATGATGTTATAAGCTTTGCCCATTGTGAAGTTGGTGATCTTGTTGTTCTTTCCGTCTAGCACAAATACACCAACTCTCTCGTTGCCTAGCCATTTTCGAAACTCGCGCTTCCAATTGTCGACCAGGCCAGCCGGGCATACAATGAGGGCCTTGGTAATTACTGGTGAGGTATCGTATATCGGATTTTGTTTCATCAGCGTCCAGAGCAAGGTTATGGTCTGCAATGTCTTGCCCAAACCCATCTCATCAGCCATGATGGCTCCTTCGCCCTCGCATCGCATGCCCATGACACATTCGTATAAAAACTGCACACCCTCGCGTTGATGTTCGCGAAGGTGCTTGCTGAGGACTGGGTCGACGACAACGTCAACAATCTGCTTTCCGGTCGGACAGGACTTGGGCCGCTTCATGACTAGAGCATTGGGCGCGTGAGGGTCGTGACGTGGCTGTGGAATCGATGGATTTCGTTGAGGCATGACGGTATTTGACAAGAGAGGGGCCTTGAATTGTTGCTTGCGCTGGGCCGATGGCTTGTAATCTGGTACATTCGCCCCATTACCAGCAGCGTTATTTTTCTTGCTTGCTTTCTTCTTTTCCGATGAGAGAGGCTTGTATCCCGATTCGGTGTGCTTCGTTTGAGCTACAGGCGCAGCTGCAGCATTGCCTGGCAATGTGCGCCTAGCGAGGTAGTCCGCCTTGTCGATGGGGCCTTCAATTTCAATCTCCTTGCCACCAACGGACAGCGCCGAGCCTGGAAGTAGCGGCCGGCTGCATACTCCCTTGCCCAGCTCTTTTCCCGTCTCGCTATCCGTGAGCGTGGCATAACCACCTGTCACAGCGAGCACTCCATCGCCATCCCACGTCTTGTTCTTCTTAGTTGTGTATTTCCGCCATAATACTGTGTAGTAGTTTCCGTCGAGACCCGGGGGCAGGAACTGTGCTGGCGCGGGATTATTGAGCGTGTTGAGAGGTTGACGACTGCCAGAGGAAAGCGCGTTGGACAAGATTCTCCGTTTCTTGCTCGGTGGCTCGCCATTCTCTGATCGAGGGCGAGCGAGGGTAAGCGGCCTGAAAGGCTTCATCTGTTCGATTGTTGGATGTGGGGTAGCATGTCGTCAAGCCGGATGCTTTGGGGTCGATGATGAAGTCTTGGGAGGCGACGCGCCACAACGCTAAAGCGCGTAGTCACGTGGCGTCGGTATTACCCTAGTTCCCGGAGTGGTAAGTACTCTCTAAACACTTATAGGTTCAGATCGTCGGTATGCCGCTTTGAAAGACCAGTCAAAGCCTTTTATTCTAGTAGCATTATCATCGTTCCATAAGAAAAGATGTGTACTATGCATATCTACGTCTCGACAAGTTGTACCCAAGATCAAAACAATCCTACAAGTGTGTACTATTATTTCTCTATCCCAGCTTCCACATGTGTTACCGTACATACCTTGAATGCACACTCTGTGATAATAGATACATTGAAATAAAAAGTTACTGGGCAAGAGCTCGTCCTACATTCTGATAACGACGCCGCGACATGATAGACGCACGCTCTAAGATCGAAACACCTAGTTGCACTTTTTCAAAAACCTTCTATAACTACTATAGTTACTTCCTAAGGATGCTTACTCCAACATCCAGTCTAAACACTCCCAAATCTTTTTGCTTTGGATGGTCCCATGATCTAAGCCATCATATGCCCTAAAGTCAATGTTGCGCTTGTAGCGATTAGCAATCTCTGCAGTCTTTCTCGCTGCGTCGTATGATACATTGGTGTCTATGGTCCCATGATACCATCTTATAGGATTGGCATCCATGTTTTCCAAGTCAAATCTAGATGTTGGTGTGCGCAGTCAGTACAGAACTCCTATGCAATTCTTATGGTGACATCACTAACCCCCACGGTCGTACTTTGAGTCTGAGATCATTGTTGTATCCCTCATGACCTTGCCTTGCCGCCTCTTGTCAGTTCAAACGAGCGCGCAGAATTTTTGTCTCGTTACCTTTGGCACTCACAACGTCTCTGTGGAGGAAGTAGTTGAAATTACCGCCGGATGAATACAGGAAAGACGCTCTGCCTCTGAGCCATAACGTCAGTCTCGTTCTCAAAGATAGTCCCGTGCTTGCAAAGTCGGGATGATTACAGCCGCACATGATAGATGTCTTGCTCAGCCTGCTTTTTGGGAAATGGAATGTTGCCCCTAACGCATATGGTCCTCCACCACTCACACCATAGACCTTGAACTCTTGAATGCCATGGTAATCGAACAAATGCTCGACATCTTGCATGAAGCCTAAGATCCCTCTACCGTGAAGCGTAGAATGGCCATAGCCCGGACGGTCAATGGCAATGATGCGGACGCCATGGGTTTCAGCATAACCATGTATAGTTGCCACCCCTAGTCGGCTACCAGGAGTGCCATGAAATATGACCCAGCATTGTCCTACCTCTTTCAAACGACCAAGTCTTGCGTAACTCAGCTGAGCTCCTGAGGGCAGCCTGATTATCTGGCTGTCTCTGGGCCAAACCAAATCGTCTAGGACCGTGTTGTGAAAACCGCTCTGACAACGTTCCTTCGTGCTTCTCGGATCAGAGCGGCTGGAAATAGAAGGTCGAACGACAAGGTCAACTTTCTTCGCTATGGATGGTATAATGCGAGGGTGTGCTGCTTTGATAGGAGACTTGTTTGAATTGTTCGTGCGCAACTTGGACTTGGAGGTTGGTGTTGGTAGGCGCGCAGCGCTTGTTCCGCGTGTTAAATTTGTCTCGGGATTTTCCCCCGCGGCTGATGCTTGTCGGGGTTGCATACAGCATCCTCGAAATATGTTGTGATTTGGATTGCATCGAGGTTGGGTCGCCATCGCCCGCCCCATGCGGGCGAGAGCATTCCCGAAACTTGTCCTCATTGTTGTAGTAAGTCGACCACTCCGCACGTTACTCGATCAACGTTAGCCAACGGGAACATCAAAACGACCACGTCAAAGAGCTTGCGAGAACCAGATCTGGAGAATGTATTGAGGTTGTTGTTGAGTACGACCGCGTATGCAAGGAGAGCTGTGCCACATGTACGACTAGTCCCGGCGCACCAAGCGTACAAACACCACATTGTTAGCTTCCGCGGAGTAGTATCACTAATCGACCGAACCACGTAACGTAGCAAATATCCGCAGTCGTAATAGGCTTATCATGTGACGGTATGAGCTGAAGGGTAGAACAGATACATGCAGTCAACTGGAAGAACTGCCCTTGCTGCAATCCTATTGTGACAATCGATGAATGCCTAGACGCGAATAAGGCGACTGAGACACATTAGTAGGACGGTTCTGATGATCAGCATAAACTGAGAAGGCCAGGTGCGGTGTTTGAAGTGACCTCACAACCATCAAAGGGTCTGCCCTACTCCATGACATTCAGACGCAGATATGGGCATATCAAATGCTATGAATCGTGGCACTCAATCTTGAGCCGCACTTGAGAATTCTCCCTCATAGTACTAGGCGACTGTTAGCGAATAGTCCACATTCCAGAAGTGCATTCGGCGCCAGACTTTCAAGAAGGCCACACTTACCTCCGTTACGTTCTTTGCCAACTTGGTGTCCCTCAACTTGGACTTTGCGTTTGGTATGGACCAATTGTTGACTCCCCACCACCATCTCCGTATCCGCGCACCAACGCCGTGTCCACTGAACTTGGCCGAACGGTTCCAATGTCGCCAGCCATTGAGTACGAGAGTCCACATCACGCCTTGGGCGAAGCACATTATGACCTGTGCTAAAGGTTAGCGGAGGATTGCCCGGTTTTGGGCCTTGTTGCAGCCGTACCTGATCCCGCAGTGTGATCCATAACACGCCCTGCCACCCCTCTGCTTGCTCGATACTCTTCAGATAACTTTGTTCAAACCGCAGGTCTGGCAGTGGGGGCATCGTCTTCTGTCGCGGTACCGGGTCTAGCACACTGACTGGAATCTCATCTTCGCCGACTTCCGAGCTGTCGGGGTCTGGGTGTTCATTGAGGGTGACGGGCTGCTTCTTGGATGCGGCCGTCGATGGGTTCGCGTCGTGCCGTACGGATGGGTGTCGGTTGATGGATGCGCCTTGAAGCACGGAACCAATCTCGGTGGGGATATCCGACTCCATCGTGTCTGCTGTCTTGCTACGTCGCGAAGCTCGACAGGAGTGTTGGAGGCAGCAGATGCGCCCGAGTGAATGTACAGTCTTGGCGATTGACGTCGGGGAACGGTGCCTGCCTTTAGCGCAGCTGGACCCTAGCGGCGGCGACCAAGCAGCCCCACGACATTGAGCCACGCCAACATCCTCCACCACGCAATTCTTACCCCAGACCGACCGCCGAAATGGGTAACCAACAGTCCGGGCTGCTCGACAACATAGCCTCCGGGTCCAACTGTACGTAGGCGGCCAGAGCAAAGGCGTGCTCGACAGAGCGCTGGCGGGGCTGAGAAATGCTTGCTAACAGCACATAGTCGACCGCGAGGAGGTTGACCGCCTAAGGAAGCGGTTTATGAAGCTGGACAAGGTGCGCGACCAAGGACGTGTAGGGCTTCTGGACCGCTTGGCTAATTCCAGCCCAGGACAACTCTGGCACCATTGAGCGCGACGAGTTCCTAGCCCTCCCCCAGATCTCTTCCAACCCTCTCGCAACACGCATGATCGCCATCTTCGACGAGGACGGTGGCGGCGACGTCGACTTCCAGGAGTTCGTTTCTGGTCTCTCGGCTTTCAGCAGCAAGGGAAACAAGGAGGAGAAGCTGCGCTTTGCATTCCGCGTATACGACATTGACCGCGACGGCTACATCAGCAACGGCGAGCTCTTCATAGTACTGAAGATGATGGTTGGAAGCAACTTGAAGGACCAGCAGCTGCAACAGGTACGTACAATGAGGCGAGCTGGTAGCTGCACAGCGCACGAGTCTAACGTGCACGTAGATCGTCGACAAGACCATTATGGAGGCCGACCTAGACCGCGACGGCAAGATCAGCTTCGAGGAGTTCACCAAGATGGTTGAGAACACCGACGTCTCTATGAGCATGACCCTCGATCAGTTCTAAGCGCTTTCTCTGTTACAAACGCAACGGCATCCCCAGGCACGAGGGTTTCCTTGGCGAGGCGTTCATGGTGTTGCGGGCACACTCGGGAACGGGCTCGACAGTATTTGATATTCTTCAATCCAAACCCCGGAATCTTCGGTCACCCATGTTGCACAAATTTGGATATTGACGCGAGTTACGAATCTCTGTACTACTGATTGCATGCACAGGACACCGATCTTGCCATCGTAGCACGCATCTCTTTATTCTACCACAGAGGGATCCATCTTGTTCAGTTCTACAGAAACCTCTTTCCGATGTATCCCCTATCAAACCCCAAACCAAAAACGGGCATTCCACATGCCGCATATATTACAATGAAAAAGTGGATGCCAGCTGCGACACAGAGTCCAGCTCCCTCCCAACTCCCGGCTTGAATCGTCACTTCGCCCTCTCCATCACCAACCGCATGATGTCCTAGCAAAATTCCTATCTCATGCAACGCCTTCGCACTAGACATGGCACACAATGCTCCAGCAACCCCAAGCGCTGCACTGACCCCTAAAAGGAATTTGGAAATCTTTTCGTTACGGCCGCCTCGTTCGCGAAAGATGAAATAATATATCAGAGACACAAGGTAGAGGGATGAAGCGAGTGCAGGGAGAGGATATAGAGCGGATTTCTGGAGAGTCAGCGCAGAAGAAAGGACGGGATGCTCCATCGGTATGCTGGAAAGGCCCGGTGGTGTGTCACCTGGGAAGCATTCTAACGGTGCAGGAATCTGTCTGTCGTTTGGCATTGTGGCATTTGGCGGGAAGGATGCGCAGATACCTGTGGTATGTCAGCCACTCTCAAATCAATGTTGGCGGCAATGTCCACACTCAGAGGGCCAAACCAAGGCAAAGACGTATCAAAATACCCTATCCTCACTTCGACTGGTAGCTGACCAGCAGTCCCGTTCTGCGATATCATGACCCAATACAGATTTTCGATTCCCACGCCCTTGCTTATGCAGCCCAGGAGGATGAAGAGATAAATGATGAGAGAGACAAAGGTAAAAAGGCAGACGAAGAAGGTCTTGTTGAGGATCCTGTCCTTCAAGAAGGCTGTCAGGAGAAATGGCAGCATGTTGACTGTGGTGGAGATCCGTGTTTGTCGAAATGAGGTATGAGGACTCGATGACCTCCCGAACCTGGGATGCTAGACTGATACGAGTAAGTGGAAGCTGACCATGTTGGTTAGTATTTATGGATAATGCGGATACAGATTTCACAGTGACAATTCAATTTCAGGAGATCAACATGAACTTCTGGTAGTGACATCGTCGGTTCGAATGATGTGTAAGAAGGGACATTAAAGCAACAAATGGTTCCCAAAAATCGATGGCAGACCTGCTCCTCGAAACAATTGATGGCCGTGGCGCACTGCACTTGAATGGCAATCGATTCTGCAGTATGTAATATCGCGTGCGCGCGTCATAGGCTTTTTTCTTCACTCTGCTTTCGCATTGATCGTGTTTAGTACACCCTGATCAGATGTTTTTCGGTTTAACACGCGCAGCTTGTGAGGTATGATTGATGGAGCTTTCCAGCAGCTCTAAGGCATTGACGGAGTCCCAGCAACATAGGGAACTGTTCAGGATATGACAAATCCACAGGTCTTAAGAAGACTTGTACGTATCATGAGCAGCGTTGGCGTGAAGGATCGCGCTGCAGGAAGCATGGCAGTTTGTCATCAATACGCAAATTCGGGAAGTAACTGGAAAAAAGTACTTGGCTGAACGCCTGAAGAGCACCCGCCGACTCAGCCTAAGTTGACGGTACAAACATCGGCGATCCGCGGACTCCGGTTCTACACAGTAGACTACGCCTGCATACAGCTAGCAAGATGTACCCAACGCGTCCTGAAGCTGACACTCCTATTTTGCGCACTTTCAGAATGTCCGTATGTCCGTCATGGTACCGCAATACAATCATCAGGACTTGGGTCAACCATTCCATAGTTTGTAGAGCTGATGTCATGTATTACAGCTGAGGCGCCAAGTCCTTACGCCCCGCTTCCATCCCCATGCCGACGAAGGGCGCAGCTTCCATCAACGTCTAGGATCAACTTCGTGCCGCCGCGCCAAGATACTTGGAGGCTGATTTACAACACGCGTAGTACAGCGATGGAGCTTCCGACCGGGTTTTGTCCACTAGCTGACCATATAAGTCAAGCTGTGAAGTGCTTAGACGGCCATAAATCACTTCACTTCTGTTCAATTGACATCGTCAATCACCGCTTCTTCTCGTAGATCACAACAAGTCATCTCCATTGCACGTATCCGATCAATCCCCAGACATGGTCACTGTAGCAATCGCTGGAGGTACCGGTGGCGTGGGCCGAACAATCGTTGAAGAACTTGTTGGTCAAGATAAACACGAAATTCTGATCTTGAGCCGAAAGGTACAAATACAGGAATTTGCCAACCCTGAAGAAGAGTTGCTAACAAAGTCTAGGCTAACAAGATACCAGGACTTGAGTCCGTACGAGTAATCGAAGCAGACTACGAAGATGTAGCGTCTGTCAAAGAGTCTCTCAAGAAACACAATGTCGACGTTGTTATATCTGCGTTGGCGCTTTTCACTGAAGAAAGCGCGAAAGCTCAGATGAATCTCATCCAAGCAGCAATCGATTCTGGCTCAGTAAAGCGCTTTATGCCCAGCGAGTACGGGGTCAACTACTCACACCCAGGAGTCCTCGAATTTCACCCAGCAGCGAAATGGTGGTTGGATGCTGCCGATCTACTCCGCAGCTCTCATCTCGACTTCACACGTGTCATGTTCGGCTGGTTTTCAGATTACTTTGGCATGCCGCATTGCAAGAGTAATATGAAGCCTTTTAAATATGCCCTTGATTTCGACAACCGGAAAGCGGCACTCCCAGGCGACGGCAAGGCGTCAGTCACGTTCTTGCATTCCACAGATGTTGCGAAGTATATTGCTGCTTTATTGGACGAGGAGAAGAGATGGCCTGAGTTCAGCGCTTTTGCTAGCGACAAGTTGACGTGGAACAAAGTCGTGGAAACTGCGGAGAGAGTAACTGGTAAGTCATCTTTGGCAACCATATCATGGATATTTAGAGCAAAGCTGACAACTGGAATCATAGGCGAAAAGTGGGAAGTCACCTATGATCCCATCGATAAGCTAGAGCAGGGTCAAGCGACACTGTTCGAGCAACCTGAGGGCTCTTATGGACTTCCCGAAGATGCTACTCGAAGCATGATGGCTGAGTTTGGTGTCATGGCCGTCAAAGGCATTATGGATATCACAGGAGAGGGACTGAGGAACGATGTCTTCCCGGAGGTACATCCGATCACAGTAGAGGCTTTGATGCAAAAGGCCTGGGGAAGCAGATGATAGTAGCACTGTAATATGAGCTGAGGCGTGGTCAATATAAAATCATGGACGCGCAAAGGATTAATCGTGTTGTTTGGTGCATGACTCGAAACCTAAGCACCAACAAGAACTTTTGACGAAGCTTGCGACGACTGGTATACGCACATCTTCATGACCACACTAGCAGCGGCCAATAAAACAGTTTTGATTACACCTAGTTCGAGTCTCTTCCGACGCTAACTTCGGCGCTTCCCGCCTGGGCGCGGTCCTTGCGCCAAATTGTCCGCCCGCTCGTTTCAACGCTCCTAAGCGTACGTATGCAGCCAGGCCAACTTCACATAGACAAAATCGCATTGTACAACATGACGCATGACACTAGTACGATTGAGTCTACAATGCTGCGTTCCAGGCCTGTCAACCTGGTGGCGAAGCTACACCATGTGGGTTAAGCCCTTCAACACGTCCACGTTGGGAAACCTCGAAAAGCTTTTCTGGGCTATGGCGAGGCTTAGGGCCTTTGAACGCCGCGTCATGTATCGTGACGAAGCTTTCCTACTCGTAACGAGGCGTTTATGGTAAGTATCTCCAAAAGGAAAGGACAGCAGGACAGAAGAAAGGAATGTATAAAGGCAGTGAGGTTCAAATCGACATATTGCTTTCTATCATCACCATTTGACGTCTTATATCGGCTGCACAAGATTCTTTGCCTTCAAATTCATCGCTTTACACTATTTACCTGATCTTTTTCTGGAACTGACATTCCAACATGGTTAACATCGCCTCCATCCTCGCCGGTGCTGCTGCAGCCACATCCTTTATCAGCACTGTAGCTGCTCATCCTGGCGAGAAGCATGATCACGTCAAGATCAAGCGTGAGATTGACGTTCGTGGTCTGCGTGCAGCAGCAGCAAAACGCTCCTTGGCCGAATGTCAAGACACTCTCAAGCACCGCAGCTTGATGCGTCGTGCGGAGGCACGTCGTGCAAACACCTTGGATGCTCTTCGCGAAAAGCGTGGTATTACTGCGAGTACGTCCTTCGTCAATAGCACCCTCATTTACCCATGGACGTTGCTGACATTGACCCACAGAGTCCAAAAAGTACCGTCGCGACCTGGCCCTCCTCCAGGAGTTCGAGAACGTCAATCACAATATGACGGGTGTGATGAGTTACACACCCAACACTCTCGCCAGTGACATTTTCGCTGCAAACACCTCCTGCATCCTCTCTCCTGAAGTCACCGACGGCCCCTATTATGTCACTGGCGAGATGATCCGCAAGAACGTTGTCGAGAACCAAAAGGGCATCGATCTCTATCTTGAAGTCCAATATGTCGACGTAAGCACCTGTGAGCCTGTGCCGCAGCTTTACGTCGACGTATGGAACTGCAACTCTACCGGCTACTACAGCGGTGTCGAGTCCGGCCAAGGCGGTCTTAATACTACTTTCCTGCGCGGAGTTCAAGAGACTGATGCGGATGGTGTTGTAGCCTTTGAGACTCTGTTCCCAGGTCACTACGAGGGTCGTGCAACACACACGCACCTCCTCGTCAAGACTAATGTGACCGTTCGCTCCAATGGTACCACCGGCTCCGATGGTGCCGTAACTCATATTGGTCAGCTCTTCTGGCCTGAAGACCTCAAATCCGCTGTCGAAGCTACGGAGCCTTATGTTTCCAACACCCAGGCATATACTACCAACGATGAGGATATGTGGTCTATCGTCCAGACAGATAATGACTTCGACCCCTTCCCGGAGTACGTGTATCTTGGGGATGACGTGGAAGATGGCTTGATGGCATGGATACAGATCGGCATCAACTCTACAGCTGATTATACTGACGATGAGTACTATGCTGTTGCTGCGGACTATCAAGCGGGTGGAGGAGTTGCGAATGAGAATGCTATGGATATGGGTGGTGAAGGCGGTGCGGGGGGTAACGGAACTATGCCGAGCGGAGCTATGCCTTCTGGCGCTATCCCCTCGGGCACAGCTCCGACAAGTTTGTAGGCCTTCTTGTACGATAGCTCATGGCTGATAAGACGTTTGCCCTCATAGCAGGAAGTATTTAGAGCAGCCGATACGCTGCACAACGAGCTCCTCTACTAAATCAACTATGTTATCTGCGTTACCCGTCTTCTCTGATCGCCTTTCTGAAGCTATTTATCCCCAGCGATACCTTTCTTGCAAATGTGGTGGTTGCTTTTACTTTCGCCGAAAGGCCAGTCCTAGACCACCAAAAGACAATGAAAGACCGGTGAATATGATAAGGGGGCCGTAAGTCGTCCCATATCCCAAGCGTCCTACCGACGTCGTACTTCCAGCCTGGATGAGAGGCACACTGACAAGCCCACCCGCTACGTATCCGATACCCCTGGCACCATTGAGTAAACCGTACAGCACCCCACTATCCACGGCTTCGTTCCTTCGCGCTGCGTCGTTCTCTATGTCGTTTATGACTCCTCCCCAGGTTGCGCTGTAACCACTAGCGAAGAAGCCAAAGGTGATGGCAAACAACACTAGTAACGGTATGCCCCCTTGCGCGGCTAATCCCCAGAACAGAAATGCAGACAGAGCAGAGCTGACTGCAGACATTACGGTAACAGTCGGGGCAGAGAGGTGGAAGTATTTGTTGTCGCTCAAAAAGCCAAAGAAGGTGGAGGAGCAGATGCCGGGTATATTGATCAGAGTGATGAGGAGTGCTGAGAAGGTGTGGGACAGGTGGGAGACGTTGCGTGCATACTCGCTGATGTAAGTTTGCGGAATACCGTAACCAGCGCTCTGCAGCAGAGTTGCGATACTATAGACCCAGAAAGTCTGATGTTTGAGGAAGTGCCAGGGAATTTTGCGCCCACGAGTAGTGCTTGTGTCGAGGCTCGAACGCGGTGGCTTTATCATTGAAACGGAAAGAACGGCAGTTCCGAATGTGATAGCGGCCCATACAATCAAGGTAGTTCGAAAACCGTAGCGATCGAGGAGTCCTCGGAAGATAAACGGACAAACTGATCCTACAATGTTTTTCGTGGAAAGACAGATGCCGTAGGCTACAGCTCGATTGCAAATTCGATTCTGAGTGTTAAACCTAGATATTGGTGTACGAAGTCAGTGTATGCTTCGCAAGCAGTTCGTACAAAGATTTGACCAACCATTCGCCGAGGGATAGTGTAGTCGGGCTATAGACGAGTGCGCAACCCAATGCTGCTAGTACTCCCTGTGTCGCGACGAGATGCCAAACATGTCTACTAAATGACGATAAGATAAAGGCGGTGCATGCGAGTAGAGCACCCAAGATAGCTGCGCTCTGGCGATAACGGGCCCAGCGTTTGGTGAACAAAGCAAACAATAAAGGCATGGACAGGTACATGACGCCGTTGGATGTCGTGCCGATGATACCGGTAAGTTTGCGATCACCTTCCAGTGTCCAATTATCGAAGTAATATTCTTGAAGAACGCCATAGCTCATGGCGAAGCCTATACATGTGAGATAACTTTTACCTGAAACCAAATATTCCAGGTATCATACCCCATATCGGTAGCTGCGATAACGCAGAACCTACAAGAGCGAACACTCTGTTCCTGTCCAGACTTCTCTGTCTCACGTTCTGCTCAGCATTATCGCCTGTATTCAACTGCTGTGGCTCGCGAAGAGATATGTCGTCGCCACTCCCGTTGCTTGTCATTATTGAATAACCGACTGGGTTTAATGATTTAGTCTTTGTCGTTTCTCAATCTTTGTCGTTTCTCACAAACATAAGTTTGGATGATAGAGTTAGGGCAGGGCCAATGCTTGATATTGCACGAGTGCCTCACAGGAACAAGCGGCACGGCAATTAAGCAGACTGTTAGTCATGATAAAGCGAATGACGGGATGACGATCGTTACCAAAAGAGCGTAGCTCATGATGTCATTCACAGAACAACACTAGTGGCACGCCCTTTGAGCAAAGATCGAGCATGGCAATGCCAATCAACAGTGAAGAGGCCTGCGATATACTTGATGCTCGAGAATCCTGAAGTCGCTGCTTTCTAAGCCTTACATCTTTCTTTTACTGCAAATCCCTCCACACTTGAAATGAGAAAATTGTAGAAGATCATAGATTATATTGTTTCTACTTAATATGTTGTTATCCTTTCCTCATCATTATGGAACGTAGGAGTAAAAGGGCAGAGTTTCAGTCATTTTGCCTGAAGGTCGCTAGTTCTAGTAAGGTAGGAGTCTGGTCGATTTTGTGCACCGCGAGAGAGGGGTGAGTTGACTGTTCCAGGAGTTACTTGTGGTAGTTAATGTGTCTAAAGATGTAGATGGATCTTTACACTGGTCCGAAAGATTCATATATGGTTAAAACTTATTCCGTCTTGCTCAGCTCGAGCGCCAGCCTTCTGTTCGTGCCGCTGGGTTCCTTGTCTCTAGCTGTTGCTCATTAGACCTCGTGTATCTCTGACCCGATTCAAAACCTGACACTGACCTTGATCCTCCTGGACATGTCGTATGCGGAGGGTATACGTCTTCGTACAATATTCCAGTGGTGACGGGAGTCACGATAGCCTCTTGAAGAGCGCTCGCGACCTCAAGCAACAATCAGTGGAGGGGTTATCGCATGAAATTCTGAACCGAAGGTCCAGAGGGAAGGGTAGACCTTCACCCTTCTTCCATCTCTACCACGCCATAGATATGAGGCGATTTGTCTCTCCTATTTGCCTCCAACCATTCAGTGATCATCTCCCAATCTGCTTCCAAGTCATCTTCGGCAAGTGAGAGGGGGCAGGCTTCCTCGTCTGGCATGTTCTTATCATTCTTCAGTTGTATTGTGATGGTAGCTCGGTCGAGTATGCTCTTGCGCTGCTTTGCGGCCTGTTGTTGGAAGGCTTTATAGAAAGCATCGCAATGTGCGTTCAGATCCAGCCATACGTTGAAAGTGGTCACGTCCCATGAGATACTCAATCTGATTCTACCAGCGTTTTTGTTGGGATCGGCGTCTTGGACAGGGCTTGCTGCAGCGATGTTTGGTCGAAGAGGCTGTGGGTGCTCAATGTGCGAGCCCAGAACCGTAGGGGCTGGTGAAGGCTGTTGACTTTGTACTGCTGTTCCATATGTCCGCTGTCGAGAGATCAAGGGCTCTACCAAATGATGTGGATGGTATTGCTCGTTTTGAGGATGAACGGGGCTTGCGCGAGCGGATCCGCCGTGAGTCATTGCTGAACGGTGAAACGATACGGAAGGTGGTGTTGGTGCTGGAGGACGCATGTCCTGCCTGTATTCTTGGTGAAGTGGGTTCTGTCGAGCTTGCGATTCAGGAACAATGGTAGGCTGATAGTCTGGTCGAAGGGCGCATCTAATCAGCCAAAGGATCTTCCTTGACCATAGTGAATATGTATATACGCACCTGGAATGCCTTCACCAGAGTCCTCGCAACCAAGAAGAAGGTCCGTGTCAAGTGCTTCTTGTGGCACTACATAGAATATGGTGTTGTGCGTAGAGTCGGACCGTGGTCGGCGCCAGGTCAGCTCTATTGAGCAAGAGGTTGGTACTAGGTCGAATCCTGCGGCTGTGCGACTAGGCACATATACTTCGTTAAAGTCTGGTTGAACTAATGTGCACATGGTATCAAGACCGCGTTTTTGGACGACGTCTCCACGTATCACACTGTATCTCGTCTGCGCAAGTCTCATACGGACCAGGTGCTCCTCAACCTCAGTTCCCCCGAAGAGAAGAAGTAGTATATACTCCCCCATGGAGATCTCATTTCTGGTGGAATGGGAGGTTACTGATGACGCTGACCTAGGTGGACTGAGGGGATATGTTGTTGAATTTGAGGAAGGGCGGCGAGCCAGCCTTTGACGAGGCAGAGGGGATCCAGCATGACGCGAGCTATCTACAGACGGCGAAGCAGGTGAACCAAATGTTATGTCGAGTCCGCCTGGTAGGAGAGCAGGAACCTCGCGCTGCGTTGGTTTTGGCTGCAAGAGATATGCGTTGATCTCTTCGAGGACCTTACTGTCTGCGCAACATCTAGTGAGGATATCAACGGCTTTCTCAGGACTCTCTTTCACCAGCTTCGAGACCAGCTGATGTGTGCCGTATAAGTGGTACATGATGCGCAGTCGAAGCGACCGGACCGCATGTGAGTGGGGCTTACTTGCGTCGCATGAACGAGGTTCTGATGGCTGCGGAGAGCAGCGCTAGCCCAGGCGCATTCGAGCAATGTAGCTCATAATGGCTGTGGCGTGAGGAGGTAAGAGATTGACGATCCTGCAAAGCGCATTGCGTGTAGTACGAGCCTGGCAACAAGGCAGAAAACGATGAGGCGCAGACCGAAGACGTGCACAAGAGCCAAGGAGCGCTTATCGATCCATCGATATTCAAGACAATCGTTCGCTTGGATCTGCGCTTTGCCGTTCCAAGTTGACCGGAACTGCAGGTCAATACAGGGCTGTGGAACACCATCCATCAAACCTTGGATGGTCATATGCAACCCTCAGCACACCGGTCACGGCGTTTCCGTACCCCGCCCGGCTGACAAGAGGCTTGTTCCAATCACATCTTCACAGCCTCCCTCAACCGTAAGAGCCGAGCCTACGAGGACAGTGAATAACCTCGTCCAAGCCGATGTTGTTCAGAGGGCGTTGTTAGCACACCATCGTATCATGTCGTTGATATCTTCTCCTAGCTGTACTTCTCAGGATATACAAGCTATGGTAGTAGCGACCTCCGTTAGCCGAAACATCTCCAGCGGCAATGCTGTTCAAATCAACGGGCCTGTGGCAGATAAGGTCTATAATCTTAACTTGTAAGTCAAACCCCCACTCCGACCGACAGAGCACGCTCCTAACGAATACAAGCAAGACTCTAGTTGTGTCTCCAGACTGCAAGTGCGGCTGGGGTACAGAGATAGTCTCGTCTGGGAACGAATCAGCACTACCGAGTAGATGCGCGGCGAAGATGCCGAACAAGAGCAAAGTACTCAAGACTCCATCTTCGTCGAAAGTGTCCGGGAAATTTACTGTACAATTGCCAGTAAGCAGCAGTCAGTGCGGATTGGTACAGAGTGGTTCCTAACAATTACCAGAAAAAGACATCGGATAAACGTGTCCTCCAAGGCCAAAATCTAACTCTCAACTCGAGCACGAGTGACGCCCGTCATGTGGTTCGCGCCATATTCCGACCCACCGTTTTGAACAATTTCATTGCACACAAGATTGTGCGCCGTCTAAGTCTTGTAGTGTACAGCGGTTCTTCGTTTACGATGGAGGCTACTTCGGATCGAATTCACCTTCCGCCCACCAATGATTATGTCGATCTCGCTCGCTACTCGCAAGAGGGAAAAGAAGAATTCGCCATATGTCGCTTCTACGTTGTCAAGGATAGTCGGTTCGATCTTCTATTTGGTGCTGGCTCAGTCAACACTTAGCTGAACGGACAAGGGCGAACAAAAGCCGCGGCAGTTTGATCTGCGCGCGGCGCATACCTTCTTGCCGCTTCAGACCCTAATAGGCTGTGGTATCAAGCATAAGTATTGTCAGCGCAGGACTGCACCCCTCAGAAAGATGTTGACTACTATTGGATGCCAACAGCAGCATGAACTCGAGTTTCTCTTGGGGTGCATCATGGCTGCAGGATCGCTTCGCGATGGCGAATCAATGGCTACGATCTTGCATGCATGCTGCGAACCAGACCAACCGCAATTACGGTCGACTCATAATCAACACTGCGCCCCAAAGACGTTTCCGGCGAGCTCAGCTGGACATAAATGTAATCTCACACCCATTGAGCTGTCAGCGCAATCTCTGGTCTTACTGCCTTGATCAACTAATCCATAATCCACACGCTGAACACCATGGTAAACAGTCTTCTCTCTGATGAGTGATGAAGCTAAAGTGCAGAACCAGGCTGAAGTATTCGCTGTTCTCGCCGCGATTCAAGCTACCACTCAACTCGTGGAACAAGCCTTTCGAATTGTCGATCGCCTCCGCAAGGCGCATAGTCGTCAAAAAGCTCTGGCTGATGTCTTGACCCGACACCGTAGCGAACTCGAAAGCATCAAAGCGATCATCGGTATTATAGATGATGAGGAAGATTTGCAAATCCCTACTGTGGCTACAGAACTAGTCCGACTGCAAGGCGTTCAAGTCAGGCTGGCCGAATTGCTTGAGAACCTGGATCCGAAGATGACAAGTAAGATGAATCAGATTGCACGCCAGCTGACGTCTGGCTCGGCAGACGAGAAGAAACTGGGTGACATTATGGATGAGTTGGTTCAAGTAAAGACGATGCTTGTGTTGCGGATCCAAGTCGCCCATGTCGGAGTGATACGTACCATAGGGAAAGAAGCCGTGGTCAATGCTGAAGCGATACAGCGAATCGATGAGTATTTAAGGGAGCACGTCCATAATTGCGAAGGCCTCAAAATCGCGAAATTATTGAAGGGCCGACGTCCGTCAAGTGAGTGCTTAGCTGCCCGCGTTTCCCTTATACCAACTGACATTGGCAGATGATGGCACTGTGCCATTAACTCTTGCGGACCTCAAGGCTCTGAACAACGAAGCTAATGGCGAGGGCGAAGATAGCGGCGACGAGACGCTTGTTGACGATTCTGAGACGTCGCCACGAGATTTGCCGGTCAAGACGGAGCGCATTATTACACGCAACATAGCGCGCAACCAGGCTCTTCAGATTAATGCTGCAGTTATAGAGGACCTTTGGAAAGACGTGAACCATCTCAAGATTCATGACAACGTCGCCGAAGACGAGAGTACGCAGGTCAACTATGCCATGAACCGCGAGGTGTTTTCGATGTTATTTGAGCAACGGAACAAGGTCGTAGCAGCGCCCCGACAGAGGACGGCAGTGCGCGCCAAGAGAGCGTCTTGAGGGTCTAGGACGGTGGAAGTTTTAGATTCAGCGAGTATTTATTCTTCGCAGAAAGCGGAAGAGTGCCGCGTGTTGATAATCGAACAAATTCCTCACGTATGAGGTTACGGTAGAACGAATTACATTGTTTAACGGATTTGTAGAAGTGATGGGTGCGTGAAAGAAGTGCCAGACTGAGGTGGTGACGCGACTTGCGAGCGCGTGTGGCTCCTCCGTCCGGTGCATCGGTCTAACCTTGATCCGAGAAGCTTCCAGCGGCGGCCGTCACAGCGTCAACATGCAAGCCAAAGCCGACCCACGCCTACGCCATCACTATCTCCCCCACGACCTTGCCTCGACCCTCTCTATCGCCCTTCACTAGACAAAGCCGGCAGATCCAAATTCTGCTCCAGTCAACCACATCAGCCCAAACACCGCCGCCGGCGCCCGCCACAGCCATGGCGCTCGACACCTTCTTCCACAACAAGATCGAGACGATGAAGCTCGAGATCATACAGGGACAGGCCAAGCTACGACGACTCGAAGCCCAGCGCAACGACTACAACTCAAGAGTGCGGTTACTGCGAGAAGAGCTCGGCCTCCTGCAGCAGCCGGGGTCCTATGTCGGCGAGGTAGTCAAGGTCATGGGCACCAAGAAGGTGCTTGTAAAGGTCCATCCCGAAGGCAAATACGGTATGTCGCTGCCTGCTCAGAGCCACAACCAGAGCCACAACTAACCGAGCCAGTCGTCGATGTCGCCGACAGCGTCGATATCAGCAAACTCACCGCCGGCAAGCGCGTCACCCTGCTCAGCGACTCGTACAAGCTCGAGAAGCTGCTTCCCTCGTCCGTCGATCCCCTCGTCTCCCTCATGATGGTCGAGAAGGTGCCCGACAGCACATACGACATGATTGGTGGCTTGGACCAGCAGATCAAGGAAATCAAGGAAGTCATCGAGCTGGGTCTGCAACATCCCGAACTCTTCGAGTCGCTCGGTATTGCTCAGCCCAAGGGTGTGCTGCTATACGGCCCACCTGGTACAGGAAAGACACTGCTTGCGCGTGCCGTCGCCCACCACGCTGACTGCAAGTTCATCCGCGTGTCTGGTAGCGAGCTGGTGCAAAAGTACATTGGTGAAGGCAGTCGCATGGTCCGCGAGCTCTTCGTCATGGCACGAGAACACGCACCCAGCATCATCTTCATGGACGAGATCGACAGCATTGGATCAAGTCGAGTCGAAGGAAGCTCAGGTGGTGACTCCGAGGTGCAGCGAACCATGTTGGAGCTGCTGAATCAGCTCGACGGTTTCGAGCCCACCAAGAATATCAAGATTATCATGGCAACCAACCGATTGGACATTCTAGACCCTGCCCTTCTACGACCCGGACGTATCGACCGAAAGATCGAGTTCCCGCCGCCAACCGTCGAAGCCCGTGCCGACATTCTACGCATTCACTCTAGAAGCATGAACCTGACGCGTGGCATCAACCTGACAAAGGTTGCTGAGAAGATGAACGGATGTTCAGGAGCCGAGTTGAAGGGTGTGTGCACCGAGGCCGGCATGTATGCACTGAGGGAGAGGAGAGTGCACGTAACGCAGGAGGACTTTGACCTGGCCACCGCAAAGGTGCTGAACAAGCACGACGATAAGGCGACCAGTTTGAGCAAGCTGTGGAAGTAGACCACGTTCCGCCGTCTTGCTACTGCGCTGCTCTGCATTATGCATTGCTGGTGCTTACATCAAGATTATGTGCACCAAACACAAGGTCATAGATTCTTGGTATAAATAAATAATGACTACCGAACTCCAAGCTTCTTCCTCTCGGTTGACGTGGATCCCGTGTTGTCACCTTGGACGTGCCGGCGCGTCATACTAGCGCGGAGGAACTCCGTCGCCGAATCTACGTTTCCCCTTCCCACACCACCCTCCATGCACTACATGCAGATCTTGACCCGCTAGGTGTAGCTTCTCACACAGCATAACACACTCACACCTTGTGTAGATCCAGACTAAGATCCATGTTCTCTAATCGCCTGCGGGAATCTGGTAACAGGCATATAGTACAGCCATGACGTCCCCCCACAAAGTACCCCGCGCGTGGTGGTGATACTTGCCCCCATGCATGGTATTGCGCAAACGGGAAGGCCGATTGCGCGACAAGGAACACTGTGAGTCGTCACACTAAACATGCAGTCTGCAAACCACTGGTTCAATCATACACCATTCCCGTTGAAGATCTCCCATTCACTGGGTTTCCTAGCGTCGCTAATGCTCACTGCGCTCGCCACCAATTCGCTTGTATGATCCTAGTCGTCTGTATTTAGTTTGATCCACTTCGGCCTCCCCTCTCCCTCACTTGTTGTGCTCGCAGTCGGTTTAGAGAACAGATGAAAACCATGGCCGACTCATCCAGGAAGATTGATGAAACTTACAGTAACAAGGAGCCTTCGGCACAAACTGTTGCAAGAGATGGAGAGGCGCCCGTATCTGTCCTCGAAGATGGGTCGCTGGATCCGGTGTACGAAGCCAAGGCGAAGATGCTGAACAAAGCAATCCAGGACATAGGCATGGGAAGGTATCAGTGGCAGGTAAGTGTTAATCCCGGCGGCGCCCACTTGTGTTGCATCAACACGCCGTACATTGAAAAGCCCAGTGAATGCTCACAAGTTGTTTCGACTTACCATCTTCCGACCGTCTAACAAGCTACAGCTCTTCATCGTCATCGGCTTCGGATGGGCCATGGACAATCTCTGGCCCATCGTAACATCGTTGATCTTCACACCTGTGAGCAACGAGTTCAGCCCTACCAGACCACCGCTTCTGTCTCTGTCTCAAAACATTGGACTTCTCTTCGGCGCAGTGTTCTGGGGTTTCGGTTGTGACATATTCGGCAGGAGATGGGCCTTCAATCTCACCATCGGTATCACGGCTGTATTCGGTATGATAGCGGCGAGTAGTCCAAACTTTGCTGCCATTGGCACTTTTGCTGCTTTATGGTCTGTTGGCGTGGGTGGAAACCTGCCTGTAGACTCTGCCATCTTTCTCGAGTCAGTAATGCCATACACAAAGTGCATGTGAGACATACACTGACTTTCTACACCCGAATTCAGGTTTCTCCCTGGATCACACCAGTATTTGTTGACAATCCTGTCGATAAACTGGGCGCTCGCACAAGTCTTTGCTACTCTTGTAGCATGGCCGTTGCTTGGAAATCTTACATGTCAACAGACGGATACAAACTGCGCGAGAGGAGAGAATATGGGATGGCGATACTTTATGATTGTCAGTATTATGCCACATGGTCTTGAGGTAATCGCTAATTCAGCTTCAAGGTAATGGGAGGTGTTGCTCTTATGATGTTCATTGGACGCTTCGTCTTCTTTACAATCTTCGAATCGCCTAAGTTCCTCATGGGCAAAGGAAACGATTCAGAAGCCGTCCGTATTGTTCATGAGGTTGCCCGCCGCAACGGCAAAGCTTCGTCTCTGACTCTCGAGGAACTCACGACTTGCAACAACTACGCGCTACCTGGTACCGCTCAGCAAACCAGCACTGCCACCGCAGTGGTCAAGCGCAACCTTCAGAAGTTGGACAGCTCGCACGTCAAGGCTCTTTTCGCCACGAAGAAACTAGCTTTTTCAACTAGCACAATCACCTTGGTCTGGGCATTTATCGGACTCGGTTACCCACTATACAACGCATACCTGCCCTATATCCAAGCCACACGTGGCGTAGACTTTGGCGATGGCTCCACCTATATAACCTATCGCAACAGTCTCATCATCGCTGTCCTGGGCGTACCAGGCTGTATCCTTGGTGGTCTGCTCGTTGAGGCGCCTTATATAGGCCGCAAAGGCACACTGTCCTTGTCCACAGTGCTTACTGGTGTATTCCTGCTATGCTCCACAAGGGCACTCAATTCTAACAGCCTCCTTGGATGGAACTGTGCCTACAACTTCATGAGCAATATCATGTACGCAGTCTTGTACGCATACACCCCTGAGATCTTCCCAACAAAGGATCGCGGTACAGGAAATGCCATCACAGCGAGCGCGAACAGAGTTTTTGGTATCATGGCGCCCATTGTTGCTATGTTTGCAGACTTGGAGACTAGCGTGCCCGTTTACGTGAGTGGGGCATTGTTCATCGCTGCGGGGCTGTTAGTGCTGATATTGCCTTTTGAGAGTAGAGGAAAGGCGAGCATGTAAACATTAGGTTGTAAAGAGAGTTTAGAATGTGTAAAGTACCTCGAAAGGACTTGTTCCTGTAGTTTCTATAAATTCAAAAGCTACAATCGGGTGTCCTCTTGCGGTGTCGTGAACGAATCCAGATATGCCCTAGATCAAACCACTAAACCAACTCCTCAAGCTCTGAACTGCTTGAATTCACTTTGCTTAAGATCCTAGTAAGTTAACGTATGATTACTGCGGAAGCTCATGCTTTTCGAGTTGCCCTCCACCCGTAGACTGCTCGAATGATAAGATGACTAATATGACGTATGCCCCTCCAACATGAGCTTAACTTTTCCCAATGCCCAGCTCACAGCTCTAAACATCCAATCAACAGTCAAAATGAGCCAATCACAAGAAATGGTTGTTATACTCACGGGTGCATCGAGAGGTACGTGCGTGCATCTAACAAGCTCATAGCATCTCTTTCCAGCCCAGCCAAAAGCATTGCAATTCTATATTCCTTCTCGTCTTCAAGTACTGAAGGAGTGCAAAAGCTACCACGTTGCAACTACTTTTCTGTACAAAGTGGAAAGAAGATATTGTGATAGTAAGATTCATCTCTTACTAACCCGTCCAAATAGGAATCGGTCAGGCAATCGCCCACCATCTGCTCTCCCGCAACCACAAGCTGGTGCTCGTATCACGAACCCAGTCAGCTCTCGAAGCCCTGCAATCTGAATATGGTTCTGAAAAAGTCGCCGTGCTCGCTGGAGACATGTCCGACGCTTCGTTGCCTGAAAAAGCTGTAGCTTTGGCAAACGAGAAATGGGGACGTCTCGACTCGTTGATCATCAACCATGGGTCTTTAGATCCAGTGAAGAAGGTGGCTGATACTAGTGCTGAGGAATGGAGAAAGGGATTCGATGTCAATGTTTTCAGTGCTGTTGGTTTGGTACGTACCTGTTCCGTCTTGGTTTCATTCATTTATTCAGTCAGTCAATCATCACCAAATTCAAGGATAGGAGCATATATGGCTGCTTCGAAAATGCTTCATCTCCTCTAGTTCATTCAAAAGCCCAGCTAACCACTCTAAACTACTCAAGATCCAAGCTGCTCTCCCTTCTCTGCGCAAGACCCAGGGCCGTATCCTCCTAACCTCCAGCGGCGCCGCAACCTCCGCTTACCAAGGCTGGGGCTGCTATGGTGCCGGAAAAGCGGTACTAAACCACCTAGCCCTTACCCTCTCAGTCGAAGAACCTTCTGTTACAACAATCTCTATCAGACCAGGCGTCGTAGACACGGAGATGCAACGTGAGATCCGAGAAGTGCATCACGAGCGAATGAGCGGAAAGGATAGAGAGAAGTTCAGTGGACTGAAGAGCGACGGAGGGCTTTTGAAGCCAGAACAACCGGGTTATGTCATTGCGAGACTGGCTGTTGGAGGTGACGAGGTCAAGAGCTTTAACGGCAAATTCCTAAGCTGGAACGACGAAAGCTTGGACAAATTTCAAGAGGATTGAGATAAGATGATTATTAGTCAGATCATTTCGTGGTCGTTATCATAAGGAAGCATCTATCTACATGTACGCCGTGATCATGGTAGCCAAAGGCCCTCTGTAGCAAGTTTCTCAAACTCAAATGTACGCCTGTACACCTTCATAAGCTCTAAAGCCTTGTGTGCGTTTATTTTGCTGGCCGTCCAGCCAGTGTGTCGATCTCAGTAGGCTTGGCTGGCGCCTGAGGCCTACCGGACAGCGTGTCGACCGTCTCCTTGAGAGCCATCCAGAACTCATGCTTGGGGCGGCGACGGTGCCACTCAGTCTCCCTCTTCTCCACAGTCTCCATCGGAGAGAACAGTAGCTTACTGCCCTTGATTCCGATAACGCTAATTGACATGGAGTCGTCCTCGATCTCATCTGCGTCTAGACCAGCAAAGCTCTCAAGATGTTGCATAGCCTTGATAGCGAATCTGACGGCCCTGACACGGTCCATGGGCGATGGTATGGTACCTTGCTGGAAGTGACCAGGCACACCGTGACGAGATTCAAACTTGCCCTTGCCGGCTTCCGCAATCATTTGAGCGATCATTTGCACGGAGTAGGTCTTCGACGCCTTCTCGTTGACCAAAATCACCTTACCAGACCTGCTGATACCCTTGTCCTTGGCAAAGACCTCGCGGAGGTGGTCGATGTCGCGGTCGAGCATCTTAAGGTTGATGCCGTCTTCGGGTGTGTATACGGCCAATGCTCCGATACTGAGACCGGCAACTGTTGCGATGTAGCCCGACTCACCACCTTGGGTCTCAATGACGAAGACGCGGCGACGCGACGCTGACGCTGATTGGCGGCAGGCATCGGAGTATTGGATAAGCGCGTTCAAGCAAGTATCCGAGCCAATGGAGTATTCTGTTCCTGGGACGTTGTTCGAGATGGTGGCAGGGATGATGACCATGGGAATCTTGAACGACTTGTAGTACTCCCGTGCTTTCCTCAGTTCCGAAACAGCTGTGAATGCTTCGAAACCGCCGACAACGAACAGAGACTGGATGTTGAACTTCTTGAAGACGAACGCAACTGTCTCGAGATCTTCACTAGGGAGCCCACGGTTCGTTCCAATCTCAGATCCACCCTTGGATGCCCAGGTCTCAGCATCGATCCACTTGATGTCTCGCACCGCACCCACGGGCTCATCAGAGTGGTGGCGGATTATGCCAGGGAAACCGTTGTGGAGCGCAACTGGCGTGTGGCCGCGAGCAAGGCAGTGCGCAACAGCAGCTCGTGTGGCTGCGTTCATGCCTCCGGCTGGGGCACCTACGTGGATGATACCGACGCGCATGCGCTTGTTCTCTGGTAGTAGAAGATCTGGCTGATCTTGCGCTGTTGTGATTTGGTAGGCTTGGTACTGTTGCTCGAATTCAGTATCGCGGAGCTGCATGGCCCTGTGGAAGTCCTTCCTTTCGATAGCTACAGCAACCTCCTTGGTCTGAGCGACAGCTTCAAGGAGTGGTCGTCGAACGATCTTGTTCTCTTGCATGCAGATAACCGGGCTGGGGGTTTCCGGGGTAGCTTCCAACACTGCCTTGACAGCCTCAGCACCCTGGAGTGTCGCAAGCATACGGTCGTAGGCGCATGGTGTACCTCCACGCTGGACGTGTCCGAGCGTAGTCACTCGTGTGTCAAGCCCCGCTTCGTTTGCAAGAATGTCCTTGACCTGCTGTGAAGTAACCTTGTTAAGGTTGCGGTCGATGGCTCCCTCGGCAACAACGACAATAGTCTTTCGCTTGCCCATCTCTCTCTGCTTCTTGATCTGCTTGCACATCTGTTCCGGCCAGCCTTCGCTGGGTGGGTTTTCAGGTGTGAAGACAAAGTCGGCGCCTGTCGCAACACCAGCGCTGAGTGCGAGCCAGCCACAGTGCCGACCCATTACTTCGATGACGAAAGCACGCTGGTGACTGACGGCAGTGGTGTCGACCGAGTCGATGGCTTCGCAGATACGGCCGAGAGAGGTGTAGCAGCCGATGGTAGCGTCGGTCATGGAAAGGTCGTTATCGATGGAACCAACCAATCCGACAATGTTCAGGTGCTTGAAGGGCTCGACCTGCTCCTGTGTGAGCTGCTTTTCTTGCACCAGCTCGGTCAGCAGCTCTGGCCACTCAGCACGGAACTTGTCCGCGCCTGTGAGGGAACCGTCACCACCGCAGATGATCAGCGCATCGATACCCTTGATGATCATGTTCTTTGCAGCCGTCCGGCGGCCTTCTCGTTGCATGAACTCCATGCATCGTGCTGTGCCAATGAGCGTACCGCCCTCGGATAGGAAACCTCTGACGTCCTCCCAGTGCATCTCTTTGATCATGTCTCCGCCTTTGACCAGACCGTCGTAGCCCTCGTATATCGCGAATGCCTCGCAATTGTTGTGAATGGCCATGCGTACTACAGCGCGTACTGCTCCGTTCATGCCAGGTGCGTCTCCTCCGCTCGTCATGACTCCGATGCGCCTCTTCTTACCCTCGAGGGGCGGTGGGATCTCTGTGGGCGCCATAGTGTGAAATCAGGTGTTATTGGATAGGGTATTGGGCGGAGTGGAAGGTGTAGGTTAAGGTTGGGGAGGTGAAAGTGGAGGCTGGAGGTATTCGCAGATGAATGTGAAGGTCCGAAAAGATATTTGGCCGTGGGTCAGTATGAGGTCAATGTGGATTCACCTGTCTAGTTGAAAAGTTAAGACGCCGAGAGAAGCGGGTCCCTGTGTGTTGGGAAGTTTCAATGGTCGACGGCGGGTTGGAGGGGTAGCTTTGCCGAGTCCTGAGTGTTGATATGTGAGTGTCAGAAGTGATGCGACTAGCTAGCTATTAGCTGGATTTACGATGATATATCTGTATCACGGGCGACAGTTGTACGTATTATTCAAACTGGTGATAAGGTGACGGGGCTCCGAGCATGGGTTCGTCCATATGACGTGGGAGCTCCAAAAGAAAAGAGCTCCCCGGTCCGCCAAGTGGGGTCACACCACTCGCCGATCCTCAGCCCGAACCTGGAAGCATCGCCAACCACGGCCGCCGGCACGTTCCTAGAATCGAACGACTTCATTATTGCCTTAACCTGCAAGACTTGCATGTCAACAAATGACAGCATAGCGAGACATCGTCTGTGCCACGATTGCTGTGCTGTCGTTGTACCATCTTCGTCTTGGCCGTCACCCCACGCGGCCTCTTGCGGCGAAAGCATTCTGATCACCACTGAGATACGGATGGCCCGGAAATATAATCATTTGTTGGTACCGCTCGACGTCAAACCAACCATGTCCAGCAATTGCGCGAATGTTCAATCGACCTTTGCTCGCAAATCCAAGCATTTCCCAGCCCATCCTGAGACTACAATGTCAATTCCAGAGACTCCAACATGCGAATATCTATCATCATTACCCCAATTCTAGAAAGCCCCCACTTCCTGACCTTCCCTAGCCAGCGTCTCAAACACTCTCGGTGGCAACTTGTACTTGATCAGCCCAGCAAAGACCATGAGATCCTTCGCCTTCTGCAGCAGCTGATCTGCAAGCACCTTGCGCATTCTGTCCTCGAACTGTCCAGACAGAAGACGCTCACGGTGTCGCGAGCAGCAGCCGATGCACCAGAGGAGCACGTTGCCAATATTGCGTGAAATCTCTGGTGGGTATGAGTTGAAACTGTTGGCTGTAGCGCGAATGTCGCTGACGTTGCCTCCAGCAGATAGAGGGAGGATACGAAGGTTCTCGATTTGCTAGATGACTTGTTAGTGACTGATAGTGCAAGACAGAGATGGAACTACTTACGCCGAGTGCTGCCATGTAGTCGCCAGCCTCGATGACCTTCTTTGCGTTGTTGAGCTGGAATAGTATTCCAACTGTATCACGGTTCATCTGTGACACCTTCCTCCACCATAGACTGTTTGCATCGTACAGTGCAAGAACCTTTTGGGCAAGTTCGACAGGATCATCTGTTCCGAGCATGCTCAAGCTCGACGAAGTCAGATCGCTCCGTTGCTGCTGCTGTTGCTGTGACTCTGCGGGTGTCAGCCGTGGCTTCAACGGCTCCAGACGAAGTGGCTCTTGGCCGAGCTCTACAGAGAGTGCCTCGGCAAGTGCGCGGTTCAAGATCGTTACGACACTGTCATACTCGCCAGCAAGGTGGCATAGTAAGATGGCATCGTTGATGCGTCCATTGTCGTCTGCCATCCTCGCGGCTTCACTAGTGATGGTGTTCAACAGGCCCATCTCACCGTCCAGCTTGAGCAACGGCACACGTTCCTGAATGAGACCAGGCGTCGTCTCGCCGTTCGACTTGACATCACCCAGTAACGTGGAAAACTCGCGCGTCTCAAGGACAAGTTCACGAAGCGCCTCGTGGCAAAGCTCTGCCTGCTGTCGTCCTGCTTCGCCTGGTAGATCCGCATTCATGCAAATCAACACCAAGTAGTCAGCTGCAGCATCAGCTCGTGCGGCACGGAAGTCACTGGTGTAGTGGCCGATCACGCGCCCAAAGTTGAGCTGTGGCTGCTGTCGTGTAGTGAAGGTTATGATCTCTCCACCTGCAGTCGTCCAGTCCGACACACGCAGTAGACCGTAGTAGTCCAGAGCAACGGCGAAGTGAACCGCAGAGACGTAGTTGTGAGTGTAGAGGTAGTTGATCGCTGGCTCGAACAGACCAGCAAGCGTAGCGAGATAGAAGTAGATTCCATAGCCACCCGCGGACTCGGCTTCGTCATTCATGAAGTGACGCTGACCGATATCCTTGATGGTTGTTCGCAGTTCTTCCAAGCCGAAGATCTCGCCAGCATTCTCTTCAGCGCGATTGCCTTCACGGGCCAGATTAAATTGCAGCCATACCCAGTCGTCCATGTTCTCTTTGATTGGCGCCAGATTGCGTTGGCTCATGTCACACCGGCCGACGATCTTGTAGCAGGCCATTCGGTAGGGATCTTCTGGCGTCTTCAAGCGAGTTCTCTGCGCATGCGTATGCGCGACCTTTTGTTGCGTATCTGGGTTCAGCCTTCGCTCTGGATCGGTGGCGTACTGAGTTATTGCCGCCTGGAAGTTTCTGTCGGTGTTCTGGAAGAAGTTTCTCTTCTCTCGCACATATTCAGCAGCCTCAGTGAGGAGGCCACCTCTGAGAAGAAAGAATATGATAATCCAAGGAAATTCATCGCCAGCTTCACCTATCCTCTGGAATAGATCACTGTCTGCGCCGAGCTCCTTAAACGCAGCCTTCGCTCGTACAAAGCCTCGGATTTTGTTGAGCATAGAGGGAACTCCACCAACGAGCGCCTCTGCAGGGTTCCTCCGCAACACATCTTCGACTTGCTCCAAGAACTTGCTTTCCAAGAACTTCCGAGAGCCATCGAGTATGCATTTACGCATGCGTACGCTGGCAGCAGAGTTCGGTTGGTCGTCCAAGTAGTCCTTGGCGAAGCTTCGTTCTTTTGGCTGGTTGGAACCAGGGTTGGAGGCCTCCAGTTCGGTTTTCTCGCCAGTGATGGATATAAGCGCTCCATACGCATTTGTGAAGTGGTCTGAGTATTCGGTGCCCGCAGCCTTTTCCACGTCTGAAAATGCATGGAGTACCGAGAATGAGCTCTCACGTAGCCTGGACTCGTTGAGCTTCTTGACCTCGTCCATGTACTTTTCTTGTTTGTCACGTGCGTGTCGGTCCTGAGAAGCAGCTTGTCCACCCATGACAGACTTATCGGTAGGTTCGCGCCCACCAAGCACGCTTTGAGAGGCGCCTAGGACAGGCGGTCCGGCAGCAGACGCGCCAAAAGTCGATCTCCCGTTTACAGACGCACCGCTGTTAGGGCCCATAGAACGACCCTTGCGCCCTGTTGCGCGTCCAAAAGCTCCACGGGCCGTGCTGCCAAATGCGCCGCTTTGGGATGCGGCCATATCTTCACTCTGTCGGCCGAGTCCGAAATGTTCGTAGATCCTCTGCCTCTGTTTGTCCCATTCGATCTGAACGTTGTCCTCGAGGAATGTGTCGAAGTCGCGTTTAGATTGTTCCAATCCTTCTTGAATGAGTGCTAGGGTGGATTGGGAGTGCAGGTTCGAGATGTAGCCGTCTACGTCGTTGTCGAACAGGTTCTGTGCCTGACTGGGTGCAGCGAGACCGCCTTGCGAAGAGAATTGGTTGAGGTCGCGGAGGGTGCTGCCCATCTTGACGCCAGAGGCGGAAAGTAGGTAGTGTCTAGAAGCAATCAGCACAAAGCAACACATCATGATCAGGTCCAACATACGCAGCGCGATCCTGGGAGCGATCCTGGACCTGGTCTGCTGAGGGACCTCCAGCACCCAGATTGCGCACCTTCCGTGCGATGTCTCCCAGTCCCAACTGTAGGGACGGCAGCTCGTCGAAGTTGTTGCCGCCATTTTCGCCAGCATTGCGCTTACGCCCTCGCTCGAGCAGATGGTCGAAGTGGGCTGAGCGACCGGTACCAGCGTTTGCTTGCGACAGCGACGCGCCCTGTTGCTGCTGTTGCTGTTGGGGCTGCTCCTGTGTGGTGGTAGCACCGAAGAGGGAGGATTGGCCCAGGCCGCTCGTTTGCTGCGTGTTGTTGGTCGTTGTCGCTTGCGATGTCGGTTTATTGAAGAGTCCGCCGAAGCTGCTCGGTTGCGCTTGCGTTTGCGGCTGTGAGGTCGACCCAGCGCCAGCGAACAGTGAGGGTGTCGTAGTTGCTGCCGGCTTTGCTCCGCCCAAGCCACCGAAAAGTCCGCCTCCAGTGCTCGGTGCTTGTGTCGTACTGGATTGCGCATTCGAAGTACTTCCGCCCAGATTGCCAAACAAGCTTGGTGTAGTACCGCCTGATGCGCCTGTTGTTGCACCAAACAGCCCTCCGCCTGATGTGCCAGAAGAGGCGGGCTGGGAGCCTCCAAGATTGCCGAAAAGCGACATGGTGGTTGTACGGGGCGGTGTTGTTGATGGTGCCGAAAACAAACCTGGAGAAACGAGATCGCGTTGTTCAAGCTTGAGAGCTCGGACCGCTGTGATCCCTGTCTTTCAGGTACGCGTCCATGTGAAAGAACTAGTATCATCCCAAGCTTACTGAGACAATCGACAAGTGTGCGTCAAGTAATATTCAATCTCCGTTATCCGTGTATTCGGCTCTCCAAAAAACCACGAAGCCGACTTCGGATGTTTGATGAGAGCGTGGTACGACTGGCGTGTCCGGCTGCCCTTCAATGAGCCAAATGAGAATGGGAGCATGGCCGAACGACATAAAGCTTTGTGTGCAAAGTAATGGCAATGTGACAAACGATTATACAAATATTCCGTGTCCATTATGTTATGCGAGCCCAACTCGTCTTCGTGACCTATTCTAGCAAACGAGTGACAGTATTGATTCAAAAGCGAACGTCTATCGCAGTTATTTCGAGATGTGATCTTCATGTCCTACTGCAATCTCATTCCAACAACACCTAGTTATGACTGATTTCTTGCCTGAGCCGCCGTTCTTCCACCGTGTCCCAAGCCCTTGGAGACACAGACCAGCCCGATACATTCGCGGTCAACCCCATATATCCAATGGATGGTATCAAGACGAACGAAAACTGCGACACCCAAAAATATCGAAAGCTTTCATCTGGCCAAAAGATGGTAGAAATGGTTCTAAGTTGGGTCGAATGAAAGACATTCTCCAAGGCAAAGGTCCAGACATCTTCGTTGGCTCTGCGGCTGATGCAAGAGATTTTGTGGCCAAACGCCCATCGCGATCCCAATGGTCCAAACATGTCAATCTCGATGACCGTTTCTCGGAGCCCGCCTTCAACCCTACCAAGTTCGCCCCTTGGACAGAGGGAGGTGTGCTGTCAGGTGGACGTTCACGCGAAATGGTTTACGACTTCCGTACGCGAAAGTATGTAGATCGGCATCCTCGCATGTGGACAGACGCGAGATGGCAACCAGATCCTTATAAGAACAGAAAATGGAACATGTTTCCCGAAGCTCTGCGCGATGTGTATGGTGGTTGGTGGCAGGATGGACGATACCTACCATTTCTTTAGGGTGGCCCATTTATGAACGACATGGACAGACATGTGTCGTAATGCCTTGCTAATTGGAAAAAGTCTTTCAGATGCAGCCTTCGTGGGTCGCTTCCCATATAGTTTGAGGAGTCTCAGTCGTGCTGGCGACCTGTTTGCTTCGTCTTGCGGTGGGTGTCAGTGCCGACTTGTCGAGAAGTTTTCCACACCTGGCACACGAAGTTCCTTTCACGGTCTTGTATGCAGCAATCATATCCTGTTATGGTTAGCATACAGTCAAACCATACCCATGGCATGGAATTTCATGTACGTACCAGTAGATATCTCAAATCGTCAGCATTTGGCCGAGATGCAATGCATCTTGTGATGGCCAAAAAGGGCTCTGTTGTACCCAAGCACTCGGCGTTAAGTTTGTAGCGTCCGTTTGCTTCGCGCTCGATGCCAATACGGAATTTCAGCATGAGAGAACCGGAAACGAACTGCATCTGTTACGTATGTGAGCAGATAGTCATTCGAGGCGTATGGATGCCATACATATATGCTGCGATCATCATCTTGTGCCTCCACTTTTAGAGTTGGGTGTGCCTTGCGGAAATCCACCACGATTCGAGATACATCCTCTTCAGTGAGTGTGGCACCGGCATCATCTACGTTTTCAGATCCCTTGCTCTTTGACGACTCCTTTGCCTTCCGTGCTCTTTCTACCCATCCGTGGGAGGGCATGGAGACGCTTTCCGATAGATCCGCATTTGCGCCGAAGCTTTGCTTGACGTGCTCGAATGTGCTCTGCATATCGGGGTCTTTCCATTGTTTCGTGAGCGCATTCAGGTTGTTCTGGGAACCCTTCACGCCCTCAACATATAGCTTATAAGTCGCGGAACTCCGAGGACGATGGAAAGGCTCGATGATGCGCGGGATAGCTAGGCGCATGTCGTTGATCTGTCGCATATCAGTATGAGTTCAGGAACGGCGTTAGGGAAGTCTCACCTGCGCCTGGAGCTGCTCCAATTGTGCGAGTGCTGCTGTACATTGCGCTTCGTCCCAGCCAGCGCCGGGTTGCGCTGCGCCTTCAGTAGCACCCATAGGATAATGTTAATAGAAGCGAAAAGTCACAAACGTTAATGCGAAGGCGATTCAAGAATAAAAAATATATAGTAATATCATGCGATAATGTGAATCTTTGAGGCTTGCCCTGAGTGAAGTGAGAAGAGTGACCCACGGACGCTTGACGGTCGGCAGGTCCACCCAGCGCTCCTTCCCCACCGACCGAACGCGCTCTCGCGTGGTCACGACCTGAAACAAAGCCCTCCATACTTCACAGGGCAAAATGGCGAACAACGACAAATGGGAGAGTGATCAAGGGCACTAGATAAGTTGATGAAATATTTATTTGAATGAAAGATTGCATGCTGTGAAGATATGTAATACTTGACGATTCTCGAACAAATCCTTTGCGCCTGGGGTTGATATACAATACACGCACAAGCTCCTCATAACTTGGCCTTCGCCTTGACAACACTCTCTTGAGGGCCGATAAGCGGATCATACACATTCATCCCCAGAGTGTCGTGAGGTACAGTGGCAGTGTGCATACTGAGTCCTCTTGTGTCAAGCATAGAAGGATTCAAGTCCGCAATGCTTGAGGCACCGATCAGGCGCATGTTCATCTCCATCTCATCCTTCAGAAGCTGCATAGCCCGGTCGACACCTGGGAGACCGTATGCGGACATGGCGTAGAGGAAAGGTCTGCCAATACCTACACCCTTGGCGCCTAGTGCGACAGCCTTGATGATATCTGTGGCACGTCGGACACCACCATCGATGTAGACTTCAATGCGGTCTTGCCAGCCGCGTGCGCGAAGAACGGGCATAACCTCTGCGAGCACTTCGACACCGGAGCGAGCAAAATCGAGCTGACGACCACCATGGTTTGAAAGAACTACGCCTTCGACGCCAACTTCAACGGCGCGGATAACATCCTCAACACACTGCACACCCTTGAGAATAATGGGCATCTTGGTGATGCTCCTGAACCACGGGATATCTTTCCAGCTGAGGCTCGGGTCAATGAAGGACGAGATGGCTCGTGCGGCGCCTTGACTACGGTCAACATTGTCTCCGCCGGTGCTCTGAACGTTGCTTCCGACATCGTCGAACTTGCTCCGCATGTCTTTCTCGCGACGACCGAGCTGTGGTGCATCGACGGTGATGAAGAGACCCTTGCAGCCGCGTTTCTCGGCGTGCTGCACGATCCGCTTTGTGACCTCGCGATCCTTGTTGACGTACAATTGCAGCCATTGGACCTGACCGTCTTTTGCTTCGTCCATGATTTCGTCAAACGAGCAAGATGCCAGTGTGGGTATCATCTGGATGACATTGTGCTTGTGTGCGCCGCGCGTGAGCACAACCTCTCCTTCTGGATTGCCGAGCTTGCCCAATGCCGTCGCAGTGACATAGAAGGGAATGTCGCATTTGCTGCCGAGCATGGTGGTGGACATGTCGACCTTCTCGACATCGATGAGTACGCGTGGCCGGAACCAGATCTTGTGAAATGCGCTGTGGTTTTCTCGTAATGTCTGGAAAGAGTCAGTCTGGGTAAGGACATGGTATTTGGGATGAGCCCACGATTTCGTCGTCTGCACCACTGGAGTAGTATGCCCATGCAGTCTTCTTCATGACCTTGCGCGCGACAGCTTCGAAGTCCATCAAGTTGTAGCATTGCTCCAGGATGGGCATGCGCTCAATGCGCTTCTGTCTCTCTTCCTCATCAGGGTCGACCTCCTTCGCCTCTTCCTTGACCGTGTTCATGTCCACCTCGCCCAAGTGCTTGGATTTATCGAGATACTTGTCAAGAGTGTCGGGCGGGTGAATGGGCTCGAACGCCTCAGTACTGTCCTTGCCGGCATACTTTAGGATAATCTTTTGGCCTCCGGGATGCTCAGGCAGGAACTCGGTAACATCGTAGGCGCGGCCGTGGACAATGACCCAGCAGGATTCGGCGTTGTTGTGCTCAGCGACCTGCTCGCCGGTGAGCTTCACCTTCTGGGTGTCATTACTGTCGTGGTTCATCGTCGCGGTGTTGTGGTAGGCGCAGGATGCTGGAGGATAGGTAATCAAGTCGCGAAGATAGGCCAGAAAATATATGGAGCCGATCTAGGTTATTTCCAGGCACTAAAAGCTTGGGCGGGCGGAAGGGCCAGGTTGGTGACGGCAGCATGTTTGGGGTGATAGCTCGGTACATTCATCCCCGCAGGCTTCGGATGCTGGTCGCGGAGAATGGAAGCAAGCTAGTACCGTCAAGCTCGAGGCGAGCTGGATGTCCGGGCTTGTCACATTTGGTATCCCGTCTCGATCCCTGACAGTCGACCGCCGACCGGTCTTCCTAGAGATATATCATCGGTCGGAGGAACGTGGACTTTTGTTTCAGGGTAAGTGGCAGCGTTTTTAATCGCTACCTATCGGTCGCGTGGAAGAAGCGGGCTCTGCTCCGAAACGCGGGGAAAGCAACGACAGCTAGCTGGGTGGGCATGACGTGCATTGTTGACTGCCCAACCCACGAGAATCAACATGGCGCGTCATCCCCAGGATGGTAATCAGTCTCCAGAATGCGATCACGATGGACGCCCATCTTTCCATGTTCGATGCGTCCCTCCCACATCTGATTCACATTGGCTTAAGGCGTCTGTCACATGGGCTCCCCTAGCCAAGAGAATCGGTGCAAGCGCCAAACACGGTGGACTGTCATTCGGTCACTCACCTCCTGCCTAATATTCTCAGACAGGCTCTACGTCAATTCTCTGCCTCTTCTCACAGTTGTCGGCGACACGCTTTCACTGCACGCCATGCAACTTGTCCTGCGACCGCCTACCACGCATTTCCTTTCTTCCTGGCTCCGAGGCACCGCGCATACCTGAGTCGACCCCACAGCATCCGCCTTCCGCCCCACCCCTGCACCGCCGACCGTCGACGAATACACACACCTTTGGCGAGTGACGACAGTTTGTACCGCCATGTCCAACAGCCTTGAAGCAAAGATTGTGGTCCTCGGCAGCCAAGGCGTTGGGAAGACTTCCCTCGTCCACCGATATGTGAAGAACGCCTTTACACCTCCTACAACACAGTCGACCGTCGGCGCATCCTTCTTGACCAAGAGGGTCGTGGATATCGATACGTCCACCGTAGTCCGGTTACAAATATGGGACACAGCAGGTCAAGAGCGCTTCCGGTCCATCTCCAAGCTATACTACAGAGGTACGCCAATAATCTCCTTACTTCGAATACGTCTCTGCAGCCCGCTGTGTTGATTTTTGGAATATACTTTGCAATGGCCGAGATGACATCCTTCCACTCTTCGCCGTAGCCCAAACACTCTACCGAAAAGCTAACCAACTCTTCTGCAGGTGCAAACGCTGCAGTACTATGTTACGACATCACCGATCCCTATTCGTTCGACGAGATGGGCCGCTGGTTTAAAGAACTCAAAACCAACCTCGGAGAAGACGTGATTCTCCATGTTGTAGGAACAAAGTCAGATGTCGTAGCCGAAGACCCTGCCAAGCGAAAAGTGCCGTTTGAGCGCTGCATTGAATACGTCGCCGAAAATCTCTACCCTACGCAGAATGGGCCGCCACACAGTGCTCAGACAAGCGGCTGGGGCTCTGTACCGGCAGCCTTCCACACCGGCGGTATGGCATCGCCACAGAGTAACCGATCGAGCGGCTTCTGGGGACAAGATTTGGGCTGGGATTGTTGTCATGAGATCAGCGCCAAAGATGGTGAAGGTGTAGACGAGGTCTTCCGTGTTATCACCCGCAAGTTGGTCGAACAGCAACAGAAGAAGCTCGAAGAAGAACAACGCCAGTACGCTATGGCTGGAGTCACTCCGGCCATGGACAACAACGGCAATGTGGCTGGGTATTTCGATTACCCTGGGAACGGCAATGGCAGTTTCCGCTTGGGCACAGGCGATAAGAGGCGGAGTTGGTTGGGCTTTCCAACTACACCAGCCGTCGCTGTACACCAACAAGATTGGGAAGAAGACATCAATCGGGTGCAGAAGAGCAAGAGTGGTAGGTGTTGTTAACAACAAGTCTGCACCCTTGTCACTCGGTCTATGTCTACACCTTTATCTGTGCTTCCAATCCCCATGCTCTCACAGTTGGCGGGTATCACGACTAGATTCATCTTGGTATGCCCACGCATATTTTCCTTTTCTTCATCTCCTCTTATGTACTATGCACTCGTGTGTGCTGTAGTACTTTCATTGCTTCTCTAAGGCTCCTTTTCCTATCTCCTATCTGTTGATCGTAGCGAGGCGTTCGAGCGTAGTCTTTGTCCCGTTCATGTCTTGCATTTGAAGCGATCCTGAGCATGTAGTTTGCGTATTCTTTCTCATTGTTCGCTTCATGGCCGGCTCGATTCAAATCACACGAGCGTGATCCATATATATCACACGAATAATAATGCGTCACGTCGAGGCTATAGCCATGCGTACACAGAAGTCGTATTTCCCGTCCCAGATACGATTCGGATTCGAGTTGCTACCTCAGTTCCCAACAGACACCACAAGAATAGCGCACTTTGTTTCTGTCGCTGCAAGGCTCTTTCGTCAGAGATAGTGTCTTCGCTGAGCGAGTCGTTCCCAGCTTCGATGCACTGACTTATCACGGGTCGAGCAGAGGATGCAGTGTTAAATCGACTCCGTGGAACAATTCAAATGTCATATAGCAAACATTTTCATGGTATAAATTCAGGTATCATGGCCCCAATCAAGCTAGTATGGGTGTCCGTTTTCATGTGCAGTATGCGCCTACTGTAGAAAGTGGAGGGGTCTGTATCGTACAGAGGTATCGAATCTGCTATGCTAATCATTTTCCGTAACGCCGTGTCAGATGCTGTTTTGATTATTTGTCTCGTCCCTACACAAGTGTGCCGTCTGGCTCTCCCGGCAGCCTCTTGACACGCCTCTGTTCCCAGTCCTCGAGGTCTTTAGCCTGCAATCTCTGTGCAGTTGTCAGCCCATGCTCGTCCAATACCTATATTGCCTGTTATACGTACGTAGTACTCATCCTTCATATTAACCTTCCTCCGCTCTCCTCTCAGGCCCATAGCCTGCTCATGTGTTATTTGTTGGTTCTTGCGATCGTAGCGCTCATATCGCAGCGCTGTGGCGGGCGTCAACATGAAAGACCCTAGAACGATGGTGGAGAGGAATGGTAGGCCGAAGAGTAGGAACGGATGTTTCTGGAGTGATTTTCGGTATCGGGCGGCGAGCGAGTTGGGTAGTGTGGCGCTGAAAGATTTCGAAGTGAATGGGCCAGGCATGGCTGCGGCTTAGAGGATGCTAGATCCTGCAGACGTGCACAGTAGGCGCCGATATGCGTATAATGCGTGCTCGATCTATGTAGCGTTTGGGGTTGCGATCTCGGTGCTTTCGATGTTGAGCAAGGGTGGTTCGATGCTTTCAGGTGGAATTGCGGAGTAGCGCTCTTTACCAAGATAGAACTTAGCGGGGTCTCGTGACTACGCGACTTCGCGTCAATGTAATCCATACAGTTTCTCTGTGGACCTTACACACCATACACACATCTGCCTACATCGCGCATTTTGCGACGACTGCCGGACTATCGTATCAATAACACGAAACAACACTCGTTGAAAGCCTGGGACTACCGCACAGCAAATTGCAGAGACCCCCACCCGCGTCCAATCAGACGCCACTCCATCAACAATACCATCTTGAATCAGTCGAACTTTGTACAGGCATTCGCTTAAAGCCAAATCCAGCATCACCGCCAACAACCAGGTGTCCGGCCATCTTTCAAGGCTGCACTCTTTCCCAACCTACGCGACATGCCACGTCGGTAACGTGCATCATGGCCCGCAAAGGCGGGAGCTCGACTCAGCGGATGGCACCGCCACCAGTGACTAACGGCAATTCGAATGGCGTTCCGCCCCCTTCGACCATCGCGGCTCAAATTGTACATAACGCTTCAAATGTCAATGCGCGGCATGGCCAAGTAACCAAAGTCAGTTTTGGTGAACTAGTAAAGGAGTTTCTTCAACATCCAAACACCGACGAGCCTGATCAACAACTCGTAGCGCTCGTGTGCGTCATCGCGGAAGCCGGTCTTGAGGGACTGTTCAAACATGATCCGTTTGCCCAGGACCAGCAGAGGCAGCAAGGCATTGACAGTATTGCCGCGCTCACCTTCATCCTGCAACAGAAGCCACATCTACTGCTGAGCACCCGGGACAGCGAAGACGACGGTATACCTCGGCCTCCACTTATTCTCTGGTTATACCCCAAGTTACTGGGCCTGTTGACGTATACAACACTCAATTCTGTGCACGAACATGTACAGCAACTGCTCCATCTGTGCCTAAGCGTGCTTGCTCGGACATCTGCCCTCTGGCGCTCAGCTGCAGTAGTCTCACAACTTTACAGGTCGTGTGTGCAATGTGAGTACTAAGCCAGAACCCTTTCCCCATCCGCTTACCTCTTTCCAGCTATCCTGACAAAATTGCAATCCGTGGACGATCCGGTTTCGGTACCAGCGCCGTCTTTCAGTGTTGCCCTGCCATCATCAAGCAACATCAGTGTGTTCTGGCCAGAAAGCCAGCAAATTATTGCTTTGCCCCACGATCTGCAGCGAACCATCACTTCGCAACTCGGTGCCATCAACGTTGGTTTCTGTCTGCTTCTGGCGTTGGCTAATGCTATCCAGCCTCAAGAGAGGGAATCTGTGATGCCTGGTGCCTTAGATCATCATCTACCCTGGATCATAGATAGTGCTCAAGCTTTATGGAAATATTTCAGGCGATGGACAACAAGCTCGGCGAAGCGTCCTTTCTCCGATGAGATTACGCTTGTATATTTGCAGCTACTAGAAATACTGTTTCTTCCTTCATTGGCGCCTGGAGACCGCACCTGTACTTCGTTGAAGAATGCGCAGGCACTAATCACTAGCCTCCGCGAGTTTGTTGATGGCTTACCATCATTGCCGGCATCAGAGAGCAGTCAAGTGCGGCTGGCCATCATCCTCACCCACTTACGCAGTGCACTTGTCTCATCGCCTGAAAATATCCCGACAATCCGGCGTCGGCAGGAAGCGAGCAGAACAATCGTTTTACACGATGTTGAGGAGATTATAGCTAAGGCTTGCCGGGATGTGGATCATTTTTCTAAGCTCCATAAAGACTTACAGGTATGAAACGAGCACTGCAGTGTCGATCTATACTAACATATACCAGCTGGCCCTTTGTCTCTGGACCGCACCAGGCACATGGCCTATGTCTGTCGCAGACATACGTAAAGAGCTCTGTGAGAGTGACACTGGCAATTTTTCGAACGCTCAACTTGCTGAGGAATCAACGCGAATCCTAAAACTATTCCGCGTATTAAACCTAGGAACCGAAGAGAGGCCTACCAAGCGGCGAAAGACATTACCAGACACTTCTGACATCAATCGTACTATATATGAGCGACTCATGATGGTATTGAATGGCAGTAGTCAGGACTCACCTGTTTTCAACCTGTCTAATCTTCACAACATCATGGAGTAAGTCGTCTCAATTGGTTCTGATAGCCATTGCTGACTTCAACAGAACAAGGTACTCATCCATGATGGACGACGAACGGCAGAACGAGCGTACACAAGTGGATATTATGACAGCATTCACAAAGATTGCATGTGCTGGGTCCCGGTGTTTGGAACCATCACAATCAGCTTCGCAGCCACTGCAGTCACTTGTCTGTATGTTGTGTGATGCAAACTCACGAAATGGACGAGACGCCGCGATGCATTGGAACGAACAGGACGATGCAGAGAGCTGGAAGGACGCTATTGCTGCCATGCTTGCGATCACGAAAGAACCAGAGTTCGAGGCGTCATCGCAATCCCGGGTGCTTATGGCTGTGGCCATTGGCCGTGTCTACAACCATATCTCTGACCCTGAGTATCTGTCTCTCGAGGTATGTGAGCTAGGACAGTGGCTGCTTGCGTCTATGAGTAGATCTTTACGGGAACTGAAACTCGCTGCGACAAGTTCCTTGATGGTGTTTTTACGAGATGACATATCCAAAACCGTTCGTGGGAAAAATCGGCGGTCTTTCGTAGAGTTTCTGGATGCTCTGGCGAAACGCAACATCTTGTCCGATCAGGAAACGTTGATCATCGCATATGGTCGAACCGCATTGACATGCGGCGAACTAGAGCTACCCATAATATTACACCACCTCATCGAATACCTAGGCCATCCAAACGCACTGGTATGCGGTATGGCTTACCGCGAACTTGAGTCGATCGCTAAAGGGTATTCCATGGATACGATGCAGCTTTTAAGTCCTTATTGGAAGGTCATTGGCTTCTCAGTCATCAAGGACATCGTCAACCAGCCTCAGAAGGCGCAGCAGCTGGCTGACTTGACTGAGCAAAGCGTCCGTCAATTATTGGTGCAGACCCAAGCGGATACTCTTCCTCATCTTGTATTGAGCAAACGAAGAGACATCATTGAGAAGATCGCCCAGGCACGGAAAGCTTCTGTCATTGACGTCTTGACGCATCCAAGAGCCAATCTTGCGAGGATACTCGCCTTGCTTTTATCACAGCCCGTCGCTGAAGTCGAGCAGACAGCGATGGAGACTCTAGCAGCCATTGAGCCTGCTATCCGGGATGGCAGTAATAACAAGCTCGAATCTTGGGTTGCACTAGATATAACTGGCGTTGCCATCGAGATACTGAAACTAGCGGCGGACCAAGAAATTGTTAGGAAAAAGCCCTATTACAAAGGATTCAGTACCCTTGCATCGCTCGCGCCGGACACGAAATCAGGTCAGCGTAAATCTACTTCAAAGACCAAGAACCTGGATGCATTCTGCGAGACACATATTCTAGGCATTATAGCATATTTCTCGAATGTCATCGAAGCCCCCAACGCCCAGGGAAAGGCAACACCCCATACAATGCCCGAAAGGAAGAGATGCATAGCTGCTATAGGGGATCTCATCCACCTTGCGCGATTTAGCGTAAATGGAGCGTTGCCACAGATTCGCGCCTGTCTCCAATCGGCCATGGGAGATCCAGACCTATGCGACGATACATTCACTGTCTGGTCTGCGTTCTTGGCAGCTCTCGATGGAGACGAGACAATGCTAGTCGTTGATCAAACATTCGCATTGATCGTACAACACTGGTCAATTTTCTCCGAAGATACGCAGCTCAAGGCTCACAAAGCTATTGACGGCATAATACAGCAGTATAATGCGCAACTTCGAGATAGAGTGGAATACCTTCCTTCATTAGCGGGCATACCAATGCTCTCCAAAATTGAGGGAGAATTGGTAAAGTTCAAAGATATGGTCGAGACCATCAAGGTCTTCCATGCCTTCAGCAATCGATGCAAAGATCAGAACTCAGTCGTAGTGCGACAGGCACTGATAGAGCTTGTGCCATTTCTAGATGCCAACCAGCGGGAGCTGCACCAATCAGTAGTCGGTCAAAAGCCTCTCCCGATATTAGCGGCGTTGACGCGGTCTCTCCTTGATGCCAGCGTACGGTTCTCTGAAGACTATTCTGATATCACCATCCTTTGTGCTCAATGCCTTGGTATCATCGGCGGTCTTGATCCATATCGAGTGGAAACAGTTCGTGAAAAGAAGCGCGTCTTGATGCTATCAAACTTCTCACGGAGAGACGAGGACATCGATTTTGTGGCATTGCTCCTTGAGCAAGTTCTGGTCAAAGTCTTCCTGTCTACCACAAATGCTAAAGCACAGGGCTGGATCGCCTATGCCATGCAGGAGATGCTCAAGCATTGCGGGTTCAGCGCTCTCCGCGGGGCAAAGCCTCGGTCTTCGCAGACTAGCACAGAGGCACAACGCTGGAATGATATTCCAGAGGCCGTCAGAACTGTTTTGACGCCCTTCCTGGATTCCAAATATTCCGTCAACATGAATCCATCAATACAGTACGAGGGTCCGACATATCCGATCTTCAACTCGAAGCTTAGCCATGGAACCTGGCTCCAGACCTTTGTTTACGACCTGTTGCGAAAAGGGCAAGGTGTCAATGTTGAGATGGTCTTCCCTGTTCTGGCTAGAATCATCAGAGGCTACGATTTATCAATAGCTACATTCATCCTTCCGTTTGCAGCTCTTAACGTTATCGTATCTGACAGCGATGAGAACAAGGCAAATGTTGGCCGAGAGCTCTTGCAGGTGCTGCAGGCCGACTTGCGTACGGCGGAGCAACACGAATCTTCCATCATCAAGCAGTGCAGCGAGGCAAGGCCCTATGACTACTCCATCAAACTTTATTCGCTGACCCATCGCAGAATGTGTTTCAGACACTCGACTACCTGTCACTATGGCTACAAGAGAAGAAGAAATCCCTGATTGACGCAAGAACAATGGCGGGAAAAACGGGACGTGGTGTGTCCGAGGACGAGGAGATGAACTCGATCAAGCAAGTCAGTCGCGTTGAAGGGATACTCCAGCTTATCCCCGCGGAGATTATATCCCGACGAGCCGTTGAATGCGGTTCGTATTCTCGAGCCTTGTTTCACTGGGAACAATACTTTCGCCAGCAGCGAGACAAGAAAGCGGCGTCGAAGCAGCCCTTCCCCGAGAAAGACAGTTTGCTGCAACATTTACAAATGATCTATGCGCATATCGACGAGCCGGACAGCATTGAGGGGATATCGGCCCATCTCAAGGTCCTCAATCCTGAGCAGCAGATTATCGAAGATCGTAAAGCTGGACGGTGGACAGCGGCTCAGAGTTGGTATGAGATTGCACTTTCTGAAAAACCGAACGATGTTGAGACTCAGATTAACCTTCTCACCTGCCTAAAAGAGTCTGGTCAATATGGTGAGTCTGAATAAGTGAATTCCATGAAGAGTAGCTAATGCTCGTTCAAGACTCAATCCTCAATTACGTGGACGGCTTCCATGCGACTAACTCGCTTTTGAGTAGTACATTGCCTTTCGCAGCTGAAGCAGCTTGGTCTACTGGTAAATGGGAACAACTCGATCGACTTCTTGGTACAGTTAATGTCGCAGACTCGAATCTTTTCATAGATTTCAACGTTGGACTAGGCCGAGCGTTGTCAGCACTTCGTCACAAGAACCGTATCGAGTTTCAGGCCATTATTGCAAAACTGCGAGAAGTTCTGGCAAAGAGCATGTCCCCATCCACCACAGCTTCTGTACAAGCATCGCGTGAACACCTTGTGAAATTGCACGCGCTATACGAGATAGAAGCTGTAAGCGGTATGAGCAATGGGGTTGCGGCGGACCGTGAAGTTATCCTTGAGAACTTAGATCGCCGGTTGGACGTCATTGGAGCGTACACATCAGACAAACAGTATCTTCTGGGACTACGCCGTGCCGCAATGACATTGTCTCGGTGAGCAACCTGACCTGGCATATGTTGAGTATTGCTGACAGACAATAGCATCGAATTTACGAAACTCGACATCGCTTCGGCATGGCTTACAACAGGACGGCTGGCTCGTAAGGGAGGCTTCATGACGACTGCTTTCAATTCAGTGCTACACGCCGAGCGACTTGGAGATAACGCATCTAAAATCGAATATTCGAAGCTTCTTTGGAAAGAAGGTCACCATCGTAAGGCCATTCAAAACCTTCGTGGTGCTATCGACAGCAACGCGTTCCAGCGGGAGGACACCGTGCCCATCAACATCTCTGTTACTACAGCCGGTCGAGGCGAAGGGCATTCCATGAACAAGGTTAAGTGCCATGCTCAACTACTGCTCGCTAAATGGCTAGATCGCGCAGGTCAGACCCAGTCGATGTCTCTGAAAGAGGAGTATGTAATTGGTGTGCAAACGTATCCCCGGTGGGACAAAGGTCACTACTACCTGGGTCGATGGTATCTGAAGCTTCTGGAGTCAGAGAAGCAGCAGCCAATAACAAAGCAGAGCTCCGAGTATCTCTCAGGAAGCCTGGTCAAGCTGGTCGTTGAGAACTTCACTCGCTCTACGGTGTATGGGACGAAGTACTACTACCAGACCCTGCCCAAGATACTTACGCTATGGTTGGACATGGGTATGGAAGTCACGCACAACATGCCCAGAACCACCAAAGATAAGGAGTTCCATGGGCATCGGCTCAACTACCTTGAACACATCAATAAATATGTCGCGCGCTACGCAGCAGAGCGAATGCCTGCATTTGCATGGTATACCGCTTTCCCGCAGATCATCACACGCATCAGCCATCCAAACAAGAGCGTTTGGGAGGCTCTCCAGGCGATTATCATCCGAGTCGCTTCATCGTACCCGCAGCAGGCGCTTTGGGCTCTATTTGCCGTCCTTCACTCTACACAGGATGACCGCAGAGCCCGGGGCACTGCCGTTCTGCAGAAACTGCGCGTAAGTTCTCGACCTGGTCAAGGTCAGAAACCAGCTAACAACAAAAAGGACGCAACGAAGCGCAAGGGAGCTTTCGTCGACCTCAAAACCCTAATTGGTCAAGGACAGCGACTTACTGATGCACTCCTGGCAGCTTGCGACGCTCCTATAGAGTCGCGAATAGCACGCGTGAGTCTTTCGAAGGAGCTGGGATTTAACCACAAGTTGGCTCCCACGCTTCTAGTGGTACCTGTTGAGGCCAATCTGCTTCCCAACCTGCCTGCTAGCAACGACAGCCAGTCCCTCCGTCGTTACAACCCATTCCCAGCCGACGCCATCACGATACAGTCATTTGATGACGATGTACTGGTCTTGTCGTCTCTACAGCGTCCACGAAAGCTCAACGTACGCGGTTCAGACGGACGCTCATACGGCTTACTTTGCAAACCAAAAGACGATCTACGCAAGGATCAGCGGCTCATGGAATTCAACGCCATGATCAATCGGGCTCTCCAAAAGGACATCGAGTCGAGCAAACGTCGCCTGTACATCAAGACGTACGCCGTGACACCTCTCAACGAGGAGTGCGGAGCCATTGAATGGGTCGAAGGCCTCAAACCCATGCGCGACATCATCCTTCGTTTCTACCGCCAACGCAACATTGCAATCGACTATACAGAGATTCGTCTATTGCTAAACGAAGCCTGCTCATCACCATCCAAAGTCACCATCTTCACTGAACGCATCCTCGGTAAGTTCGTGCCTGTGTTACATGAATGGTTCGTAGAGACGTTTCCGGAGCCAGAAGCGTGGTTCGCAGCGCGTCTTCGGTACACACGGTCTTGCGCGGTAATGAGCATCGTTGGGCACGTACTAGGTCTAGGAGACAGGCACGGTGAGAACGTTCTGCTTGAGCAAGGCGATGGTGGCACCTTCCACGTAGACTTCAACTGCCTCTTCGACAAGGGTCTCACGTTTGAGAAACCTGAACTCGTGCCCTTCCGCCTGACACACAACATGGTCGACGCCATGGGTCCCCAGGGCGTTGAAGGTCCGTTCCGCAAGGCCGCTGAGCTCACGTATAAGCTGCTTCGACAGCACGAAGACACGCTCATCACTATTTTGGAGACATTCGTGCATGATCCCACGGCAGACTTTCTGGGTGGTAAACGGAGGAAGAAGATTGTGGGTGTACCGGATACGCCGCAGGAGGTCCTTGATGTCACGCGCACAAAGGTGAACGGGTACTTGAAGGGGGAGAGTGTACCGTTGAGTGTAGAGGGGTACGTCGAGGCACTCATTGCTATGGCGAGGGACCCGCACAACTTGGCAGCCATGTACATTGGGTGGTGTGCTTTCTTCTAGGTGGTTCATCTTTTCAGTAAAAGCAGGCGTGGAGGAGTCATGTCGAGGGCGTTGTACAAATCACACTGAAAAAGTGTCAGCAATTGAAACTCCCCTTCATCTCAAATACCACTGCAGTACAAGCGAAACTATTAGTAGCCCTTTACGTGCCATGTGAAGACTGACTCTTGCATATACAAGATTGGCATTACAATACGTAATTGTAAAAAGTAGGTACTCCCATTCTCTTGAAAACGCCGAAACAAAGACTCGTAAGAAAAGGTGATGCTATCCAAAAGACACGCTCGAGCGGATATTCGTCGTATAGCCTCGTTGTGTGATGGATCTCAGCCCAATGCGTCCGCTGCTAACTTTGCACCTATTCTTAGCAGCACTTCCCACCCATGCCAGCGTTTCCACTGTCTTGCCCACCAACATCCACCTTGGGCACCGCAGTCTGATCCGTCCTTGCGGTGTCGATTAGCCTCTTCTTGATATCTCCGGCCAAGCTGTAAAAGGCCTGGTCGACGTTGATGTTGCTCTTGGCCGAGACCTCGAGGAAGGGAATGCCAAGTTCGTCAGCGAGGGCCTGGCCCTGTTCTGTAGAGACGGCGCGCTTCTCTTCCCAATCGCACTTGTTGCCAATAAGAATCTTGTTGACACCCTCGGTGGCGTGTTGCTCGACGTTGGAGAACCATGTGCGAATGTCTGTTGCCCAGTGTTAGCCTCTAGTATCGATGCCCGCTTGTTGCTGTGCTATGCAGGATACCCAGCGGAGACGTACTGTTGAAGCTCCTTTCATCTGTAACGTCGTAGACCAGCAGAATGCCCATAGCGCCTCTGTAGTAGGCCGTGGTGATGGTCCGGAAACGCTCCTGCCCGGCGGTATCCCATATCTGCAGCTTCACGCGCTTGCCGTCGAGCTCGATGGTGCGGATTTTGAAGTCGATGCCGATGGTGGTGATGAACGAGGGCGTGAACGAGTCCTCACTGAAGCGCAGCAGACAGCATGACTTGCCTACGCCCGAGTCGCCTATGAGGAGCAGTTTGATCTACGTGGGGGGGAAGTGTTAGTGTGGGTCTTGGTATACAAGCGGTGGAGGGGCGCTCAGGGTCCAGCAAGTACGGGGTAGGGCGAGCTTACGAGAAAGTCGTAATTCCTGGATCCAGCCATGTTGGTGTAGGGCGGCGATATGCGTTATCGGTCGGTGCGTGGTATGCGGAGTTGGCGCCCGCCGGTTTGGGGTATACGGTGAGCTGGCTTCCTTTGGCGGTTGCACGAGGATGCCGGTGATGTACGCTCGACTCGACAGTGCAAGGTGCAGGCGATGGGTTTCGGTCTTGGGTATATGTCTGTCGCTGTGTGGTCAACAGCAGGCAGCGAAGTGAATGGCGTTGGAGTTCACAGGTGCCAGCCAACGTTGGACGTTAGCGCCAATAGTCCGCACGGGCTCACCACCTTCGTCACTGTCGTCCGCAGCGAGTGATGAGAGGCGGATTGGTGGCAACTGCGCTCTGGGCCCGACTCGGCTCTGACTGCCGGCATCACGACGCGAACCACAAGACATGGTCATGCTGTGGTGCCTGGTGTAGAAAAGAAAGGTAGGTCTCTCGTGTCGCCCTGCACCTTGTCGCACCTAGGCGGCTTTGACCCTCACATGCTCGACTCACGCCTACTGGAGAATACGATTCGCAGTGCACGAACTTGCTCGTAAATTTGTATTCAAGTGGGTATGTACGCTGATCATAAATGTGCTTTTACCGGGTCATCCCAGTTGCAAAAGACATGCTTCCTCAAGTAAACCATTTTGAGTACGCCCACCGGATACGCTCGACTACTTTTTGCTGTCGCTGCAGCCCACTCCGCACATCAACAAGCTCATCTATCTCCACCAACAGGTCGTGGAAGATGCGTCGCGGTAGGATTCCACTCGCAGCTTGTCGCAGTAGATGCACTTCGCAAAGAAGGAGACCGTGGTCCTTGTAAGAGATCTCGCCATCCTCGGTAGCGGTCGCGCTGGTGAGGATGCGATCAATGTTGCGTAGGATGAGCAACATGCGACCCTGCCTTGCCCACATCTGCACGCCTTTACGGCTACTAAACACACCTCGAAGGTATCGGTACACGCCAATACTGACGAGTACACCGGGCGTCAGACCAATAAAGCCAAAGAGCAATTCTTGACTCTTGAGGATGCTGTCGATACCACTCATGGCAACTTCCACATCGACCTTGGTTTTCTGCACCTGGATGAGGAGTGCGCTAGCGAGATTACCAACTATAGCTCCTTTGACTGGGCTTTGGATGTCCTTCTCGTACGATCTCAACACCGTTGTTAGGTCGCCCTCGCGAACTTTGGCTCTGATGTCGGCGATCTGTGTCTCGTTCAGTGCTGGGCCTTCGGGGTTCTTCACAGCAAAATCAACAACCATGCGCTCGAGGCTTGCACGGTCAGATTCCAAACTTCGTTTGCTCATGATGGAAACCTCGCTGTCTTCATTGTGCCGGATGGTACCGATGATTCTCATTGCAGGCTCCACGACCCAGTTTGTCCAAAAGTCAATCACAGTCTGTCCTAATTCCCGTACCCAGGTCAAGATTTCCTCTTTCCGGTTGACGAAGATGCGCAGGATAGTGGTTGAAGATACAAGGAGCATAGTGGCGGGAAGCCAGTACCGGATGATCAGGGATGGACGTCCGTTTTCCTTGACCACAGCATTGAAGTTTGACGTGTAGGTAGGCAATGCGTCCCGGAGTAGGTACTGGAGTCGCTCAGCGACGTCTGCCGGCTTGAGTGTGCTTGCTGTGCGCTCTCCAGTGGGTTCGTGCAGGGAGTAGAATTGATCGTCCTGTGTGATGCTGGCCACCGAGTCGTCGAACTTATCAACGGAAAGCTCTGCCGTGTTCACGCTTTGGATGACGGCATCCATGAGGGCAATGTTCTTGGACATGACGCTCTTCCATCTATGTCCACTTTGTGTTCCGAGGAGCGTGGGCGACTGGGTGCCGTCGTCGTGTACACTGGAAAGATTAGCAACAGCCGTATCCCGCAATGAGCTTATGACATACCTCTCGTTACCCAGGCCTTCGCCTAGCAGCACGCCGAGCGCGTTTGCGTTGATGAGTCGTATCTTCCTTAAGGCGGCCCGCTTCTTCCTGCCTTCATTTCTCACAAGCGCTAGTGGGCTCACGACTCTTCGCTGGATGTTGGCGATGCTCCGCTCTTGCACTGCGTCTTTGACGAGGCCGTAGAACTGGCTCCATCCATCGGCCACCTGGCCGCCGCGCGACAAGACATCGTGGTATATCTCCTGCGACCATTTCCATACGCGGACTGGAGATGTTTGTATCGAGTATAAGCCAGCGAATCGGTAGGTGGAGAGAATGTCGTCCCAGTACCACAGGTCGTCTTCCAGCGGGATGGTCTGCTCAAGTATCGTACTCAAGACCTGACCGTATACCTGTGTCGTCGCCTTGCTGACTAGCAGCCATTCCAGCTCGTGCTCGTAGCTCGCATCCTCGTAGCTGCTAGCAATGTTGGCACGTTGTAGCGCCTCGGATATGCGCGCGACGGGGACAAGGCTGTGCTTGGATGACGCAGTCGTAGAGAGAGACTTGATGAGATTTTGCAGATGTGCGATTCGTGAGGTCTTGGTGGGGTTGTGGGCTTCCTCGGCGGTGATGGAAAAGCTGCCTGCTCGCGTGGCTGACAGCTGCAGCCGATCGAGCTGGCTGTCAATTCGTCGCACCTGGCTGCAATGCGGTTAGCCAGAGTTACAATACGCCGCTCCAATTGCTCGACTTACTCAACCACGAAAGACATGGTTACCGGCGCGTCGACTTTCACATGGAGGATGCGGCGGGATTCTTTTGGTACGAGGAGGGGATCGGAACCAGGATGACGCGCGCCCGCCCGCCGCCAATGACGTTCTAGAGCCTGCCACCAAGCACAACATTCCCGACGTTTTCACAACGTAACATTTCGACACAGATGAGGACGAAAAAGCATAGCGGCCGACATGTGATGCCTCCGTTCTACGTTGTTATTGTTGGTATCATGTTTCCTTGTTCAATTCCCATCGTACCTTCCAACGGCATATACTTCTAACAGGTCAACACATCGCATTCAACTATCCGATTCTGACTCAGGGACCAATCTGTCTAGGCGTTTCCCAAAAGCAAACATGGCAACACTTCCAACGGCTTCCTGACAATCTCCGGTGCCTGTACGCTCGAAACGTAGGCTGAGGCTAGCTGGCGACGCGAGCGCTCATTCGGACCGAAGGTTGATCTGCGACCTCATCCATATCCACGTCCACGGGACGCAATGCACTTGCTTCCTCGTCGGTGATGCGGGCGCTCATTGGTTCCAGGACTGGACTTGCTGAACGGGAGAGATCAAGTTGCGGCACAGTCAACCTGATACCGTTCTCTTGGTCAGGGGCTAGCAAGGTACCCTCGTCCACAAGCGAGTCGCGCTTTCTAGGGAGCTTCTGGCGCATCCCCAGTTCGTCTCCTACCATCTCGATGCTCTTGAAGTACTGTCGAGTGTCAACGTCGGGTCAGCTAACATGTGTATTGATGCAAGTACCTTGACTGTCTTGACCTGCAGCTCCAAGGTGGCGTCCTCGTCAACCACAATCATTGGGTGGGGGTGCATCTGCAGACTAGACAGTGTCCACATGTGATTCACACCACCTTCGATGCACCTTTGAAGGGCTAGAGCCTTGTGCGCACCCGTTATTATAATAACGACTTCGCGTGCCTGACGCCTGTGAGACTTTGCCAAGGTGCACGGTGATGTGACTTACATCCAGCACCGTCTGAACTCCAACTGTCAATGCCATTCTCGGCACTTGATCCAGATTGTTCCCGAAGAACCTTGAGTTGGCCAGAATGGTGTCGTACGCCAGTGTCTTCACACGAGTTCGAGACTTCAAGCTGGAGCCTGGCTCGTTGAAGGCAATGTGCCCATCTGGTCCGATGCCGCCTAAAAACAGCTCGATACCACCCGCACGCTGTATCTTCTCTTCATACTCATGGCATTCAGCTTCTAGGTCGGGCGCGTTGCCGTCGAGGATGTTGATGTTGTCAGGTTTCACGTCAACATGTGAGAAGAAGTGCTTGTACATAAAGCTGTGATAGCTTTCGGCATGGTCTCGTGGGATGCCGACATACTCGTCCTGGTTGGGTCAGCACCGCTCAACATCACGCTGCCGTGCTACACTGGGAACTAGGGTACTACGGCACATGCAGAGCGGCCCTTCATACCATGTTAAATGTGACCACATTGCGGAACGAGACTTGTCCCGCTTTGTGGCGCTGGACAAGATGCTCGTAGATTAAGACGGGACTGCTGCCAGTGGGCAACCCTAACACGAAGGGTTTCTCAGGTGTAGGGTTGAAGGCCTTAATGCGCTCTATGCTGAGGCGTTAGCTGATAACGAAACATGACAAGGGAGCAAGAGATGCACCAATGACATAGTCGGCGATGTATTGGGATGCAGATTTGGGGTCGTCTCTGATAATTAGCCGCCTACAAGCGGTAAGCAAAGGGTTAGACTTCAAAGGATTGCATGCTCATACATGATGTCTGTCTGTGCCACTGCGAGCGTTCTGTGCCAAGTGAGGGGTTAGAAGTCACTTTCCACAGCGGGCTGGCGATGGTTGTTATGAGAGTTTCAGCAGCTTCACGTCACTCTGGGTCAAGGTAGTATTGCAAGCTCGATCATCGTCCAAGGTCTCTTGGTCAACATGGACAGCGGCCAGACTTGCCGCATCTGAACACGTTCTCCAAAGAGTTCTCTGTATCGGCCCGCTTGCTCATGATGCGTCATGCGATGGACAGTTGGAGGTGAACGTGGTGGTACAACGCGCCTATCTGCACCAGCTGAGGGGCTGCTACCATGTGCAATGTTACAGGAGCATGGCAGGAGGAGCATGGTCATCCTCATCGGCCGTGATAGCAGTGGAAACCTGATCGAAAATGGGTCGCGTACTAGCCGTCACGGGCAGCCAGCAACGAACATCACGATAGCGAGCGTAATTGATAAGGCCGACGTGCTGATGGAGTCGCAGGAAGACGATGTTACATTTCTGACTCGGGGTGGCGGGCGGAGAGCGTTGCACTTGTGGCTGCAGTCCGGCGTGTTCTAGCTCACAGCCCTGTGCTGGGGGCCGGCGATTCATCAACCAACAGTGTGGTCCCAGACGCATGCAGATCCATGCATCGTCGATAAGCAGGCTTCCAACGCCCCGCTTTGACCCCCGAAGGCTGTCCCGAGAACCACTGACAACCGCGACCCGGACACCTGTAGCCGTTGCTCTGCTGCTGCTTACTGCATCGTAGTACGGCCTTGGGGTGCGGATACGGCTGATTGCTGGCGTTTGCCTGGGCAGTGCCAACGACGCCAATGAATCCTTCACCGACGGCTGTCACTTGTGGGCTTGCAGTCGTTTATCTCCTGAAGCCAGAGGGTGTCGCGTGCTATTGCCCGCCTCGCTACCCCAATGCAGGTTGGCTGGGGGAGATTTGGTCGTGAATGGACCGTGTGAAGACCCTAGCTGACCAGATGCTTAAAACCAAGTGCCCCTCGCCTTCACCCCATCCAAAGCTCGTTTAATTATAGCTTGCCATCATCGTATCTTGCCTGGTCTGAGCGCGAACATCTAGTATCTTTATTGTGTCCTGCCTGCTCACATCTTCCACACCATCGACGGCGTGCTTTTACCGTCTGTCAATTCCGATTCACGCGCTAAACGCCCACAACCCATCATCGCCTGGGCATCATCATGGCGACCACCGAGGAAAAACAGCCTCCACACGATGTCAACTCTCCGGAGAACTCGTTGACGGATACCAACACGCTTGATCTCCCACCTTCGTGGAAATACAAGCGCTTTACCGTCGCCGGTTTCAAGTTGCCATGGTTTGCATCACCACCTGTCCAACTGGTCATTGTTTCTTTCGTTTGCTTCATGTGTCCGGGCATGTTCAATGCTCTGAATGGCATGGGTGGTGGTGGCCAACTTGACGCAACCGCGAACAACCGGGCCAACACGGCATTGTACTCGACCTTTGCTGTTGTCGGCTTCTTTGCCGGCACCTTTACGAACAAGCTTGGCATCCGCACCTCTCTGTCTTTTGGCGGCGTCGGATACTCCATCTATGTTGCCTCTTACCTATGCTACAACCACACGCAGAATCTGGGCTTTACCACATTCGCTGGTGCACTACTTGGAGTATGCGCTGGTCTGCTTTGGTGTGCGCAGGGAGCCATAATGATGTCGTACGTCAGCCCTAAACATCTCTCTCGGTGTATACTAACAGCATCGTAGTTACCCACCAGAAGACTCGAAGGGCCGTTACATCTCATGGTTCTGGATGATCTTCAACTTGGGTGCTGTCATTGGTAGTCTGGTACGCTATCCTACCCTTGAGAACACTAAGAAATAGCTACCTATCAAGTACTAACTCTCCTAGATCCCATTGGGACAGAATATTCACACCAAGACTGCCGGTACAGTCAACGACGGTACCTACATCGGCTTCCTTGTCCTCACCATCCTCGGTGCCGCTCTCGCTTGGACTCTGGTCGACGCGAAAGACGTCATTCGTGACGATGGATCAAAGGTTATCGTCATGAAACACCCTTCTTGGAAGTCGGAGATCGTTGGTCTTTACCAAACCTTCTTCACCGACCCTTACATTATCCTTCTATTCCCCATGTTCCTCGCATCTAACTGGTTCTACGCGTACCACTTCACCGAGATCAATGCTGCATACTTCAACGTCCGCACCCGCGCGCTCAATGGTGTTGTCTACTACATCATGCAGATTGTCGGCGCCTACGTCTTTGGATATGCGCTGGACATCAAGGGTATCCGCCGTACAACTCGTGCTAAGGCCGTATGGGCTGTACTTTTCGCGACCATCATGATCATCTGGGGTTTCGGTTACATGTTCCAGAAGACCTACGACCGTGCCTGGGCAGAAGACGAGACAAACGAGAAGAAGGACTGGTCTGACGCAGGTTACGCTGGTCCCTTCGTTCTCTACATGTTTTATGGCTTCTCCGATGCCGCTTGGCAAACCTCAGTCTACTGGTAAGTTTGAAACAAGAGTTGATACATTCAGATCAGATCGCTAACAGAACTAGGTTCATGGGCGCCCTGACAAACAACAGCCGTAAGCTCGCCAACTTTGCTGGTTTCTACAAGGGTATCCAGTCTGCTGGAGGTGCCATTACATGGCGTATGGACGACACTAAGGTCGCCTACATGACAATGTTTGCCAGCAACTGGGGATTGCTTGCCGGCAGTCTGATTATTGCTCTTCCCGTAATTCTCTGGAAAGTCGAAGACACTGTCGCCATTGAGAAGGATGTCGCTTTTACCGACGAGACAGTCGCGGAAGTCGCTCCCAAGGCGATCGTCCACACAGCGCATAGCGATGCTGAGAAGGTCTAGTCCAATCATTGAAGGACACTCACGATTGAAACTTTATAAGTAATGACGGGGATTGGTTTACTTGTATTTGCTTGTTTATGATACCTCAAGTGGAGTTGCATTAGCGGGCCAGAGTTAAGGAGCTTGATTTCCTGACATTTAAACTTAGGCGGTCATTTACAGGTCTCTACATCACACCGTGGGTCACATGTTCCGTGGCACAGCATGCGGATTAATTTGACGCAGCCAGCGGTGCTACGGCACAGCAGCTTAGCTATATTCCTAATGAAAGAATATCCTTACAATCACTGTATGTGTCGTGCAAGGGTATGCAACGTAGTACTGTAAAGTTACTGTCTGGTACACAACAGCTGTTTTATGCCGCCAGTATCCAACCACAATCAATAGGCCTGGTAGCCTGATATCGGAATAATCTAAGCACCAGTGCAATATGCAGAACATTGTCAGCATCGAACGACCCGTCCAGCCAGCATGAATCGCCACGTATCTGCTCCAGAGGACCAAGAGCTCCGAGGAGCAAACCCTTCGCCCTACATACTGCATGAAAGCAATACGAGATACCACTCCTGATCGCTAATCGACCCTTCCAGACTAGCAAATCTCACAACAATCTGTGATTAGACCGGACCGAGGTCAGCAAAAGCGAACATTGCCACACATTCGTTCTCGACCCACAATCCGTCGAATACGATGTTCCAATGGATTCTTGGAAGTCCTCCAGTCCACATTCGGGATCGTCATTCCGATCAGAGCCATGAGGGAGGTGGTGGTTACATCAAGGTAGTGCAGCAGGGCACCTAGCTCCCTACCATCAGCTAATCCCGCGATCCTCGAGTCCTCGTTATGCAAGAAGCCCGGAAGTACGCTACGTAAATATCTAATGACAACACGGTCTTTTAGAAAAAACAATGGATATCCACAAGTGAGGTTGGATGCGATTGGACATTGCGCGCGCAAGCTTGCCTGCTCGGATCTGATCTGGTTGAGACTTGGCGCCAGAGACAGCGGGAGGCACGTGCTTCCCGCTCACTCCAACATCCCGAGGCCTCGTCAGCTCAACGTCGCGTGCAGTCCTGCTTGCTGCTCACACCAAAACACGTGCGAGGGACTGTGCGATGATCGCCACCACCGCATAACGCGTACAATCTGGTTGAATCATACCGCGGCAGATTGTCCACCGAAGTCCCATCACGAACGCTTAGGGCAAGATTTGCGGTCCCAATACGGCCTAGCGAGCGTAACGGTAGCAATGGCCGTCAGGAAACTTCCTACGAAACCCCACCAACGCTCGCCATGACAGTAACGCTATATTTCCGAATATCCATCCAGCGTGCCTGGCGCCAGCGACACGCCGTCGACTGCTGTTCGCGGCCAATACACCTGGCCTCCACGACTTCCTCCCCTGCTTCCCTTCTTCCTTTGGCCCCCGCGTTCACTCTTACGTGCTCGTCTGCCCTGCCTCAGCAGCGGGTCTCGCACGCCAGTCGTCGGAGCAATACCTGACTACGTCTGCTAGCGGATACAACCTCTTTAATGTTCTGACAAGCCATACAACTATGCTTAAGAGCCACCTGCGACATCGGTTCACTAATGCTCCCGGCCCGTGTCTAGCCCCCGTTCACTACGACATTCGCAGACTTTGACCTTCTTGCTGGGTTTTGCATTTTGAGACAACGCCTACAAACAACGTTCGTTATACATTTGAGAATCAGTCGTCATCGTCAACCATATTCACCGTGCCCCCTCCATGCCACCTCTCCGACTGAAACGCTTCAAGAGTGGCCGTGTCACCGTCGTCCCAGAGTCAAACAGTCCCCGTGACTTGCAGCAAGCAACAAACGAGGATAACAATCATTGCTGGTACAAACAGCGTATGCTCAATTTCTGGGAGGGACTTCTTGTAGCTTTGGAAAGAATCGCCATGTTACCATCGCTCTTGCACTCCGTGCTTCCGTCGTCAACCTCGCGACGTCGCGCGCGGGATGGACTTCGGACTTACGACCGGACAATGGACGATCTACTCCACGAAATTCAATGCCTACTGGAGGCACCATTGGGATCCGACAAGATGCTAGACATGTCTGCAAAGTTGCAGGATCAGTTTGCCCCAAGAATGCAGTCGAGCGACATATGCATGCTGCCATCGTACAATCACAAGTTACCTTCCGGTTTCGAAAAAGGAACTTATCTCGCTCTCGATGTCGGTGGCTCTACATTCCGCATTGCACTCGTGGAACTGAATGGCAGACAACCTGGTGCCAAGAACATGCGTATTGTCGTCATGAAAAACTACAAGATTGACGAAAAGGTTAGGCAAAAAAGAGGCAATGAGTTTTTTGAGTGGATGGCCGAGAAGATACAGCAGGCACTTGCAGATCCTCAACTGAGATCCTCAACCAAGACTGAGGAGTTTCCCATGGGCCTGGCATGGTCTTTTCCTGTCGAGTTTGTATTCCCTATACACTCTACTTTGCAATGACTGACTGTTGCCAGGCAAACCTCCAGTCGAAGTGCGAACCTACTAGATATGGGAAAGGGATTTCGTGCTACGGAAGGTGTTCTCGGTCAAGATTTGAGCGAGCTAATTATGGCACCGTGCAGAAAGAGGGTAAGTCTTGATCGCTGACACAGCCTCCTACAACTTCTCACATCTTCAAGGGCCTACCAGTACACATGGACTCCATCGTCAACGACTCATCAGCGACCTTGCTATCACGTGCCTACGAAGACCCTTCAACGCGTTTTGCCGTTATTCTGGGAACCGGGTTTAACATATCCGTACACTTGCCCGTATCATCGCTCGCGTCTACCAAGTACAAGGGTTACCCCCAGCAATGGCTTGATGATGCTACTCATGTACTCGTAAACACCGAGTGCAGCATGTTTGGCAAACACGTCTTTCCCACAACCAGGTGGGACGAACAGTTGAACGACGCACACATGCGACCTGACTTTCAGCCTTTCGAGCACATGATCAGTGGTCGGTATATTGGCGAGATCGTTCGACTGATCTTGGTGGAAGCCGTACAGACAGCAGGCTTGTTCAGCGGAGAGATACCACATCAATTAGCCGAACCTTACACCCTCGACACCGGAACCATTGCCGCGATGGAGATGGATGACTCCAAACATTTGACAAGCGCTGCAGCTCTTTTCCAGTCCAAGCACCCTCTGAGCAAGCCACCTACCTACAACGACATTCAATTCGTCCGTCAGGTCTCGCAACTAGTTTCCCATCGCGCAGCAGCTTTTCTCGCAACAGGCATCCACGCGTTGTGGGCACTTAGAACGAAATCAGAAGGCTTGACGCCTGCGTCCGCTGGTCGGATGAGCATCGGTTGCAACGGCTCCGTCATCGAAAAGTATCCCTTTTTCAGAGAATTATGCCAGTCGCATCTCCATGAGATGATTGCTGCTTCGGGAGCGGAGTCAAACTCTGTCACTTTGGAGGTTGCCATAGAGTCGGCGATTTATGGCGCAGCTGTTGCTGTATGCTGTCTCGAAGGACAGTAGTCATTATGCGACGACGCACATAGATCGTCTCATAAATTCCCTTTATACCCTTTACTCAACGTTGTTGTACATACATTTCAGTCACATTTGTCCTCCTTCCTTCGATTTAGAGAGACCTTTACAACCCAGCAAGCAAGACTTTACGAGAGCATATGGGAGCTTTACTACACTGTTCCCTTTCGGCGTTTTTCTGGTACATCACATCGCGATGCTCTTGAGCATTTCGACGACCTAATGAAACATATTCTGATTTGCGCTTTCTCTCCCTTGTACTTGACACGTGATGAATAGCGATATGAACGATATCGCACATGGGGATATAGCGGTGGGAGAGCAAAATGGATCCATGCACCATATTCGGACAGAACAGATCGAACAAGCTCATCCTTCTAGACACGCAGTACGTAATTTGAGCTCCACTGCTATCTCTCAACATCACCATGCCACAGTTGACAAACGTAACGCCTGATATCCACTTTCCAATACAAGTCCCATGTCAAGCAACGGAGCATACCAGCCCGAACCGGCACTCTCCGTCTACCGGTAGCGAGAAAATAGATAGGAGATACGATTCTCGCCTGCCACGTGGGTCCCAGATGGATATGCTGCAAACCGCAAATTGCGCCATCAATCCTTTGACCCACATCCCGAGGTACATTGCAGATGTACCCATTACCCAATTTACACGCAAGGCGACTAGAGACTACAGCCGTAGCACACATGACCGAATGCTACATTATGATAAATGGTCCTCTTTTTCTTTCAAATTCCTTGGGGACGTTCGGGAATCCGGCAGTTGCTCGGCTTTTCCTTTTTGGCGGCAGATGGTCGGAGGTGGAGGTGGTGGTGGTGATTGACAATGCAATGTAATGCTACTGTTACACTCCACACTCCACACACCACACTCCAACTTCGACTCCAACTCCAACTTCGGCCAGAAGCACGCCCGAATATCACGATGCAGCGCGACACCACGACGCTGAATCTACACGTATGGAAGATGCGACGTTGTATGGAGAGTTACACTGCGGGGTGAAGATGATGACGACGCCTCCGTGACTACCTTGGCGAGATGGGTGGGTTTAAGGTTGCAAGTGCCATGTGATCGCTGTGGTTCTTCGAAAGGAAGGTTGCAGTCTTAACCTCGGCGATGGTCTTGGGGAAGATGTCGGCCATGTTTCCGTCATGTTACATCTGCGTGTAGTTTGCGTCAGCCGCATTCGCATCAAGCAATTTGTCGACTAGGAGCCTGGTGCCTGTGCCGCATTTCGACAGTACCTGGATGTTATATGTAAGCAGCTCGAAGGGGACAAGGTTGAATACGATGTGTGCGAGACGTTACTACATCAAACATGGAATGACAGTTGATGAATACGCGGACATTGGTATGACACGAGCTAGTGCAATGTAAGAATAAAGTGGTATAATAATATCTTGCCAAGAAGGGGAAGCATAGCAATCGTATATAGTTGACAAAGGCTCCCACAGTAGATTGAAGAAGATCCTGCTGTCGTAAAGGAAAACGCCAAACTCGTGCTGCCTCCTCGAACTTGAGAGCCTACTCAGAATTGAGAAACCCAAGCCCAAGCCCAAGACTCTTCTGTACTTCAGCCTAGCTCTTTTGTCGGAGTGTAGGATCAGCTTGAAGATGAATTGCGGCTGGGCCAAAGTAAACTCCAACCCACAGCCAGTATTCTTTTTCGTCATAACAGTATTACAAGGGGAGTCATATGACTCAACACAAAGGGTATCATAACAAAACGCAAATCGGCTTGGCACCCCTTACCAAGCATCTGAGAAGTACCGTTTCGACCGACTCTTGCCAGCATCTGCCTTTGACTCTTGCGGGAAAGGAGTGATATGATGGACAACATGTGGTCGATAGACAGCATCAACAGGCGGCATCCAGTCGTCCAGACCAAGCGGGAAATACTCGTAAAGCATGTCGGCACCTTCATCAGGACTGTTGATGATGCCTATCGAGAAGGAGGGTGGTCGCATTGGTGTTGCGCGTTTTCTTTGCTGTTCACTGGGCGAAGGTGCTTTTTGTGGCTCGTCATCGGTAAGAGATAGAGTGACTGGAGCTATGGACGTGCGTTGTGGGGGCACGCTTCTTGAGATCTCGGGTGTTGAATGTGCATACGGGGTAGCATGTTGTAACTGAGACGAAGGTGGATCTGGCGGTATGGCAGTCATGGCACCTGCTGGCATCTTCCAAGCGAAGTCTGGAGACGGTGGCATCTCACTCGCGTTGAACTCAAACGGCATCTGTAGTAGGTCCATGGGCTTTGAGGAAGCTGCAGGTTGATTTGGTGTTTGTTTCGGCGTGGTCTGGGTTGTATCACCCGTTGGAGTTCTGCTGGGCTGTTGGGGGGTTTGTACTTTGCGTGCAGTCGTGCCTCCGCCGATGGGCAAATCCTTCCGGGCCTGGAAGTTGCGAGGACTCCTTCCTCGTACGATGATTGCACCAGAGTGAACTTCGCATATCGGCACTTTGACACCACTAGCGAGGGTTGCTATCACCTTCAAACGCACCACAAAATGCTGTTGGAGCTCCTTTCTTCGGCCGTTGTTTGCAGTCGCTATCCGGAACTGTAGTCGTTTCCAGCTGATAGGAAAGCTAACGTACTCCGAGTCGATATCTTGGCCGGTTGAGAGATCAAGTGGGTATGTTGGTGGCTCCTTTTCGGTCTTGTCTTCGACGGAGGCGCTGCCCGTCGCAGGGGTTTTCCAAGGGACTGATATTATCTTTACCGCATTGCCCTCGAGCGACTCGGTGGCGGAAATGGTGAGTTCTTGGCCAAGAATGGGTATCTGCTCGCCTTGGTCGGTCATCAGAAACTGCAGGCTGCGAGGAAGGGTGATGGTGCCAGTGATCTGGAAGAGATTCCTCCTGTAGCAAGTCAACTCGGAAGGCGCCTGGACATCGGCTGCCGTTGCCCAGGGAGACTCGGCCAGAAAGAACATGCCATGGAGCTGGGCAGACATGGATATGGAGACTCTCTGCATGGTATAGGTGAGGATGGTGTATGGTACGACGGGCAGAGAGAAGCTGAGGAGCTTGTTGTTGCTCTCGATGCTGGGACTCTCGGGCATGCCATTGTGGTCGTGTGGGTGTATCGACTGCTCGTAGCCGCTCTGGACGTCGGAGAAGGGGTCTTCGTAGGTGCTCGGGTAGCGCTTGAGTTGGGGCGGGAGCTGCTGGAGGTGGTATGTCGAGTAGGCGTCCTCACTTCTGCGCAGACGAGTTAGCTGCTGTCGGGCGCGTGCGGCGCACTTGACCTACCCGATGAACGTCTCGGCATCGAAGTTGGAGCGCTGGTCATACTGGAGCGGCACGGGCATGGACATGTGCTGATCGGGGCCCGTGACAGTCTGGAGGGGTATGTATGACATGGTGTTTGTGTTGAAGTGCTCCATGGCTCGGCACAGCCTGGCTGGGGTCGAGGGAGAGGTCGGCGTCGATTTGGCGCATGCGCGCAACAATAGCTGGAGCGCGGCGACGAGCAAGGCGCGACCGGCGGACACAATGGTGGGCAGGCACGCAGGAGTGGGCGCTGGCGGGTCGTGGTTGTGCTTCAGCGAACGCTTGGGGCTGGCTCTCTCTCTCTCTCTGGGGTTGGAGGTGGAGAGATGCGGCAGGCGAGCAAGCGGAGAAGACGGGGACTAGACAGGCTGCACGCTGCTGCACTGTGCGCTGGAGAGCGACACCCGGGGCGACAAGGCACAGAGAGGCTCGCGGCTGGGGCTCACACAGAGCGCACCAAGAAGAAGACTTGGTAGCTGTCTTGCTGAGGTTGTGCGACGACGCATCACATGCGCTTCTGGCCAAGGTCGGATGGGTGCACTGCGCAAAGGGTCCCGCCTGCTGTGGGGCTCGGCAGGGGAATTTACCAACGGGTATCTCAACGGGAAGGATACGCTTGGCCTGTCTTGAGACATGCGATGCAGAAGATGCTCCGACACATGTTGTATACCTCCCCAATCCTCCACAACGCACTGCGCCCTGGCACGCGGCTTCTTCGGTAGCCCTTCTCGAAGGGACAAGCCGAACGGTGATCACCCTACGCCATCGCACCAGTGGCGCTTCAGCCTCCTACTCTAGCTATGGACCCGCTCAGCTTTAAAAATAACAACCACCTCTGCAACCACCCCTAATCCGACGTCGCCATCTATCACGTCTGTCACCTCAAACTATTCAGCGGCACGGAGAGGCCGACAGACCCTTGGAGGGAACCATCCGATCCGAGTACGTCAGTCCACGACCGCACGGCTTTCTGCATGCAATGACATCACATCATGGTACAAGCGGTAGTCATAACCAATGGGACGCCTGCCCGTACCGGATACCAAAAAAGCAAACCAAAACACGAGCCTAGAATATTCCCAAACGCCGACCCAAGAAGCTTTGAACAAAGTAGCCAGCGCCCTCGGCCTCTGACGGGAAGAGCCAGCCCAATCATGCGGGCGGGATCATAGTCCATGTCGCAGCATCGCAGCTAACTTCCTCAAAGTTATGCATGACATCGAATCCCATTGCCGAAAAGCCGTCGAAGTTGCCGTCTCCGTCCATCTGTCTGTGTCAGTATGCTGTCGTGGCCGACCGACCGACGGCTACTCACATAGTCGAGCAAGCATGCGTTGCACCCCAGCTGCTTGATCTGCCGCATGCCAAGAAGGATCAGCCCCTGCAGTAGTGTCGAGTACTCTCCTACTCCAGGTGATATGACGGGTGAGGAAATACCTCCAGCCGCCTCGTTGAGGTGCTTCAGCGGAGGTATGTACTCAGCAAGTCGCGAGTGGCTATTGTAAAGCACAACAGTACCCACCAACGCGCCGTCTTCTGGTCGTTTTGCCCGAATGATACCACAAGCTGTCGGGTCTGTGAGGGCAAGCTTGTACACCTCCGCTAAGCCTTGGCGATTGCTCGTCTTGATATGGTCAAGAATAGGTCCTGCATAATCCCATCCGTACACAAGGTCAAATTGTGCTCCTGCACTTGCTAGACTCTTGGCCATGCCTGTGGGCGGAGTCCATGTCTGCAAATTGCGCGCAACCATGTTACAGACGGGACGAGAAAGTGCTGCGCCCCAGCCAAGCTGAGCAAACCACGATCGAAGTCGTTTGCGCTCATTTCCATGTCCGGTTGGGATTCCAAGATACATACTTGGGAGGCGTGACCCAAGCTGAAATCTCTTGATACCCTCCTTCTGCAGAAGTGTACGAATAGCTCGGTTGTGCAGCGAATGACCAATCGAGAGCTTTCTCCTTGCTGGATCTACAAACAGAGCCCCAATCACACCGGTGCCTGTGGCCTTGAAGAAGTAGGTCGAGCAGAATCCATAGAGTGCTTGTGTGCTGCTGTTTCTGACGACGAAGTGTGATTCTTCTACTTCCGGGTGGTGCAGGATGAATGAATTTGACGTCGCGCTTGCCATCTCTGACCGTTGGCTCGGAGCTGTGCTTTCAACGACAGCTGCGACTAACGTATCCAGAGCGTTTCCGTCTCGCTCTTCGTTGAAGACTGCACATGTGAAGGTACCAAGTCAGTATATGTCTCACATGCAGTTCGTACAGCCACAACTTACTCTCGACTAACCAATGCTGCTTGCTTGGATGGAGCTTTTGGCTCTTACTGATAGTGCCCGGTAGTGTTCCAGAAGGAGTCAATTCGCCATACAGTACCCTGACGAGGGAGTTGAGTGCTGTCTCTGTGAAATCGTAGGTGCCTTTAAATTTGGTGTACGAACTCAGTATTTCTCTCATATGCAGTTCGTAAATAGATGTCACTTACATATGTATGTCCCAATCGATGTATCGATTGCAAAATCGTACGGGCTTGAAACTGCCACGACGATCAAAGGTTTTTCGCGCCTCTCGCCACCAGTCGTGTACTGCATGTTGCAAATCATTGAGACATGCTTGGTGAAACCATGCTGGTACAGATTCCGGTTGGCGTCAGCCGTAAGTACGATGATTGCACTTGCCCGATTAATGAGATTTTCATGGACTGGGCGAACACCGTTTGCAGTGTAAGATGTGTGAAGTAGTCTCCCGTTGCGTTGCCTGGCGAGAGAACGGCCCAGTTCTCTAAAGACTCGTTCCCCACTCATTACTGACGAGCTCCGATCCCATACAGCAGGCTCTGGCGAATGGCCTGCCGCGCCGTTAGCAGCATCAGATATTGCTCGTGACGCCGCTGATGCAGCCAAGGGCTTCACAAGCGGTGTCAGCAGAAGAAGCTCTTCTTCGCTCTCAAGTATGTTTGTTAGCGGCAAAAGTCTATTCTTGTCTCGGACGACTGTGATGGAGCTGTTATACGCTTTGGTCGATAGTGCAGTATGCGAAGGCTGCAGCTTTTCCAGGTAGTTGATGCCCGGCGGGTTCAAGGCTTTTTCCCATGATGTGCACTTCTTCTTCATGGCTAGCACGCGTCTGAGTGAATTGAAGATGCGCTCTTTCGAGACCATCTCCGTCTCGATGCCAGTCTTGAGGCCTTTCAGCCCTTCTTGTTGAAGCGAGAAGGATCGACATAAAAGTACCACATCGCAGCCAGCATTGACCGCCATCACTGTGCCGCCGCCTACACCAATGTTGTGACTGAGAGCATCCATCTCCAAACACTCCGAGACCACGACACCATCAAACTTCAGGTCTGTTCGAAGGAGTTCGTCGACAACTTGCTCAGACAAACAAGCATGCATCGCATTCAGTCCGGCCGATGACATGGCGCAGCCACCAACCATCATGGAATCAAGGCCTCTCTCAATAGCCTTCTTGAATGGTATCAGAGCGCTTAGGCTAAGTTGCTCTAAGGATTCTGTGATGATCGGAACGTCAAGTGTTGAGCCTAGAAACTCCAGATTACCGTAAGAAGGAAAGTGTTTACCCAAAGTCACCACCCCGGCGTCCTTGTAGCCTGCCATGAAGGCGCAGCCAAAGGCAGAAACTTCCTGGGGATCGTCACCAGCCGTCCTTACCCCTAAAGGCTGGTTGCGTGCATTGGTGAGTACATCCAGACACGGACCGAAGATCCAGTTAATGCCACACGCAGCAATCTCCTGTGCAGTCGCCTTGGCTACTTCGAAAGCCAACTCGGTCGAGCCTGTTGCTGCCATTCCCATGTTACTGGGATATTGGCGGATGTAGATGTCATCGAAAAGACTGTTAACGCCGCCATTTTCCTGATCGATCCCAATGGCCAGAGGAACAGGGTGGCCCGCATCGTGAGCAATCTTCTGTAGCTCATAGATAAGCTGGGTAGTATCTTCGGCCGCTGTGGCAAGTTAGTAAGAGAACCCACGACGGCAAATAGCCACAAAAAGCGTAAGCTGCTGACATTTCAAATTCTTGGCAGTAAGTAGTATGCAGCCAACATGATGTTCCTCAATCAGCGTACGAATGTGGGGAGTGACCGAGGTGCCATCGAAGCCCATCATGAACAGTTGGCCCTACAAAGCCTCCGTCAGCGAATCCCGTGCAGCATGGGCGGATGCGACCCACCATAGTCCTACATCACGGGCAAGTTAGCCTGGCTCTTTGTCACATTGCGCATTCTCAGGGTGAGAGTGGGCACCATGCTCACCTATCGAGGTCGTCCCAGACAGGATCCATGTTCTCGACCTTGCTCATGATGACAGCGCCGTCGCGTCGCAATGAAGCCCTGAATGCGACGTGGAATTCCGGGTGGGCACCAAGGCTTGAACGTGACTCGCAGATTGGTAGTGGATGAAAGATGGGGAGGATGGCACGGTAGCATTCACGCCATTCCAAGCTGGGGTACGTGGTTAGCGAGCCGCTAGCTATCGCAAGCCCGTCCATCGTTACACCATCCACTTCCTCGACTATCAATGACATCCACTTCGATGCCACCTCACATGCAACCGTGATACACGCTGATTGTTCGGCCAAATGTGATGATCACCGTGTTACCTCGATCCCACACTCCACTCAACCTAAGCAATTGGACAACGTGCCTTATGGCGATGATACAGGTCGTGCAAGGCAAGTTTGCCCGCCATCGATGACTCAACAGAATCATCGCATGAAGATAGGCGTAGGGATGTAATCGCGATAGAAGTAGTAAACGGGCTGCAAGTCTCTTTGTAACAGGTATCGAGTTTGCTCGCCCAGGCACAACTTACCACTCCTTCCACTTCCAGTCGATTCTTGAACCAATATACGCTTTTTTCCCATCCAACAAGGGTCTACTACCTAGCAGGAAACTAGGCTCTCGCGACCGACAATGCCATCGGTTGCACCAGTGCATCCTGGGAGTTTCTCGGGCGTCATCAAATTCACCAACTGCTTATTGGTAAAAGGCAATGCTTTGGTCAACCAAGACTTATGGATAAGCTCTAAGAGCGGCAAAGTTCTAAACGGACAAGAGATTCTCTACGAGTATCGCACTGCACCGGAACAAATTGTCGATTTGGGTGGACGCGTCCTCTCGCCAGGTCTCATTGATACCCAACTCAATGGCGCATACGGTTTCGACTTCTCCGTGCTCCCAGATGAAGGCACATCGGCCTACGCCAAGGGAGTGCATCGAGTCAATCGAAGCTTAGTTGCAACGGGTGTCACATCATATCTGCCAACCTTGACTTCACAACTACCAGAGGTTTACCAACAGACCCTGCCATTCCTAGGGCCCTCAGGCGCCGCTCGCGATGCATCATACGGATCAGAATCTCTCGGTGCCCATTGCGAAGGACCGTTCCTGAGCCCTACTAAGAACGGCATCCACAATGCTCTTGTCCTACGCGAACCAACAAACAACGCCTCCGACCTGGAAGCCTGTTACGGCAGCGACAACCTGCAAAAGCCCTCGCCCATTAAGCTTATCACCCTTGCACCCGAACTTCCCGGTGCCCTCTCATCCATCCCCCATCTCAACTCCCTCGGTATACACGTTTCAATAGGGCACTCGGAAGCAACCTACGAAGAAGCAAAATCAAGCATAAAATCTGGTGCACGAATGATAACTCACCTCTTCAACGCTATGCGTCCTCTTCACCACCGCAATCCTGGCATCTTCGGCCTCCTCGGCACACCGTCGTCGTCTATCCAGAAACCATATTTTGGTATCATCGCGGACGGCATTCATCTTCACCCGACTTCTATAAAGATAGCATGGAATGCTCATCCAGATGGTCTGATTCTCGTTACCGATGCCATGGGGTTGGCAGGTATGCCCGATGGGACATATGATTGGACAAACGGGTCGCGAATCGTCAAGCAGGGCCCGTTGCTAACACTCGAGGAGAATGGTAAAATTGCGGGAAGTAGCATTCAACTTGTGGACTGTGTTAGCAACTTCTTGAATTGGACGGGGGCTAGTGTGCCCGAGGCCCTCAAGGCGGTCACTGAGACACCGGCGAAGATGCTGGGACTACAGGGTATCAAGGGCACGTTGGAGGAGGGTGCAGATGCAGACTTGGTGGTATTAGATTTGCAGGAAGATGAGGGCGGGGAAAAGAAATTCGTTGTGGATGAGGTGTGGAAGTTTGGGGTTAGAGTTTTCGATCGGACGCAGGACGAGTGATCAAAACACTCTTTCACAATTGGCATGGTTGTCTTGTCGTATGCACAGTCAGTTTGTTGTGTAGCAGTTAGGGTGTTTCTAAAGAACGGCATTAGTAGCGCAACATCAGCACCATACACCCAAAAACGACAACCCTCATAATGTAAATAATCTTGTTCTTCTATCTATCTGTTTTCAATATGAACTCACGCGACATTTGTACTCGCGGTTCTGAACTCCCACCATCTCAATATATACAAGTTAGCATAACAACGATAAGCGCCAAATATAGCCCTGCGAGGCCTGCTTCCCGTCCCCAGAGATGATACAGAAAATGTGGGAAGCTATGAACATAGCATACAAACGTGTTGACTGGAAAGGAAATGAGACGGAAACACCGAAATATGCCAGATATGCGTCGAGACTCGTAAGTCCGTATTAACAAAACGCCGAAGAACACCAAACACATGTAATATGCCCAATGCCCGTGATGAAATAAGTATCCAAAAATCGTGCTCTAGCATCATTGCGAAAAGGAAGAGGCGCTGTGAATTATGCCAGTCGTTCACTTAAACATCCACTGACAGTGACAGGCATCCGAAGGATCCATACGACGCTGTATATCGGGAGAGCTTTCACGCTTGCCCTTTCTGTCGAACGTGATTGTCTGGGAGGGCTGGGCAGCGAAATACTCTTCATAGCTAGGATCTAACTCTTGCAGCCATATTCTGATGGGACTGTCGTTCGGGGCTGGTGCTGTTGTTATCTCGTAATTGTCGAGCAGGAGCATTTGTTGGCAGTACGGTTGCGGCGAATCAGGGAGGCGGCGTTCTTCAATCTTGACGATCCGGGGATAGGGTGGCATACGAGGGGGGGAAGAGGCATCTGAAGCGGAATCTCGTGCCGCAACTGGGGCTGGCACTGCCAGGTTGACAGGCGAAGGCGTTGCAGACACCTCGGTAGTCTGTGTGGGGCTGGCAGAACTACCGACTGACGATGCCACGGCGATGTTTACAGCACCATCGTCAGTTGGTTCAGGTGTGGGCGTAGGCCATTGTGTAGGAAACGACGTGAAAGAAGCAGCTGTGGAGTTGTCATCGGAGTAGATATAACCCTCGATATAGGTGTTGTTCCAGTAGCAGTACCAGGGATAGTCGCCAGGTTTGACCTCGAAACGCTGTCGGTATTTGTTATCCTGTCGCTTTGTGAGTGCTGACCCGAAATTGAGCTCATCGGGTGGCAAGATGACGATTTTGTCGTATCGAGCAGAAAAATGGTAAGCTGGACCATAAGCTTTGTAGTCTAGGTCGAGCACTAGTTCCATCGGTTTGGCATCAAGTAAAGGAGTCTGAAGACCGTATAGTATGGAACCTTGGGGCACAGAGGGACCAATACCCATAGACGCAACTTGCTGAGTTTCACCAGCAATAACAGTGTCGTTGATCGTTATGACAAGGGGAGCGAAGGTCATCTTACATGACCATGCGGAGTATTGGTTCGCCTGTGTTAGGCATCCAGGGTTGCTCTCTTGTGGTATACCTAGAGGAAGTGCGAAAGCGCCAGTTGGTAGTGGTAACAGTCCAGCCGGAGTCGAAATGGGAACTGCGTCGAAGAGTGACCCGTTTTGACCTGTAACTTGGGGTTGACTAGCAAATGTTAGTTACGTAAAATGTCGAAGAATCACAAACACTTACGCTTCCTCATGAGGGTTTTTGCTCTCATCTTGATCGTCATTGTCGTCATGTTTCTTGGCAGCAAAGGTGCCAATAGCTGCGCCAAGAGCGACAGCAAAGACCAATATAAGAATGAGAACCACAAGGGCCACGCCCATAGGCACCTTTCCCCATAGCTTCCTTTTCCGCCAACTGACCTTGCCCTCGACTGGCTCCGCCTTCTCTGAGAAGTGGTTCTCCGTCGCCAACAAAGATGCAGAAGACGAGTCAGAAGCGTCCGCTGGAACAGTGCCGCTTTGCGCGGAGGTAGAGTTGGAGTTGGCAGGGGCCAGATTACCGGTCTGGGTTTCGGGTCTCTGAGGTGGTAGGCGGGCGGGTGTGACAGAAGGTAGCAGAGGAACGGCAGGTAGAGGAGGTGGCGAGAGTGAAGTAGTGCTCAGCGGCGAGACGGGTGATGCGGGGGTGTTGAAAGGATCCTCTGCGTCGACCTGCACAGGAGCAGGAATAACACGTGACGAAGCGCTTGCCTCGGCTGCCAAAGACGCCTTGGTTGGACCTTCTTCTGGATATCTTGAGTAAGGTGGAAGCTGCTCCGTGTGTCCGTCGGGCCCGATGATGTCCTGCTCCTCGCCGTCAGGCCCGAGGACTCTGTGATAGCCGTTGTTCAGGCCCGGAAATCCCACGGGAATAGCCGACTGGACTTGAGGCACAGGCGCCTGGGCTGGCTCGTCTGGCGACTCTTGGTCGACAATACCGCTTTGCGAGTACATGGCATATGGGTGTGTCGGCCGTTGCAGTGACATTGATCGATGCGGTTGGCGCTCGGTGGAGCTAGTTGCTACGCTAAGCGGCCGTGCCATTGACAGCTGAGGATACATGCCATATGGATGGCTGGGGCCCGTCTCAAAGGGGTTCTCAGAATTGCTGGTCGTCGCAAAGGACCCGGCAGAGCTCACTGAGTCGCGATGTGCAAGGGGCGAGTGGTGGCTGGGCCCACGATTGAGGGGCGGTCGGCCGTCTTGTGTCATAGAGTCCCGCACCTTGGCGGTGCTATTTCGCGTTGCAGTCCTGCGCAAGTCGCTCTCGGGGTGCTTCGATGTCGATGCTTGTCGTTGCGGCGCGTCGCCTATCCGGTCGTGGTTCTGGCGGCCGCCCTGCCATGCCTCGCTCGTGTTGGCTGGTCGGAAGCCATCCGAGACCGAGGGCATGAAATCGTCCTCGTCCGGGTCGATTTCGTAGTCGTCGCCAAAGACATCGGGGTTGCTCAGCCGCCGCGATGGCTCGTCGTCGTTGCTGTTGCGTCGGTCCATGACGCCGAACTGTCCCTGAGAGCCACAAAGGCCCGTTCCTCTCCCCTTTCAGTCCTCCCAGCAAGCGATGCAGTCGTCTCGTCGTATTTTTGCTCGATGTGGTGCGCGCTCGGCAGCGATGGATGGCGCGCGTGTAGCGAGTGTGGTGCGAATTGGCGTGTGTCGTGTCGTGGAGTTGGTAGTGGAGAGAAGGTGCATCACGTTTGGCAGAGGTTGTCCTGAGACGCTGGCGCCACTAAAAGGCGCACGGGCGAACACCAGCCTTGGAACCTTGGAACCCTCGATAAGCAGCCCTTCGAGAACACAAGCCCTCCACCCGCCTGGACCAACTCATCAACCTTCCACCTTGAATTCCTCTCATGCATCGTCTCTTCGCACTGCATGTCTGTCAACGTTGCCTGAATGGCTGCGAGCACACTTTTGCCCCTCTCGCGTTAATATACGGCTACTTTGGGACTGCCCGACCTTAATCATCTCTAATATTGGGACGGCAACTTCCACTACTGCTAGACAGAACACGTTCGACAAAACTATCGACCACTGCATTCTCCGCTGTTCAAGTAGGATCCAGAGTGCATCCCATATCCAAGACCAAGTTGTTTGGCAAGACAAGACAAGACATGCGGTGCTTTTATACACTCGCCTACTGGGTATGCGAGGCACGTGTTGAACATGTCATCTGCAGCGTCATCTGCCCAGGATGTCCCAGTCAGTTTTTCTGGTTGAATGTCAAGTAGTGGCACATTTTCCACTCTATAGAGCGGATAATTTCCATCTACTCCGAAAGACTATAGGTAGTTGACGCTACGGCTCTCGCTTCTTATGCTATCCCCATCCGTTGTGTGAATCTCGGATATCCTTATGTTGCTCGTAGTTCTGGCAGGAAGGAGTCGAATTCAGCAGTCTCGTCCGACTACTCCTGAGTATATCTGCTTCCATAAACACAACTCGTAACTCGGGTCTACAGGCAACAGTATTCTGTCCTGTTCTGCCGGTGCCAGATACCTTGCAGCTGCACCGAGTTGGAAGTTTCGCAGCCATCGTGACGCAACATTACGCATACCGTGGAGGCTGTGCCATGAGCACACGGCAAGTACTCTTCTTTCGGAGGGTATGAGGTTGCTAGGGGTGACTTGTTGCGATGGGCTGATGGTTCCTGAGTGCCTGACTAGCTAGTAAATCCCTGCATGCCAAGCGCGGCGGCGATAGGTGGTCGAGCGAGTACTTCTCCCGCTCGGATGAAAAGGGCCAACTCGCCATGTTAGCAGCATGGTCGTGTGAAGTCGGGATAAGGGCGAAGGAGCATGCGCGTCGTGTCAGAGAGAGCAAGGCGGCATGCACACTTTTCTTTTTCGTGGTATGATTGCCCCGCTATCAATACCCACGCCGGTCTTCGCAGCCAGACCCTGAATGCACCGAAAAGAATGTACCGAAAATCTCAGGGACTAGCAGACACAACAATCAAGCGCGTGGGCCGCTGTTGGCATTGTTGAGGGCTAACTTGTGCACAAAACCCGTTAATTCTCCCCTTTCGAGACTTGTACCCACGCGCGTACTAGCATTGCCACGAAACTGAACTGATAGCCGCTACTAAACTGCACCTTGCCATTGTCGCGTAGGATTTACTCGTCAAACTACTTAAGGCGGTGAACTCCCCTCCCTGGCCAACACACTCCCCTTCTGCTCCCCTCACAACATTCTGTACTCTTGCAAACATGGCTGCTCGTCCTTCCAACATCGGTATCAAAGCCATTGAGCTTTACTTCCCCAGCCAGGTATGTCGTCCATGCGGCAAGCGCGGTACTTGCCGTCCCAATGCTCGCGCGCTGCTTTGCAACAACGCATGCTAACAAGCCGTCCACAGTGCGTTGACCAGGCTGAACTCGAGAAGTTCGATGGCGTCTCTCAAGGCAAATACACCATTGGTCTCGGCCAGACCAAGATGTCCTTCTGCGACGACCGTGAGGGTGGGTTCAACATTTTCTGACTGCATGGCTACATGATACCTAGAGGCGAAACTGACACCTTCTCTACGCAGACATCTACTCCCTCGCCCTGACCACCGTCACCTCGCTCTTCAAGAAGTACAACGTCGACCCCAAGAGCATTGGCCGTCTCGAAGTCGGTACCGAGACTCTGCTCGACAAGTCCAAGTCCGTCAAGTCTGTGCTCATGCAGCTTTTCGAGGAATCTGGCAACTACAACATTGAGGGTGTTGACACCGTCAATGCATGCTACGGTGGAACCAACGCTCTCTTCAACTCCGTAAACTGGATGGAGTCATCGGCCTGGGACGGCCGTGATGCCGTTGTCGTTGCTGGAGACATTGCGCTGTACAAGAAGGGCAACGCCCGCCCGACTGGTGGCGCTGGATGTGTTGCCATGCTCATTGGTCCCAACGCGCCCATTGTCATGGATGCTGGCCAGCGTGGCTCTTACATCAGGCACGCATACGACTTCTACAAGCCTGACTTCACCAGCGAGTACCCCGTCGTTGACGGTCACTTCTCCGTTCGCTGCTACACCGAGGCTGTCGACGCCTGCTACAAGGCCTACAACGAGCGCGAGAAGACTCTCAAGTCGCAACAAAACGGAAACGGTGTCAACGGCAGCCAGGAGCTCGAGACGGCTCTCGACCGCTTCGACTACATGGCTTTCCACGCCCCCACCTGCAAGCTTGTAGCCAAGTCGTACGCGCGTCTGCTCTACAACGACTTCCTTGCCAACCCTTCCAACCCCATCTTCGCCGAGGTTCCCGCTGAGCTCCGCGACCTCGACTACGCCACCTCTGTCTCTGACAAGACTGTAGAGAAGGTCTTCATGGGTCTCGCTAAGAAGCGCTACGCGTCTCGCGTCCAGCCCAGCATCCAAGTCCCCACCCAGTGCGGTAACATGTACTGTGGTAGTGTCTACGGTAGCTTGTGCAGCTTGCTCGCCAACATCAGCAGCCAGGACCTCGAGGGCAAGCGCATCGGCATGTTCAGCTACGGAAGTGGTCTGGCCTCCTCCTTGTTCTCCTTCACCGTCAAGGGCAGCACCGAGAACATTGCCAAGCAGCTTGACATCCAGAACCGTCTCGAGAAGAGGCGTGTAGTCGCCCCTGAGGTCTACGATGAGGTAAGTCTCTTGAATCTTGATTCATCGTGAAGCACTCTACTAACACTTTCTTCCAGATGTGCAACCTCCGTGAGCAGGCTCACCTCCAGAAGGACTTCACTCCCAAGGGAAGCGTTGACACCATTGTTCCCGGCACGTATTACCTTACCGGCATCGACAGCATGTTCCGCCGCTCCTACGAGGTCAAGCAGTAGACGACCAATCTGCCACATTATACCCCCACAACTTCATTTCTTCCTTCGCTTGCATTCTGAGCATTTGCGGGAGTCATCTCCATGATTCAGCTTAGACTCGAAAGGTTGCATCATTTCACACTCGGCGTATGGGATTGTGGTCCCACTTTGTTGACCGTAGGGTAGTGTGAGGACGTGGTATCACGATATTACGATGGATGACAGGGATGGGAAGGATTATACAGGTATATTGTCACGATCTGCATGGAGGCATGACAAGAGTTTTGCCGCCTTAATATTGGCTTCTGATCGAAGCATCGACACTGTAGATAGACTAATATGATGTTCAAACTTGTAACATGGTCCCACAGCAAGGCAAAAGACTTATCCAAACCGACATCGGCATTGGCATTGGCATTGGCATTGGCATCCAAGACTCAGCTAATTAATCTTGAGTCGCATTGTTCAATACTAATCCTGTTGTGGAATTACTCAACTTGACCAATTTTGGACGAATCGAACCTCGGCTCAAACTCCAGCTCCGCGTCGCGATTGCCGCCCCGCTGCGAACCTGGAAGCTTACGACTCCAACTGAGCACCCACTTCTTCTTCAAACCAACCTGTCGTCCTTGTAGTCGCGCATTTCAATCAGCGTATATCATCATATCCACTTTCATCATGGGCAAAGAATTGGGTCCTGGCGTCGGCTTTGAGTTTCCCTCGTATGAGGTGAAATGGCTCAAGCGCGACCTGCTGCTTTTTGCGAACAGCATTGGCGCTACCTACCCAGATGAGCTACACTTTCTCTACGTAAGTATATCCAGTGGAATTAAAACCCATCCCCAGTCTCTATACACGCAAGCCACAAACTTTGTAATGCATCTAACATGTCCTGCAGGAGCTCCATCCCTCGTTTGCCGCCTTTCCGACTTATCCTATCATCCTCCCTTTCAAGCACACGGACCAAGAAGTCATTGACTTTTACGCGCGCAGCAATGCAGAGCCTATTGAAGGTGTTCCCAAGTTCGACACCAAGCACATCCTCGATGGCGAGCGCAAGATCCAAGTCCTCAAACCACTTCCTGTAACAAGCGATGGACGCAAGTTTGAGATCAGGAGCAAGGTACTCGGTGTTTATGACAAGGGCAAGGCTACCGTCGTGGAGACGGAACAACGCCTTGTTGATGCTGAGAGTGGAGAGACCTACACCAGAGCTGTAGGCAGTGGCTTCTACGTTGGCCAGGGCGGTTGGGGTGGACCGAAGGGTATGTCTTTCTCATGAAGCCTTCACAGCGCTAGTAATCTAACAAATACGGACAACGTTGAACTAACCCATCCACAGGACCCAAACAGCCCAACTACCCTCCACCCTCGCGTAACCCCGACCACACCCATGTCCATCAAACCACAATGGAGACAGCACACCTGTACCGTCTGAATGGCGACTACAACCCTCTCCACGCCGACCCTGAGCCAGGCAAGAAGATGGGTTTCGGTGGCCCCATCATCCACGGTCTGTTTTCCTGGAACATGTCTGCACATGCCATCTTGAAAGCATTTGGTGGCTCGAAACCTGAAAACTTGAAGGAGTTCCAGGCGAGATTTGCGGCACCTGTCAAGCCAGGAGACAAGCTGATTACGGACATGTGGAGGACTGGCGATATAAATGCTGACGGATTGGAGGAGATTAGGTTCATCGTAAAGGTTGAGGGAGGTAAGACTGTTCTCACCAATGGACGCGCGCTTGTCAAGTGCGAGGGTCAAGGCAAGGCGAAATTGTAGATAGACCTATATTCACTGCATTGCATTTTCAAGGATGTGCAAAGGCCATGTAGGTAGTGCTACGTATGAAACTTACTGAAATCAACTTGAAATATGCGCGCATACAAATATATACTTCATCTGGATAGCACCTCGGCAGCATGTCTAACATGCATCATAGGCGCCGAGACAGGCTAGATCCTCCGTCATCACACAGCAGCCCGCAGAGAGATCAATCTGATAAGATGAACATGCAGCTCACGTGAACAACAGGGATGTTGTTCTGCCGCGTCAGGGACCGAACTGAAGCACGAAACGCAAGACCATTTCGAGGTCGGTAAGCACGGCAGAAATGGCTTTTGGTATTTGCCTGATGGAGCAGGCCAAACTCGCACGAGGTTTCAAACTCAGTTGCGATGAAACACACTTCGAGTTGAGAAGCTGAGTTGTTAGAGAGAGAGGCCATTCTATTCACCTCTTCTTCCAAGCTTCGTATACGGCTACTTAGTCTTGCTGGGCATGAACTCTACTTCTCCTGTGTGCGAAAAGACGTTCATTCTCCCTTCCCATCGAGTAATCGCCCGTGGTTCAGTACAGCGACCAGCACGCAGGTACAACTCTCTGCCAATCGCGCATATTCACAACCAATCATCGCGATGCTCTTTACCCTCCCATCCGCCCTTCTCCCAACGCTCCTCCTCCTCTCCGACCCAACAACCGCCTACAAACCCCTATCAGATGCCTTCCTCCGCGCAATCCCCTCCCCAGACGCTGCGATCGACTACAAGGACGGCCCTCTTCTCGCTCCTCTCCTCATCCCCCGCGTTCCCGGCACCCCAGGCCAAATCCTCGCCCAGCAACATTTAGTCTCGTACTTCCAAACCGAGTTACCAGCCTGGAATATATCCTGGCAAAACAGCACATCCACAACTCCGACATCGCGGGGTGCAGAGCTGCCTTTTGCAAATCTAGTCGTAAAACGCGAACCACCATGGGTCAGCAAAGGACAAGCCAACCTCCTCACGTTGGTCGCGCACTACGATAGTAAACTGCAACCTAGCGGCTTTATCGGTGCGACAGATAGTGCGGCGCCATGCGCCATGTTGATGCACATAGCCAAAGTGATTGATCCATACATCCAGCGCATGTACGATGAGATGTCTGCGTTACAGGAGGGTGGTACGGTGGATATGGACATGGGGATTCAGATTCTATTTCTGGATGGTGAAGAGGCGTTTGAGAACTGGAGTGATACTGATTCGTTGTATGGATCGAGGTGCGTTCATTGTCATTCTCTGATTCTTGATCTTACTACTTCCCACTCACATGGTACATACTAACACAACCCTTGTAGATCCTTAGCACAAGAATGGGCCTCCACATCCAACCCCCCTTCTGCAGCATCGAAATTCTACCAAAACCGCACTCCACTATCTCAAATCTCGCTGTTCATGCTCCTCGATCTCCTGGGTAGCGCATCACCCACGGTACCATCCTACTTTCCCACAACGCATTGGGCGTACCGTCACCTCTCGACCATAGAATCACGACTCAGAGATTTGAAACTTCTCGAATCGAAGCCCAGCTCGCCTTTCCTACCTGATGTCAATGGGACCATGGGTAGTGGTGGTATCTCTGATGATCATTTGCCGTTTATGAGCAAGGGTGTAGAGATATTGCATGTTATCCCAAGCCCCTTCCCCAGGGTGTGGCATACCATGGAGGATGACGGGGAGCATTTGGACGGAGAGACAGTCAGAGACTGGTGTAAGATTGTCGGGGCATTTGTATTGGAGTGGTTGGATATGATGGAGGTATGGGATGAGCCCGGCGAGGGAACAGGTCAGAGAAGGTGGCTAGGATAGTTGAAAGCCATAGATGATACAAAGAGGATAAACATTTTAGAGCCGAATCATGGCGACATGTACGAAAAAGTGAACTTGATGTCTCATATAGTTATGTACAAAAAAGCTCGCCCATATCCATCATATCACCCCGACCCATGTCTCTTCGATGACGATGCGTATGAATTCATATCGTTAGTATGCCGAACGCGCAGAAAGACGTGCAAATACACGCGCATAATGCACAAAGAATGATAAATAAACAGCCTCGACTTGGCAAAGTACCATTAGAACTCCCACATTGAAAAAAGCGAAAGCAATGCACCAGCGCAATGCAAACCCATAGCCCAGCAAAGAAACATCGTGTCTACTGAAGCGTGGGAAACCGCAGCAACTTGAACTCATTCTGTGAAATCTTGTATTCGTAATCAATCGCGCGCTGTGTCAGGTCCCTGGCGTTGTCGTCGAGAAACATGTGGCGCACACCCTGTGTAATCGTGACCATGCCTAAAGTCGTGACAGCAGCGACCGATGGGGCAAATTAGTGAAGGACTAGAACGCAGTTCAGGTCCTGTTTGGTAGGCTCCGGGTATCCAAGAAAAGACTCATATCAATAGTACCGCCATGTACTGGTAAGATAGAACAAAGCAGAAACTTTTGTCGGGTCGTGGAGGAACCTAGGATCGAAGAGCAGGCTGGGTATGTGAGCGTATGCTCATCATACATCGAATTGGCCATGGTTGAAGACGTCGTGTTCGTTACTAGGAACGATGCCAGACATCCTGTCTCCGCGACCTGCGGGTCGATCCCAGTTGACTTCGTCTCCCTCGTCTTCATCCATTCGTTCCAGAGCATCATTCCTGTGCCTGTCGTTGCCAAATTGTTGCTCCATCGTACTTTGATCGGTAAAGGTGAAGCCAGCAAAGTTTGCTTGCATAGTTGGTGACAGCGGTGTGGATGCGGGGTTGACACCTGATGCCAAAGCAGCTGCGCGTGCGTTCAGAGAACCAGCGCCGTTTAGAGCATTGGTAAACTCCGGGTCGAAGTTGGAAACATCCAGCTCTCCCTTGAGCTTGGGCTTGAATGGTGGTACCACGTTCTTCTTGCCCAGCGCGTCCCAGTCGATGTCGGCAAAGAAGGGGTGAGCCTTGAGCTCCTCGGCATCGCGTGTTGCGCCAAGCCTGTGCTTGGGGTTCCTGTTGAGAAGTCCCTTGACGAAATTCCTACCTTCAGTGCTGAGGGCGTCCCGAGGGAACCTGACCTTTCCAAACGCGATGTTCTTGTACATTTGCTGGGTGTCTTCTGCGTAGAAGGGACTCCAGCCGCAGCACATCTCGAACACTAGCACACCAAGCGACCAGAAATCGACCATCTTGGTGTAGCCGTGTTCATCAAGGAGGACTTCAGGTGCGAGGTACTCTGTGGTTCCACAGAATGTGTTGGTCGTTGCGTTCTCGGTAAGGTTAGCCTTAGACAAACCGAAATCGCAGAGGGCGATATGACCGTTGGCGTCCAGAAGGATATTCTCGGGCTTAAGATCTCGGTACACGATGTTGTGTTCGTGCAAATGCTGCAGGGCTAGGATGAGCTCTGCAATATAGAACTTGGCACGGCCTTCCTGGAAACGGCCCTCTCTTTGGAGATGCCAGAAGAGTTCGCCTCCAGACATGTAATCAGTGACAAAATATAGATCTGAGGGTGTCTGGAAGGAGAACTTGAGTCCGACAATGAATGCCGAATCAGCCATGGCTGTCCGGACGAGGATGTTGCGTTCTCCAAGTGTGTGGGCGACCTCCTTCTTCTGCACAATGACCTTCTTGGACAGAACCTTCATAGCGTAGATGCGGCGAGTGTCCCGCTTGCGTACTTGGAACACTTGGCCGAATGTGCCCTTTCCGATGAGCTTGAGAATCTCAAAGTCTTCAGGACCGTAGTGCTTCTTCTCCACCTTTTGGAAGTTCAGCTTGAGGTGGATCTCTCCAGTGACAACACCTCCCTCGCCCTCTCGGGGCTCTAGCGGGAACCAGCCGTCATATGGCTCGCTGTATTCGACAAGGTTTGGGCAGAAGCGGACGTGGCCGAGGAAAGCCTCGCCGTTGGCCCGGTCGTATACGGAGATGTCGATTTCTGCATGGTCGCCCACAACGTCACTACAACCGTCAGCATCACTGTAGATGTAAGATGGTTAGCCACTTACAACATAGCCTCGTGCTCCCACTTGGGGCTTGTTACTTCCTCCAGGGAGCCATTCTCTCTGGGATCTGAGCTGTGTCCGCTGTTGCTGCTCTGTCGGCTCTTCATGGGGATGGCCATTGGAGTGCCCATCTGGCTCTCGGTCCGCTTCATCTGCATGGGTGGTCGCTTTGACTCATCGTGCCTAGGACCGTCTGAGATGTACTCAGCCCATTGGAACTGGCAGACAACGTAGGGGTCTGTGCTAGGGCGCAGACCACGTCCTTCAGAGATTGTGACTGCAAGCTTGCCCTTAGGGGCCACGACGGGAGCCGTCTTGCTCTCCTTGGACTCGTCGGAAGCGTTTGAGGCGCGGGACAGGTTCGAGGGCTTGGGCTTTGATTCTTGTGAGCGGGTGCGCGGTGTCTGGGGAGGTGTAGCCTGTTGCACCGGCGCAAAGTCGCCTTGCGTTAGCTTCTCCGTTTCACCAGTCAACTGCGAGGTTGAGGGAGTTCGGGAAGAGGCACTGGGGGTGGGGCTGGGCAGCATCTTGGGATGGGTGGGTGACTCTTGCTCCTTCTCTCGGGGGTCCGACACTTCAGAAGTAGTGACGGGTGCGGGGGAGGGGTTGACCGTGGATGAGGATTTCCGCGAGGGCATAAGAGAATCACGAACCTGGCCAAAGTAACTGTGCAGAATACCCGGCAGTCGCTTGTCCGTCGGGTCGGGCTTGGGTGTCGTGGCACCTGGGGGCGTGGAGCTAGTGGAGCCGATCTGGTCGTGTCCGTCGTCGTTGCTGTCGTTGGTTGCGCTATGGGGCGTTAGCAGTGATGAGGGCAGGAATCTCGATAAAGGCAAAAAAACGACGACGAAGTGGCGGTGAAAGGGTGGTGTGAGGGCAGGAGTCGTGTGTGCAGCGTCTGAGAAATGAACAGTGATGACCAAGCGAAGGGCTGTGAATGGTGCATCGTGGGCGGTGCGTCGTGGTGCGTGGGTGTGGTGCGTGGCAATATGCAAATGCGCAGTCTAAAAGGCAGGCATCTATCTTACCGTGTCATTGCTTGCCGCAGCAGGTCGGCAGCGCCTGACGAGGAGTTGCCTGTCGTGTGCTGGGCCATGGTGTTTTGCTGGCGGGTCGAGGGCGCAGTGCCGACGTTGAGCGTGGAGAGGGTGGGAACAACACTGCTCGACTTGTTGCGTAGATGGTGGCGGGGTCGAATGGTCTTGGTCGAGCTCTCCGAGGCGCGAGAGACTAGTCCGGGACGTTGCTGGAGGGCATCGACAGCGGAGCCTTTGGTGGGAGGAGGAATCTTGGTGGTTTCCCGGAGACTGCGTCGAGACGGGCTGCTGGAGTACGTGTCGCTTGTGGGAGATGTCGAGAGCGAGCTGTCTGCCGGGTCCGCAGTTGGGCGTGAAGTCATAATAATCCCTTGGGTCCTGGCTTGCTGCTCCGAGCGGCCTTAGCCCTAAACAAGCGCGTTGCAACGACTGTGCGAAAACTCTGCTCTAGCACTTTAACGGGGCAGGCTGTCCGAGTCCTTCCAGCCTGGAGGCGCGCGGGCGGTGTACAGCGGTACTGGGTAGACGTGTACTTTGGGACCGTGGGAGCGCCTGGGGGGTCTCTCGGGAAGTGTTGGAATCAAGACAGGTGCTGGAGCTCTGGTGCTGCTGCACTTGATAGCAGCGTCACCGGCAAACGAGTTAGGCAGACGCCGTGTAGCTCACTGAGCAGCAATTCAATTCACGCAGCCGGGCAACGACTCTGGATACATATCACCGCCCTCTACCAGCGTGATTGCATCTGCATTGCACCATTCCCCGGCCTAGCAGCGCCGCCGACGGTCCTCTCGTCCATAGCCCGCCGCCAGCCCGTCCACTCGTCCTCCGGTTTTCACCGCCACTGTCGTCTGTCTCGGCGAGCAGCAGCAGCAAGTCTACCAAAACCACACTTGAACAGGCCATCCATCTGTGTGCGCCAAGCAGGTGCAACCCGCTGACGTAGTTATCCACTGCCATTGCTTCTGCCGACATGTCACTGGGCCGGCTTCGCCCAAACCGGCCGGGAAGAGATACAGTCCCTGGCTAAGATCTCGGAGCAGGGCCCCTTCACTGCCAATCATCGCCTCCACTGCGCCGTAGCAGGTGGAGCACGAATACCCTCACATCAATGCTCAAGCCATTGCCTGCATCAAGCTCCAAGACTGTCGTTTGAAGAAAAGCCTCAACGCTCCACCCGTGATGCCACTGGCACATTAGCGACATGTGGCCCGATAGCACGAGATAGCGTCTGTGGAGCTAGCCATGCCATTACCTATCTATACTATCTGAGCCTTGCTCGACCCGACTAATACAAACTGCCCAGGCGGCATGCAGCTATACGAGCAACATGCTCCTCTCTTATGTGCACCCTGCGTAGCTTGCTTCTGCTACATGTCAGAGGCAAGACACCCATGACATGACCCCAAAGGCTGCTGCGAATCCTCGACGACACGACCTAGTGCTGCACATGGCTTGCTGGAATAAGAATGACTTCATACTCGATGCTTCACAAGGCTGTCATGGCCGTCATGTCGTGTTTGCTGCCTGCCGTCGTTACACAATCAATGTTCCTGCCTAGGCAAAGGGTCCTCATGATGCCCCAGCTCGGCCAAACAGCCGGCCCGTGCGGTCTATTTGCATTTCTTACTTAGCAGCGCTGCAACCACGCGCAATACCGAAGCTCAAAGCCAACACCATACCGCTGCCGCGCACCCAACCACCATGTCTGACCGCGAGTTTGGCGGCAACGACGATTTGTCGCTGCCCAAAGGTCGGCAACTTCAAACTTGCACCGCCCCGTAAATGCTAATGCGCCCCCAGCGACCGTCCAAAAGATTGTGCAAGACATCCTCGCCAGCGAGCCTGGCATGACGTTTGCAAAAGATTCGCGCGACCTCTTGATCGAATGCTGTGTCGAGTTTATCACCCTCATCTCGTCTGAAGCCAACGAAATCGCCGAAAAAGACGCCAAGAAGACGATAGCTTGCGAACACGTCAAGGCTGCCCTGGAAGAGCTGGATTTTGGCGACTACGTCCCAGCCATCCTCGAGGTGGCGCAAGACTACAAGAAGCAACAGCAGGTAGGATGACGAGGGTGCAGGTTACGCGACCACTAGCTAACGCGGGGCAGAATCGAGAAAAGAAGCAGACCAAGATCGAGCAGAGCGGCATGACCGAGGAACAGCTCATCGCTGCGCAGGAAGAGCTCTTCAAGAACGCTACGAGCAAGTTCAACGCGCCGCCTGCGCAGTAGTGCTGCTTCCCGTGAACGACTTGTACGAATAATGGCTTCAGTTGCGCGGCGTTTGATGGGCATTGCGAAGGCGCGAGGCAGGCGTTTGGCTTAGATTAGGGATACATCAAGGGCATTCAGGGTGTACGGGCCGGCATGTTTCAAGCATAGAAATAGGCGTTATCCAAGGGACATGCAAGCCCGGAAGGCTACAACACGGAACTCGTAGTTGTCGCGACAGCAGATATTCTATTCTATCCGCATGCATTCACACGTACTCGCTTCCTACTGATTCGTGACGGCGCGCCCAGAGCAAGAGGCGCATGTGTTTCGCGGCCAATGACGTCGGGGTTGGGCCCACACCCCGCGTGGCCAGTAGCCGCATCCCACCTACAGCGCTGCCCACTACTGCCTATCTCCCGAACCACTACCCATAGCACAACTCCACAAGCCCCTACCTTGCCCAGCTGTACATTATGTCGGGTCTCGAGAATGCGCTTTTCAATTTAAAGGTCAGCTGACTTGTGTCGACGCCGACAAACCCCAAGCTCACACTCAGTAGTTCACAGCCAAGTCGCTGAACAGGCAGGCGCTCAAAGCCGGCAAAGAGGAACAGGCAGAGAAGACCAAGCTGGAGAAGGTAGACAACATGCTTCCCACGCCAAAGACGTTGTATTGACAACTATGCCAGGCTATGAAACAGGGCCACAACGACATTGCACGCATATATGCCGGAAACGCTATCCGCAAGCAGAATGAGAAGCTCAACCTGCTGCAACTTGCCTCGCGCGTCGATGCCGTCGCAGGTCGCGTGCAAACAGCAGTCACCATGCGACAGATCACAGGCAATATGATGAAGGTCAACCGGAGTTTAGACGTGGCTATGAAGTCTATGAGTCCGGAGAGGGTACGCGACCTAACAGCTACTTGCGTCATGGCCGCTGACAATATACAGATCGCCTCCGTCATGGTCGATTTCGAGAAGCAGTTTGAGAACGTAGACTCAGCCACGGAACTCTACCAGGACATCACCTCCTCCGCGACCGCCGTCGGTACACCACAAGAAGACGTCGACCGTCTAATGGCGCAGGCAGCAGATAAGGCAGGTGTAGATCTACAGCAAGATCTCCAAGAAGCCACACCGGTCAAGACCAAAGTTGGACCTACCGAGCAGGAAGAAGAGGCGTTCACCGAGAGGCTGCGCGCGCTAAGGAATTGAGATTCAAACAGGATTCCCAGGGTGTATTGGAGTTTGGGCGCATCACATGCAAGTGAATTGTTGGGAAGACTAAGATAGTTTTGAAGCAGAATCACATGCCTACGACTACCAAAGTAGTCAAGAATCAAGCCGGTCTTCATTACCTGGTTGTTGTTGCAATATATGTCACACCGCCTCCACATCATCCCCTCATCTGCATCTTCGGTTTCTCACCGGTCGCTAGGAGGCGCTGTCAGCTAAGCGTCCGTAAGATCGGTTTCTTTCGGAATTTTGGCAGACGGCTTCGGCTAAGTTGCTCGTCGTTCAGCCGCGTTTACCTGTCTACCCGATGCCTGTAAACATCATGAGTCGTGAACTGCCCGTTCTTGTAGGCATGCCCTGGCTACGCAATCGCAATTTATCTCATTTTAAGCAATAAGCCTATTCACAACGAGAAACGCTGTCGCTCCAATGTATGGGTGTATCGAGTAGTTTGCTATCATTGTAGCAAGACTATGATGAGAGAGGGGTGCAACGTCCTAGCTCAATGTGCCCCAGATCGCCAACTTTGGTCGCCTTCCCCACGATGGACCCTGCGTTTACGGAGACATGCCGTCCAATATACATGAACATACCTCAGCCGATGCTACCCATCGCCAACTGACCTGCGAACGTCCAATGATGCAGGTTTCAAAAACATGGGCCAATCAACGAACGTAGTATTCGACTCGGTAGCTCTTGCTCCGACGTCGGTGTTCGTTCCGGAGAACTTTCAGCTAAACTCCGATATCTTTCGTCAGCGGCTGGTGAATCAAATCCCTCAACAACAACGGCTGCGCAGCTCCTGCGTTGTGAATCTTCACGGCACTTCGGTCGCACTCTAGATACGCGACGAAACAGAGCCTACCAAAGACCGCAAGCGCAAATTGCCCGCGAAAAGAGCAGGATTGAAGAGCTGAAGCTTTCACATGCAGCACAGAAAGAGAGAGTTTATCAGTCACCGGAGGAAGCTGCAATGGGGGAAGAACAAGCCAGCGGTATGAACACACCTGCAGACACCGCGCCTAAGGTTGCAACACCTTCAATTGCAATTCCCAAACCCAAGCTGCCGCTGCCTGCAATGCGCACACCCACTACCTCGACCGACACACCTCGCGAATGGAATACCTCCAAGCTCGGTCTACGCATCGGCGTCGACGCCCTCTCAGCAGGTGCAGCAGGGATACTCGTCGCACCCATCATAACCATGATCGATAAAGGCATAATCGAAAACGCAAGTGGCAGGAACACATTGGGCGTCAGTCTAAAGAAGAGTGCTGTGGAATTACTAGCAAAACCCCACCACTTTGTGGGAAGCAAGCCCTTCATTCTCATCTTCAGTCTGTACTTTGGAACCTACTTTACGGCGAACAGTATCGATACAGCTTCTGCGACCGTGAAGCCTACACAAGGGTTACAGGAGCAGACGAGCGGGACGAGCAAGTTTCTAGCTACGAGTACAGCAAATCTAGCGTTATGTCTGTACAAGGACAACCAGTTTACGCGGCTTTTTGCTGCGCCGGGATCGTCTCCACGGCCTGTTCCATTGCCGACCTTTGCGCTTTTTACAGTTCGCGATTGTCTTACCATTTTTGCTTCTTTCAACTTGCCGCCTCTGCTCGCGCCGAAGGTAGACGAGCGCATGGGCGATGAAGTGAAGAAGTATGTTGGAGCGCTGAGCGTTGCGCAGTTTGTTACGCCTGCTGCTGTTCAGCTTGTGAGCACGCCTTTACATTTGCTGGGTCTCGATCTGTACAACAGGCCTGATGCTGCGGTGGGTGGTGTTGATGGAAGGGCGGGTCGCGTTGTGAGGGATTGGGCCAAGAGTGCTGCAGCAAGAATATGTCGTATTGTACCTGCGTTTGGTGTTGGTGGTGTGGTTAACACCAAGGTACGAAAGAACATGATGGGAAGGCTTGAAGAGTAGAATGTTATGGGGTTGTGCAATCGAGGACAATGGAGGCCCACGCAAGTGGCTTTGGCAGCAGAAACGACTTCAACCTACACATTCGCCCTCAAGATAACCCCGCTTCTAAACACGACGACACTACCTTGATATTGCGATCCCCCCTGTCATACTTTGGCTCGACGTATTACGATGTGTATGGATTTTGGATGAAGAGATGGCAGCAACCTTTCTTGGGCATTATACGGCGTCAAGGTTTTCTTGGAACAATCTCATCTCAGATCATCAGCATGGCATGGCGTTATTGGCGTTCCAGGGATGACTGTCTGCAAGCAACAACGAAGCACCATAGAAATTTCATGTCTTGACGTGATATTTCTCGCGCGTGAATATTCTTTTCTCGTCCCTGCTCACTAACTCGTTGCCTCAACTTGCTCAGTCTGTCATTATTCTAGATGGGCTGTTTTACGATGCAATGTCGCACAAGAAGTAAGGAGAAATCCCCTTACCCTGAGTCTAAGCATGAGAGATGCATCATACTGCGCTAGGATAAGCCAAGTGTTCAATGCTTAGGTTTTGTGAATTCATGCGATTTTGGGCGTGCCTTGGAAGGACGTTGCTCCTTCTAACGGTGACGCCATCGTCGATTCGATATTTGGAACAGTCTCGACCATTGCTACTATTCCTGGATGTGGCTGCATGGCAAATCTCGGTTCGCACATCTCGCATGCTCGCACGGATGTTCATGCAAAACCACCATGCGCTCATCGAAGGCATATTAGCCGTTCACCATGAACTTGCCGAACCTGACAACCGGAGAGTGACTTGTGCAAACGTGGGAGTTGCATGAGACAAGGACATCTTTATACACGCTCTCTGGACGTGAGGCTGATCAGATTAGGCGTTCAGAGAAGGAAGTGGTTTGTTTCAAAACATTACATTCAATAGGTAAAATCTCTACATGAGCGTGATAGTGTTCAATTCTACGCCTTCTCGTTTCCAATACTGGCGCTTCCACCCCCTCTAGCCTCAGCAAGAAGTTGCGTGCCAACAACTTCTCCCGTACTCTTGCTCTTGAATACACCCGAGACAGAGTACAGCCCCATGAAAGGCTCATAGACATATTCTTCCTCCCAAACCTCTTCACCCTTGAATGTCACGCTCTCGTTGAAACCATTAAAGCGCATGTTCTTGAGGTAATCACCAACAACATTCGTTGAAGAGATAGTGCCGGAGTTGTCGAGAATTTGCTCTACGATATCGCCGTTTTGGGCAAGGACGCGGCGCTTGTTTGTGTTGCCTTCGAAGTTGTTGATAGAATAGAGGATGTTGTTACGGAGATCCCACTGATGGAAGTCGAGGTCACGCTTTGCCTTGGCTTGCGCAGTGTCGTTGCCTCCTCCTGTAAGTCCGCCAGCGACGTCGCCAACAAGACCAGCGGTGTCGTTGATGATGGATCCGAGGCCGTTTCCTAGCTCCGCGATAACAGGGTTGAGGTCGATGCTGTCCAGTACGTCGCTGACCATAGAGACGAGGTTACCAAGACGTGCTTCGAGATAGACTTTGGCTGTGACGTTTTGGATAAGGAGCGTGACTTTGTCGACGGAAAGGTCTACTCCGGCGTTGAACTGCAGCAACTGGAGTACCTGTGCGTCGAGGTTGATCTTCGCAGTGAGGTTGTCGACACCAATGAAGATTTCGCCAACGTGAACCGATGCGTTAAGCAGGACGTCTGGCACAGGATTCAAGGCGGAGATATTAGACGAAGACGTGTTTTCCGTCTCGTAAAGAACGGCGGTTGGGTCGCCGTCATCTCGGACATCGAGCTTGTAGCCACTGTAGCCATCAGACGCAGATTGACAAACGGCGAGAAATGGCAGCGAAAGGAGTGTGATCGTTGGGAGTATGGACAACATCTTGATTGGTGATGAAAGAGAGACTGGATGGAGGTCCACGTGCTGCTGAAGGAGCGAAAGGAAGGAAGCGACAGCTCGATGGATATCGTCAATCGACAAGAGACGGGCAAGCAACGGTTAACAGTACCATCGGTTGTAGTAGTTCGTTGCCTACAAGGATCATTGCATAGCACGATTATCCGTCATCCACTACACAAGCAAAAAAAGGAAATTAAGGAGATCATTTCCGCACATGCCATTCGACAGAAAGTCTAGAAAACCGGTAGTTCGTATGCGAATCAGGATTTCTGGGTGTTCATGCCTTGGGTTTGCTCCAGATGGCGCGGTCCAGCCTTGTACGAATCCTTGTTGTTGCTGCATAGGGGGCTTTACCCGAGATTACCGTTATGGGAATCCTTGTAATACTCCATGTGCATGATTGCCGTCTCGGCTGATTTGCAACGGGATTCCTTCGCTTTAAACATTACTTGGGCCGTGTTTGCTGATACTTGTACGGCTGTCTCGCTCGTTACTATCGCTGTCGTTGTTGTCGCTGTCGCCGCCCACGCCAAAATGTCGCTCTCTATCCGCCTACTGCTCATCAGCATTTTCCTTACCTTTGCAACACTCATTTCTGCGCAAACGGCATCACCATCAGCTGCACCATCCACCCCGCCGCCTACTAGCAGCACCCCACCGCGAGGTAACGGAACTTCTACAAGACCGCCAGAGGTTGCGCCTACAGGATCTTCACCCCCAGATGTGCTTCTCCGTGTCCCCGAACTCCACGTAGGCAGAATCGAACTAGGTGTTGAGAGGCTTCAGGCAGACCTCAACCTTAATGCTAAGGTTGCCGGTCTTGTCCAGATCAATGCTGGTGTTCAAGTCGCCGTAGAGAAGGTCAACATCACTATTGCTGATGTGGATGTTGATCTCGAGTTGGTCGTACGATTGGGCAACCTTGTTTCCATTGTTGAGCGCGTTTTCGATTCTTTGGACCTGAACCCTCTTCTCATCAGTTTGATCGGAAACGTCACCAACTTGGTTGGAGAAGTGATTGGTGCTGTGGATGGCCTTGTGAGTGTCCAAAAAACTTTTAAAATTCAACGAAACTAACAACATGTAGCTGGGATCGATCACGCAAAATGGAAAGACACTCAACTTCTTGGTTGATAACCTTGGTAACATCGTCCAAGAGGTCGTGGGAAGCGGCGGAGATGCCCTTCAGCAGATTGTCGGAAACTTCAAAGTGAGCATACTTGCACTATACTAGGTCACAACCACTAACTGAATCTCCAGCTCAACATGACCGAGGTCACTGGTAGCGCAAAGCAGGTTGGTCAGGGACTTACACAGAAGACCTTCAACTACGAGCCTCTCAACGCTCTTGTCGACATTGTGACAAACACTGCCGGCCAAGTCGTTTCGGCCGTAGTTCAAAAGAAGAACGGCGGTGGTAGCGGTGGCGGCGCGTCGTCCACAGCTTCTGCCTCTGGCACTCCAATGCCAGTCAGTCTGCCTGTCAGCTCAGCCACCAGTACTTCGTAGGCATATATAGCCCTGTGATAATGGCATAATCTAATGCGTCCTTGATGTCGTTCCCACAACACTGAATCCGTGATGCATGGTTGTGCCAAAACACTAGATAGGCTATAGATTGGCTTTTGCTCAATCAGCATAACGAGTCCAAACAACTGACCCCTGAAGCATACCTGATCGAGTCTCCATGATGTGGCATATTACTGCATATCTTTTAATCAACTCTACGTCTGAGTTTTGCAGTTTGAGATAGAATGCAGTTTGCGGCAAACGAAGAAGCTTGTTTCGAAATTAAACTATCTAAATTCATTGCTCATAGCTTCGACTTGGACACGATGAAAGAGTTGCCAATGTTTAGCCACTTGACAGCATCTGTGACGAGCTCATCGACGATTTCTCTTGCAGTCTTCTTTTCGTTGACAACGGCGGCGACCTTGCCCATCAGGAATGGCCGAGCATTGTCCATGGTCTCATCGTCGAGGTCATCACCCATCTTCTCAAGATCGTGCTCGACAGGTAATATACCCTTGCTGGTGAGCTCCTTGATCTCTGCTTGTCTGTTCTCCTCCCAGTTGGCGACATATGGGTTGTTGCGAATACGAAGTGGTCGGCCAGTGAAGATGATGGTACGGATGTTGTCGTCCCAGCCAGCTGTTTTGACGGCTTCTTGGTGTGCCTTGGGCGCACCAGCCTCCTCGGAGAGGATGAAACGTGTTCCTACCCAGACACCGGTAGCACCGAATGTGAGCATTGCAGCGAGCGACTGGCCGTTGAAGATACCGCCAGCAGCCACGATTTGTACTTGCTCGCCAGTCAAGGGCGACTTGTGGCCCTCTACCATCTTGACAGCTGCTGGGATGAAAACGGAAGTGGGAACATCTCCAGTATGTCCACCACCCTCGCCTCCCTGTGCGCAGATGATGTCAACACCGATATCGAGGCACTTCTTGATGTGCTTGGGGTGTCCGATCATGTTCATGTATAGGATGCCGTGCTTGTGTAGCTTCTCGACGACAGCCTTGGGTGGGACGCCGACGGCGGAGACGAATAGCTTGGCACCGGAATCGATGATGATATCGACGAGCTCGTTCAGCTTGCCCTTGGTGTAGTCGTAGCTGCACACGGTCAGTGTCGTGCCTTTGAGGTGGCAAGCTCGCCGAGAGAGGGTACGTACTTGGTCTTGCGCGCGCTACCTCCGACCTGGGGGAGGAGCAGGTCGATACCGAAGGGCGCGTTCTGGTCGTTAAGGTATCCCTTCAACTCCGCGATCTGTTCACGGAGCATGTCTGGCGTGTATCCGACACCGCCGATGACACCGAGACCACCAGCATTTGTGACAGCGGCCGCGAGCTTTGGTCCAGCAGCCACGTTCATGCCGGCAAGCATGACGGGGTGCTGGATCTTCAGCAGGTCGGTAAGCTTGGTGCGAAGTTGCTCTGAGACTCGTCAGCTGAGGAACATGTGAGTGCAGTGTGGATGTCATACGTGGTGAAGCCATGGTGGTTTGGATGGAATCTACCGCTATAAATCTGCTATGTGTGTAAAGAGTGCAAATGCGACGTAAATCAGTAGGCAAATGGAGGGAGGAGTCGGCCGCTTTCTTATGGCGCGAGGAGCGAGGAGTCTTGGTCGACTCTCATCGAGCCGTGAGCCGAGGCACGACGCATCTGTCACGCGGAGAGCGCTAGCTGCATGGGGCTTAGCATCTTCTGGGGAACGCTACCGACTACTGGCATCGCGTGCCAGTCTCTGTCCCATCGCGTCACATGCAATTATGTTCACTAATGCGTCCAAGTGTTTAGCCACGCCAAGGGCTATACTCTCAACCTGTTCACGCCCGAGAGCGCATACAGTCAGCATCGCCAACACCAAGGTGCCCAAGTGTACAATTTTTTCCGTGGCGCCTGCCCCACGCCGGACATGTGTTTCTCTACAGGACACTTACGCTCTGCGCTTGCCGTATAGATTCCCGAGCTCGTCGCAGCCATCGCGGCGGCATATCTCCAGTGCACAGGATGGTGCGATTAAGGAGAAGCATCGCGCCTTCATCGCCCTGGGGAGCAACATGGGTGATCGAGTAGCCATGATTGAACGTGCTTGCCGAGAGCTGGAGTCGAATGGCAAGGTGGATATCATACAAACAAGTAGCCTATGGGAGAGTAAGGCTATGTACGTAGTCAATCAAGATAACTTCGTAAATGGTGCCTGTGAGGTATGCTACGTCCTCACTCAATTCGAACATTGAACTGACGCAAGCAGATAGAGACTCAACTGTCGCCGATTGAACTCTTAGACGAGCTTCAGAGGGTTGAAAAGAAGATGGACCGCGTCAAGATCATTGATAAAGGACCAAGGAATATTGATTTGGACATCTTGTTCTATGGTAGCACAGAGTATTCCGACGAGAGACTTCAAATACCCCATCCCTTGATGTTTGAGAGAGAATTTGTCTTGCGCCCACTCATCGAGTAAGTCAATGACATGTGTTTCCAATCAAACAATTCTGACCTTTCCTAGGCTTTTGCCGAAAGAGCCTAATCATTTTCCTTTCAAAGATAAGGTTAGGGATCATCTTGAAAGATTACCTGCACCAGATGTACCGCTAGTACCGATGACGCCACTTGCACCGGATCTATCACCTATCTCCTCTGTCCGACTGACAAACAACACGCGGGTCATGTCTATCTTGAATCTCACACCTGATTCTTTCTCGGACGGTGGTCAGAATTATCGTATCGACGAAGCGACGCTAGCGAATACCATCCGAGCACACATTGCGGATGGGGCCACGATCATTGATGTAGGAGGGCAATCAACTCGGCCTGGTGCCGTCCAAGTTTCCGCTGAGGAAGAGCTAGCACGAGTCTTACCTGCTGTAAAGCTGATTCGCTCACTGCCAGAGGCTGAGAATGTGGCAATCAGTGTCGACACATACCGTGGTAGCGTCGCTGAGGAGACGATCGCCGCCGGCGCAAACATGATCAACGATGTCAGTGCAGGAGCGATGGACGATACAATGCTTTCAACCATGGGCAAACTTGGCTGCACGGTGTGTCTGATGCATATGCGCGGCACCCCAGAAACTATGACCAGACCTGAGATGACATCCTATCCCGACGGCATTGTGGAGACCGTAGGAAGGGAACTCCTCGAGCGCGTCTATGCAGCAGAGAAGGCGGGTGTTAGGCGCTGGCGCATCGTTCTTGATCCTGGTATTGGATTTGCGAAGACACAAGCACACAACCTTGAGCTGCTCCGCCGACAAGACGAGCTGATGAAATATCCGGGCCTAGAAGGCATGCCTTGGCTTGTGGGAACGAGTCGGAAGGCCTTCATCGGGCATATCACGGGAGTGAAGACGGCAAGAGATAGGGTCTGGGGAACTGCCGTTGCCATTTCGGCCGCTATCAAAGGCGGTGCGCAGATCGTAAGGGTACATGATGTGAAGGAGATGACGCAGACTGTAAAGATGGCGGATGCACTCTGGCGAACATGAACATGACTACGCACTCGTCAGCTCTTGCTCTGCCAAAGCATCTATGTCTTTAAGATATCTAGTTTTTCAACACATGGTCACTAGTAACTGTACAGTGATACTGTAGGCTCGGCCAGCTCTAGCACATACGAGACCTCGAGGATATTCAAAACACGATTACATGATGCCCATGTATACTAGACCTTTTCCCTCTCATCTCGAGTATGCTAACATGATCAATCTATTCGTACAGAATGGCCGGCTTCGCAACCGCCACAAGCAGTATCTAGTCGAAAATGAATTCGATTGCAATCCAAATCCAGATCGTCCTATGACAATGAGGATCTGGCACGAAAAGTCAAGGTGACTAAGTCTTAGCATCATGGAAACAGCAGAAATCGTGAGAAGAGTAATCAGAATGTCAGGAAGGTAAACTTGATAATATAGACACTACATATATACAACAAGGCATTAAGATCCCTCAATGCCTATTAATGGCTCGCTTTCACAAAGTTTGCAAATCTACAACTTGCTACCACCGCCCATCAACTCAGCACCAGCCCCACTGATGGCTAGCTTACCCGTCTCCTTAACCTTGGTCTGGAACATGACTGTGTTCCCTACCTTCCACATCTCAGTGATCAATGTCTGACCTGGCAGCACAACACCCGCAAACCTGACCTTGATGTTCTTGAAGGGGCCATAGGTTTGTAGTACGTGCTTACCCGAGATACCAAAGCTGCACAGACCGTGCAGAATAGGTGTTGGGAATCCACCAGCTTTGCTGAATGATGGGTCGATGTGGAGTGGGTTTAGATCGCCAGAGAGACGGTAGATAGCCGCTTGCTCCTCAGTTGTGCGCTCCTCGACAACAGTGTCTGGTGCGCGTTGCGGTGGCTTGTGAACCTTTGTGGCAGCACCACGGTCACCACCCTTCTTCTGGCCACCAAAGTTACCAGAGCCACGGATGAATACTGTGCTCTCGTTGTAGAAGATCTCCTCGCCGGTCTTTGCATCCTTGGTGACGCTACCGTACACAACCAGTCCAGCGGCACCCTTGTCCACAACCTCCACGAGCTTGGGCACAGCGACAAGCTTGGCTTCAGTGGGAATAGGGAACTTTCGGATCTCGAGGAACTGCTCGCCGTGAAGGAGCATACGAGGGTCGAAGTTGGGGACGATCTCATCAAAGGAGAAGGGAGGCTCAGCGTTGAAAGGTGGTACAACACCGAATGTGGGGATTACTTGGAAGTTCTCGTCACCTTCGTAGACGAAAGGAAGGTCGGTGCGCTTAGCGCCAATTCCGAGGTCTGGAAGATGTGTTAGTTACGAAGCTGGTCTCACGGTATGGCTAAGACTTACTGTAGAGAATGACGTCCCTCTCAGTGTACTCGAAAGGCGTGCCCTGGGGTTTAGCAGCCAGAGCCTTCTTCTGAGCCTCGAGAACCTCCTCGTTACTCTTTGTTGGCTTCTTCTCCTTCTTGTTCTTCTTACTGGTGTTCTCCATGTTGGCCATGATGGACTTGAGACCGCTGGCGTTGTCGAAGGGGTGGTCAGCACGGCCATCATCGAAGTTGGTGATACGTTCCCATTGGGAGGCGACAGCCTCAGGAGTGAGCTTTACGTCCACAGGGAAGCCGTGTCCACCAGTTCGTTGCCACCTAGTCGCAGCGAACCATCCGGAACCCATCTCATAGAGGCCGCCAGTTGGCTCAGGGGCTTTGTCAGAGACAAGGAGAATGACCAGAGGAGCGTTGTAGTCAGGCTTGAGTGCCTGAACAACCTCCTCGGGCATGATGCTGCGGGTCATCTGAGTGCCAGCATTGGGAGCAACAGTGTTGACGAAGATGTTGTTCTTCTTGCCCTCAAGCGCGAGGGACTTTGAGAAACCGAGGATACCGCACTTGGCTGAAGCGTAGTTGGCCTGGCCAAAGTTACCGTAGATACCGCTGGTGGAGGTGGTGTTGAGGATACGACCGTACTTCTGCTTGAGCATGTAGGGCCATGCAGCCTTTGTGCAAGAGTAGGTACCGAACAAGTGAACCTTGTGAATGATGTCCCACTGCTCGTCGGTCATGTTGGCGAATGCCTTGTCGCGGAGGATTCCGGCGTTGTTAATCAGGATGTCGATGCGACCGTACTTCTCAATCGCGGTCTTGATAACAGACTCGCCGTCCTGGACATCGCCCTTGTTGCCAACGGCCTCTCCACCAAGTTTTTGGATCTCCTGAACAGTGTTGTCAGGGTTTACGAGGTCGTTTACAACAACCTTGGCACCGCGCTTGGCCAGCTGCAAGCAGTAGATGCGACCCAGACCGGCACCTCCACCAGTGACAAGAGCAACCTTACCCTTGAAGTCAATCGGCTCGCCCTTGGGGTTGGAAGGCAGTTGGTTGGCCTTCTCAAGCAGTTCAAGGGCGTTGGCTGGACCTTGCGGGTGCTCAGGCTTGGAGAAGTCGACAACGTCCTTCCATTTGGCAGCGACAGCCTCGGGTGTGAGGGAGTCGTCGGCCTTGAGCAGAGCGCCAGAGGCTCGTTCCCATCGCAGCTTAGCTACGTGGCCGGCGCCCGCCTCGAAGATGGCGCCTGTCTCAGTAGAGGATTTGTGTGTGAGGACGGCAACGAGGGGAACGATCCATTCGGGCTTCATTTTCTCGAGGACATCGGGAGGCATGACGGTTTCAGTCATTCGGCTAGCGGCGATTGGGGCGACAACATTGCAGAGGATGTTGTACTTCAAGCCCTCCTTGGCGAGCGTCTCGGTGAAGCCAACGAGAGCGAGTTTGGCGGCTGTCGGGGTTAGTAAATGCTTATGTTCTCATAGAAGATGCATGCATACCGGAGTAGTTTGTCTGTCCGAAAGATCCGAAAAGACCGGCAGCAGACGCAGTGCTGATCAACCTTCCGTACTTCTGTTTCCTGAAGTAGGGCCATGCGGCATGTGCGCACTTGTATGCTCCGTAGACATGGACGCGGTAGATCAGATCCCAGTCCGCCTGTTTCATGTTCTTGAAGCTGACATCTCGCAAGATACCGGCGTTGTTGATGAGGATATCAATACGTCCGAATGTGTCGACGGCCGTCTTGATGATGGCCTCTCCGTTCTCGACCGAATCGTAGTTGGCGACGGCCTTGCCGCCAGCGGAGCGGATCTCATCGACGACCTTGTCTGCAGCCTGTCATGGAGTCAGCAACGGAGTAATAATTGATAGACTAAAGCGCGTACCGCTGAGCCCTGTCCTTCGCCCTTGAAGCTTCCGCCCAGGTCGTTTACAACCACGTTCGCGCCGCGGCTGCCAAAGAAGACAGCATATTCGCGACCCAGACCACCACCAGCACCCGTTACCACAACGGTCTGGCCGTCGTATCGCAGCTCCTGCGCAGCCATGATGTGTTTGGTACGCTTTTGTGACGAGGCTGCCTCCTTGTTTGTTGGTAGAGAGAAGTTGCGCTCGAGGAATGTCCGATACAAGCAAGCAACAAGAGTGTCAAATGTCAAATGGGTATCAGCAAAGATCCCACGTTGGTAAAGTGCAGGATATGAAAAGTGAAGATGAGAGGATAGGTGGCTTGCAGCGTGACGGATGTTCAAACTAAGGTCATTCTCGATCTGACCCGGACGTGTCTCATGAAAGCAGCCGAGCTGTTGATAATGACGATTTACCTCGGCCCCGACGGCAGTTGGTCATGTGTGGGGATCTGCGCACCGTGCACCGCATGCTTTCACATGTCTCCAACACCCCATTCTCTCCTCCTCATGGTAAAGTCCGGGGTATCATGTGACAATGACAAGAGTGTGCTCGACCTCATGCGCAGTTGCCCTACTTGTTCAGCCTTGGCTATAGAGAGTGGGTGGATGAACAGTTGCTGAGCTGATGTGGGGCTGCCAATACCACCGCCTCAAGGCCCGAAACACGTACTGTACGCGTCCTGGCCATCGCCACATTGGGGTGCAATAGAAAAACAGCAAGTGCGCCGTCGATTTTTGGCCCTTTAGTACATGTAAAGGCTGCAGTACAAGTGACTGTTTGTCTGGTGGATACTTACCACCAGCAAGATGCCCGACATGCAAAAACCTAAACCACGCCTTTGGAGACAAGGGGTGCTGTGATTAATACATAGGAGCCTCTATCTCTGGGTGCCTGCTAGTCTGCATCATGAAAATCACCAGACTTGCTATCTGCCAAGCTCACTGGATTGTGTGGTTGAGAGCAGCCACATCTAGGTCTAGACTTTTTCCATGATTTACATGTTCTAATGCAGCAAGCCAGCAATATTAAGTAAACACAACGCCCGGCCCGAGATTCACTGTCCATCTATGCATAGTTGATCGCATCACCGATCCTTTGCAAACACGATACTGCACCAGGATCATTCTAGCTCTGTAGCTATCTGCGTCATGCCGAGGACAACGCCGACCCAGACCCTCATCGTCACCGCTTCTTGACCACCATTTTCTCTCCCATAGCCAATGATTCCACAGCGCCTTCGTGCGTGAGCGTGCAGGACACCAGTCTTTGCACGCTGTATACGACCATCATGCGCGGTTCGGCCCGTTGACGGCTTTGACCGCCTTCAACATTCGCGTACCTACCTTACCGAGCCTCGAGGTCCTCTGCAATACGCCTATCGTAGACTGTGTCCTATTACTGCCGCTGATCAAAGAGCAGAAGACATGGGCTTAGTGGATGGAGAGAAGAAGGATATCGGGATGGGCATAGTGTGTCGGGAGCTATCATGGCCGACGTCACGCCGGTTACCACATGAGGGGTGTCCCATCGTAAAGTAGAGGGCAGAGTTTCCTTGGGCTGTAGTGGGTTGCAGAGCTTGTGTGTGCTGGGTGGCGATCCTTCTGGTAGTAACATTTTATCTGGAGGCACTTTAGCGAAACCGACTCATAATTCTGTTGGTGCGGACTATCAGAGTAGGAAAACTTTTGGTTTATGATGCCTGAATATTGTATTATTCTCTGACTGATCACAGCAAGTGGTAGGCCACGATTCTGCTTCTCACAGGAATGGAAAAATTTCGCGAGGCGGCTCAGGATGATCGTTATCGTGATACCAGCACGGATAATTGTAGGAGTGGATTTGTGGATGCACGATTGCGGGTACGGAACGCTTATAGATGCAAGTCGATATAACCCACACGTACTTTCATTCCGTTCCCTTGATCCGGCACAAATGAGATACCTTTTCCTTGTTCAAGGTCGATTGCATCTTGAGAGCCCTGGTTGAACTCGCTGCCAGGGGACGTCACTGGGTTTGATACCGAATATAATACTAGCAGACTGCATTCCCTCATCAGAAAAGAAGCCGCACGCGTGGGGTTAGTCCATCCATCCAGACTGCGTGTCGTCGCCTATCTTGCACAGGTTTTCCATTGGGTCAGTCGAATGCGCGTGGACTGTGGTGCAAGAGCACTAATTGGCCGTGTTACTCGCAGGAGGCTCGGCGACGAGTGTGAAGTTGTCGACTTTACGTCAAAAGCTCGGAGAATAATGGGCCGCATCCTTTCTGGCCACATATGTAGCAGGCCGAGCGCAGGCTACACTAGGCGCATCTTTACTAACCGGCAGTTCTGGTGTTAAGATTCATGGATCAACGAACGCACAGGGCAGCGCAGTCATAGCACTTATCCCCATAACCGTGAAGTAGTCCGGATGCTGAGGCAATGAGCGCCTCTTAGGTGCCAAATCCGAGTATTTCATATATCCTCAGCAGCCACAGGAATGACGTCGTGACGTGGCTTTCCATGGGCCTGCCCTTATCCCGAGGCCATGTCAGCGGTGTCATTTTCGAGGAGACTGTCAGCGGGGCTATCCGCCCGCCTGATGCATGCCATGCACCACGTGCTCATTAACGACCGTATTCGTACACTAGCGTAAGTAATGCCTGTTCTAATGGCGAATCGCAGATTGGGCGGCGGAATTTCTTCCGATGAGAGGTTTACCTAAAGTGTGTGGTTGGCGAGGCAGACCTAGGCAGGTAGGTCTACTATGGTGGGTCTTCTCATGTCTCGACCTACTGTAGGGTATGTACCTCAAAGGCCGGTGTGTCAGGCATCGTGGCCTATGGGATACGAGTTTTCAACGATGTCTCACGGCCGCACGATTGTCGAAGAGTCTTCGAGCAAGCCCTACTCTTGGAAGCTATAGACCCGATTGCTTGCCCCTGGTGGCAGTACGCCTCATTCTGATCCGACTACTTGCGTCCAGGGTGTTGAAATGGAAGCAGTAAAGCGATCTGCCCATCATTTTGCATCCCACAACGGATGTGGCTCTCGCCGGTCCAGTAGCCTTGTAAGCTACACATGTGACCGGATACTGGGGATCGCCCTAATGTCTAACGGCAAGCTGAAGAGATAGCGCTTGACTTCGTGGGATGAGAGGTGTCCAGGCTTCGATATCTGTGATTCAAGACGTGCAGCGACTTCGTCAGCATGCTTTAGTGACGTTTCTCTTCGCCACGATATCGGGTAATTTTGCGCCTTTGCCGAGCTGTCGTCAGCTCATAGCAATCTGCAGGCCACGAGGTTTACAGCGCCTTGCTGTCCTTTTGAAATCGTTTTGAGGTTTGAGCCATCCCTGTCACTTACCACATCCTATCTAGCGTAGTCGTTTTTCGTCGGTGGTGTTGACTGCGAGCTGTCGTCAGGTGCTCCTAAGTCACGAGTCTCTTGTCAAAGACCTCAATCGCAATGAGTGATGATTCAGAAAGAGTCAGCGTCCACGGCCGAGTCTTCCAAAGGATTTCCCTTGACGAGAAGATCTACTTCGCACCTGTAGCCATCGACGACCGCGAAGAGAGCAGACTGACCGCTCAACATCGCCTTGTAGCCAGAATCTTCGGCGACAGTTTGTTCTCCTCCAGAGTGTCAGTGGAAAACCCCTCTGCAATCTTGGAGTGCGGCTACGGTAATGGAGAATGGGCTGTCCAATGCGCTGAAGACTTTGAGGATTGCGAGGTGCGTACTTGATCATACCATATGCACAATTCAGGAGACCGGCGTTGGTACTGGCCTCGTACCGCTGAGAAGATGTTGACATTCCCAGGTAACTGCTGTCGATATATTCCCTATGTGAGTAAAGGCCATATCCGGAGTCCACCCACAGACGAAAACTGAGCCGACCTCCTATTTCTAGGGATCTCCCAGATCAACCCGAAAACTTAGATCTGGTTAGTAGCGTCCATATACGAACTGAATATGAGGCATGCTCTAACCTGGTATACACAAATTTAGATCTGCCATAATCTCAACGACCCTCTTCGCGATCCCGAACTATTCCAAGCGAACCATTACGACCTCATACACTCGCGATTCGTGTTCCCAGGTATAAAGACCGAGAGATGGGCCCGGTATATCAGAGATATGAAATTGCTGCTGAAGCCGGCAGGTTGGGTTCAGATGATGGAATTCCTGCCTATTATTCAATCCCATAACGGAAGTCTTACGGAGCAGTCTGCCGTGCGAAGATGGTGGCAGTCATATCAGGGCGCTATGGCAAGCATGGATCGTGACCCAAGGATAGGCCGTCGGTTGAAGCAGCTGTTGCTCGATAATAGATACCGAGATGTTGACGTCGAAGTGGTGCAGCTACATATAGGTGGTTGGTCCCCAGGTAAGGCCTCTCTACTGCATCTCGTATCATGTCTCCTACTGTGGCCAGTCGTGTTCCGCCATTCTTAGACCTATGCTCTATTCCACAACAGTGCTGAGAAGTCACGTATAGATCCCGCTCAAGCCAGCCTCGGCAGAGATTCTGTCGCGGTACGTATATCCGTGTTGTAGTAGATGAAATTCTGCTGACCGCACGTTCACGCGTCCAGATGATTGGTGACCTGCTCGAATCTCTTGGGCTATGGCCGTTCACATCGACTCTTGGTCGTACAGCCGCAGAATTTGACTCTCTGATGGAAGAAGTCCGTACAGAGCTCCAGGACGTGAGCCTGAAGCTATATATCGAGATGTAAATGACGACTCGTCCCAATTGATGGTGTGTGTGTGTCTAACTTGCTCCCAGATATGTCGCTACGGGTCGGAAAAGCACCCGGTAATGCAGCATGCATCTATTGACGTCGATGTAGGTGCTGCATTGCACTACGGATCTTTCAAATTGCACGGGTGCACAGGGCCGTGGTTGCGTGAGGCGAAGAGGGATGGCCAATATGGTCGGGAGCACGAGCATCTTCCTGTGGATGTCAGAACTGTGTGACGAAGGCAGGGCAGTCTACACGACTCCATCGTGTCCAGTAAACATCAACAAGCTAGTTCCGAATGCTCAAAAACCAGCCAGGCTGATAAGAAATTCAGATGTCCTCCTAACTCTCACATACATGCTTACAAAGGGTCATAGTAAGGATTCTGATAGCAGCCTTGCTGTCTTCCAAGCTTGCCAATTCCAAGCAAGCTAAGCTCATACTCTCAACATTCGCTGGGTGGGCAGATTGCGCCGACCGCAACAAGCCTGGCTTCGACGAGGTTGGAGGCATTACTCTATCATGTAGGCGGCGGCTCCCTTAAGGCAACTCCTCGGAGGCGAACGCGTGTTTGTGGCATACTCGAGTATGTCTTCAAGCTGCTGTATCGCCTGATTCGAGCGCGATGGTGGTTTGCTGGAGAGGCTGAAGAGAGTGAAAGTCGACAAGTGACATGCACGATGTCGATGCAGGATTGACACTGGGGTGCTGCTGCGTGTACACGAAGGAGGTGCCGAGGGTGAGAACTCAAAGAGCAGAGAGGGTCAAACAGATGACAAGGGAAGGTGGGGCGACAAGGGACAGGCTATGGGACGCTAGTGGCCCTGGAGAGTGTTTGTTCGATTCTAAGGAAGGAACCATCGTCCAGACCACCTACGTCAACCTTCGAAATCGCGTCTTCACTCCACAAATCGGGGGCGAGAAGCCACAAACACAGTCATCCAACAAGGCCGGGATCTGTTCGGTAGGTTTATTCGGTCTCAGGTCAATTTCCCCGACAGTCTGGTAGCGAAATATGCGCTGCGATGGGGCACTTCTTTGGCTAGACTTCAACGCCTTTGAGACCGAACAGCAGGATACCACTTCGTCAGCATTGGTTCATCTCTATTCGGTTAAAACTCGGTATGCCGAAGCCTTCACTAAAGGCAATCTGTGTTTTCTCTTACTACTAACTCAGCATGCAGTTGTTTTCACCTAAAGCACTACCACGTATTGACGTTGGGCTATCGACTGCCTTGGTCCAATATAGTTAGCAGTATCCACCAGCGTTGACCTACCCAAGACGCGTGCACCGGGGAAGCGGATATCGTCAGGGAGCCTACGCTGAACTAACGGCTTCGTAACGAGACGCTTCCATGCCAGTATTGGCGTGCACAACATTGTCTTGTCGAAATGTCGATTTGCGTTCGGTCTGCGATTCCGACATCCTGGCGATAAGCAGAGTCCGTCCCCAGAAAAAGAAATCTACGACGCCCCATCCTTAGACAAAGCATATAGAGAGAACAGCACACAATAAGACACCATCAAAAGAGCGTAGAACAATTGCTTTCTTCGTCCCCCCCTGGGTACTACATCCATAAGGTTGAACCAGGAACTTTGAAATTGAACGGCGCTTACGATACCCCCGCAAGCTGTCCGAAATAGTTTAACGGCAGGCGGCATAACAGCCTTGCGCGCGTAGGCTGGTACATGGCTGCGATCCCGGGATACGCGCGCAAGCTTCTGTTGGATCCAGACCTCGGCTGGGAGCCACAGAAAGCATAACTCGGCGGTTCCCCGATGACATCCCTCCAGGACGTTACAAACCTCTGAAGCAATGACGACGTCATCGTATCTCTTCAGATCGACTTTGCACCAGACCCACAAGCCGCGTGTTGAATCTATGCATCACGCAATATCGCAGCAGTCCGATGAACCACCATCGTCAGCTACGTAGATAGCAGATACCAAATCGGACATGGCAAGCTCGAAGCTTTGAGCTGCAATAACTACAGCACAAGAACAAAAATCGAACGCGAGTAGTCAATGGTGATATGTAGAAGTGCGTGCTATTGGTGCAGCTTTCAATCTCCGGTTCATCGACAACAGTACTCGATCGAGCTGCGCAACGTGCAGACCTTTTAGCCTGATTCCCGACCAGCCACACCCACAAAGCGTATAGCTCCCGCGACCGACATCATTTCCCATGTACAACCGGGCTGGCGTCCCCCAATTTCCCCGCGTACCAGCTGCAATTGATCATGGAATATCTGCCGTCCCGAATGAGCCCTATGTATCGGCGGAAAGGAATGGCTAGTGCACTGGATATGTCCCGCCAGCCTCCGCAAACTTAGCGGTATAAGTACTTGCGTAACTCTCGGCGCAAATGTAATCACCGGCAACTAGGCAATATCACAATGGTGTCTTCTTGGTCGATTCGATTGCTTGTCGCTAATCTAGCGATCACTGGCGGAATTGCAGGGGGTTGGCGTGACGGGAAGTTCAAGACGCTGGTGACATTTGGTGACAGCTACACGGATGAGAATCGACTTGGATACTTCATCAACAACAATGGTTCTGCGCCTCCTGTGGCATGGCAGCAGCCGGTGGTAAGTCGAACGTTAGCACAACTTCCTACCTCTTGCTAAGAATACCTAGGGTCTAGCCACTGCTTCAGGTGGCCTTTCTTGGGCTCGTTACGCTAGCATCTACTCTAAGACAAATCTCTACAACTATGCCGTCTCAGGAGCTGTGTGCTCTAACGAAATAACACCACGCTACTTCTCTGCCATAAATGCACCCTTCCCGGACATTGCTGGGTACGAACTCCCTGCGTTCATCGCAGATTCCAAAGCTAGCAACGCGAATGGTACAAAGTTCTTCACTGGAAAAGCCTCCAGCACTGTGTATGCCGTTTGGATTGGAACAAATGATCTTGGAAACGGCGCATTCTTGACGGACAGTCAAGTCCCCGGCAAGACCGTCGCAGACTACATGGATTGTGTCTACGACCAAATCACACGCCTCTACGAGAACGGAGGCCGCAACTTTGTCATCATGAACCTTGCTCCACTCGAGCTCCTCCCTCAGTACCAGCAGCCTCAAGACGGTGGTCTACAAGCAACACAATACTATCCCGATGTCCCTGGCAAGAACCTCACCGAAGTTCATGGCCGCATGCAGAACACTGTTGCGGCACTCAATCAAGTCTACAAGTACCGCACACCCTTTGAAGCTGAAATCGACGAACTCTGGGAAGATGCGAATGTCGCTAGTTTCGACGTGAACGCACTTATGACGGATATATACAACAACCCTGCGAGCTATCTGAACGGGACGGGGGCGCCGCTTAATGTTGAGGGTGTGGAGCATTTGTGCGATGCGCAGGGAAGTAATTGTACGAGTACGGATAGCCCGGATAGCTTCATGTGGTATGATCCTTTACATCCCAGTGAACAAACGAGCCGGATTGTGGCGAGGGAATTTGTGGGGGTGCTTGGAGGAAAGAGTAAGTGGGCTAGTTACTGGGGCTGTTAGTATGAGCATGTGATGAGGGTATAAGAAGATGGGGATCTAATGCTGATACGAGACTATACTACATCTATGCTACAAAAGTCATACACCGCTCTGCTCTCTCTTCAGAATCATGATGCGCCATTCCGTGGTTTCCGTCTTGCCATTCCTTGCTATTTTCTTGTCCTTGCACTTGCAAAGAAAAACGACACCCACTGTATCATCCGAGTGGTTAACGCCTTTTCCAAATGCTTCTAAAAAGAGACGGTCTTTACGTCTCGCACTCGACGGAACAGAAATCATTGTTGCTGTGGGTGACCACTAATCATAAGCGCTATGCTATCCCGATAAGAATCCAATAGAAGACCGGTCTTCATGTCTGACGAAGACAACTCAGCCAATTCAAATACTCCGACACCACCTCTCCAAGCCCTTGTCACCACCCTTGATCCCCTTCAACACCTCACCCACCTCTTCCAAAGCAACATCACATCTCACCATCCCAAAAGCGCCAACCTGTCCTTGTATGACCGGCATAATCAAACCCAGGTCCACGAGACCCTCCCATTCTCGTCTCGCTACATCTTTGCCCCAAACTTTGCTCGCTCCGCTACTCGAACTCAGTCCGCCAGCTGCTGACTGAATGCGGGCTCGTGATGCAAGAGTGACATATTCGTCGTAGGCCATGTTGAAGTTGCACGTGTCGGAGTCATGGATAATATCCAATCTTGCGGCAGCGATAAGAAGGGAGAGAGACAGCTGCGAAAGTGAGGGAATGAGGGATAATTTGGAATCCGGAGAGTTGAGTACGTTGGCGGGTTGGAAGGGTGTGGTGGGTGAAAGTGTCGCGGTGGGAAGGAGAAAGGAGGTTAGGATTTGTGGGACGGACTTCGTGAGGTAGAAGGACGGCGCAAGATGCTGGGTAAGGAAAGAGCGCGATGAGAAGAGTTCCTAGTAGATCATCAGCCTGGTCATGACGTCGCAGTAGTGAACTGTTGAGGAACTTACGGATACGTTGGCGTTCCACTGTGATAGCGCATCTTCTGTTGTGTCGTTCTTCTTTCCCTTCTTTGCCGGTGTACTCTTGGTACCGCCCTCTAATATACCTCTCTCTTCGACGCTCAGTTGCTCCGGCTGTATTGACAAACAGGCTTTACATGTTTCCTGGAACGCAGTAAAAGTTGTTGCTAGCCTGAGATGCACATAGCGATGGCTGAAGCGACTCTTGACTCGCTTCTCGAGACTGTTGGTCACGTCGATACGTGTCGTTAGTCCTAGTACCGCAATGGGCGCTTTTCGTGATTGTGCGATGTCGAAGAGATTGTAAAGCAATGTCTGGCGGGGATGTTGAGCGAACAGATCGAACTCGTCCATTACGAAGACGACAGCTTTGGCGACCTCGTCAGTCACTTCGCCAGTCTGTTCCGATGGGTGAGAAAGTAGAGCGAGCAGCGTCGCTAATGTGTCCGCGTAGTTTTTTCCTGGCCCGCTCCCATCCTCTTCGATGTCCATCTCCTTGCCCAGCTGACGCCAAATCTCTCGCAGTGCGATCTTGTCGTCTGTATGAACGAAGCCGTTGAGTCGTACGACATGGTATTGGCCACCATTATCTTTGGAGACTTCAGAGAGGACTTTGTTTACGAGCGCCGTCTTTCCGCTGCCCCGAGCTCCAATGACAAGCATTGAGTTGCCTTCACCAGCGGCGATGGTCTGTTCGACAAGTTGGTACACAGACTTATACTCATCGTCCAAACCAACCAGAGGTGAAGGACGTTTGCCAGTAATACGGTCCATGACAATTGTCTTCAGTAGATCAAGCTCACGACCAGGCGCCAGGTTACTGTAGATGACCGAGGGCGTGAGCTTCTCTTTCTGAGCTGAAGTAGGCTTATTGAAAGGACTCGGTTCTGTGGGGTCCAGCACACTATCCAGGAGGCTGTTCCCGTCTACATCCATTTCGTCCTCGTCGTGTCCGTTGGCCTGATCTTCCGCATTCGACCAGCGCTCTTCGTCATTGTTGGCGATATGATCGGTGCGGTTGAAGCGTCTTCGTTCACTAGCAGTCAGCTTCCTGTTGGTTGTGGGAGAGCCGTCGCCGAGTTCGTCGGCGCTCTCCGGTATGGTTGCTTGCTCTCCTACAGGCTTTCGTCGCTTGACCGACTTGGAGGGCGTCGCTGCAATTGCCTCTTCCGACTCTGATTCCAGCGCTGTAGCCTTTTTCCTTGTACCGGTCGCTGGCTTCCGTATCGAGCGTGGCCTCGAGATCTTAGTGGCCTTGGTGTTGTTCTGCAACTCATCTGCTTCTTCATCCTCTTCTGCGATAGGGCTAGGCTCTTTCTTCTTCCGAGCACTTGCTCGTGGAGCTGCTGGTTTGCGCGCAGACGCAGCTGGCTTTCGGACAGCCTTCACAGGCGTGACAGCATCTTTCGATTCGCCCTTTGCATCGTTTGCCTCTTTCAAAGCGTTCCGACTTGCGACTTCCGCTTTCGTAGGTCGCCCCTTTCCTCGCTTGGGCGGGATGGCTGTTTGTATCTCCTCCTTGTTCTGCGCAGCAATTGGTGTGTTCTCTTTGGATGCTTTCTCTGTCGGTTTGCGGGCTCGGACTGGTCGCGAGGATGCTGCAACGTTCAATGCGCCTTCGATATCATCATAGACATCAATCTCTTCTGCCGCTGCTGCACGCTTCGCCGGTGTGCCGTTTGTTGCGCCCTTGGTCAATCGACCTTTGCGTACTGGTGCTGGCTTCTTGACCTCATCCTGTGCAGCGTCGCCGTTCGTATTTGCGGCGGATTTGGTCGCAAGCCTGCCAGAGGCTTTCCGTGTCGACGGCTTTGTTGATGGGCTCGGTTCGGTGCGCTCCGAGGTATCGAGCTTTCTCCGCTTAGAAGATCGCGGCGAGTCATCCATGTCGGCACTTGGGGGTGATTTTGGATTACAGGTTAATAATTGGTTGGTGTCTGTTATTGAGAATGCATCATGGTTGTGGTATGAGGAAATGTTTCGAGGTCGCGAATGCCCTGGTCAAGGCGCGTCAATCCCCAAGTCGCGTCGCGCTAGAATTCCGCTCCTGGGGCGCCCCTGCATCATGCCAAGAGCCGTCCAGCCTAGCTTCTCCATAACAAGAACACCATCAAACATCACATCGGATTATCCTTCAACACTGCCTGTGAAGACATGTCAGATGGCGACAGTGCCATCGTCAATATTGCCATGTGTGCTCCAGTGCCGCTACCATCCATGACTCTTGCGCTTTTCCGACGGCTCCAGAGCTTAGGGCTCCCGAGCCCCACTGAACCGTACATCTAATGCGCCCTACATGTACAATTGAAAAACAAGCTAACATCGCTACTACCGACTCCACCGTGCTACAAAGGATACACATAAGTATGAGTCTGCTGGTACAGCCTTGGGTCTCGAATAAAGACACTCAATGGCTTCAACTCAGAGTACTCAGGTCGACTTGACCACTTACCCACAACAACCCTCTTCGGCTGCAACCACAGACATTGAACTATTACAAGAAAACGACCAATCCCAACCAACTAGCGACAATGGATTTTCACTTCCGCCTACTGATGGTGGCAGGGATGCATGGCTCTGCTTGTTTTCCTGCTTCATGGTAAGTCTCCTGTGCAAGAAATGCATGTGAGACACACACTGACTTCGCAACTCCACCTCTGCAGCTGGAGGCCATGATTTGGGGCTTTCCCTCCTCTTACGGTGTCTTCCAAGAATACTATGCTACTAGTGAGGAGTTCTCTGGCCAAAGCAACGTTGCCGTTGTGGGTACTTGTGCAATGGTATGTCCTAGTAGTTATTCAAAGACCAAGACTAAGACCTATCCAGGGTATCATGTACATGGATATTGCGATATGGTTCGTTGTATTGAAGTACTTTCCCAAGTTTCGCATTTGGGCCACACCAGTTGGTTTAGTAGTCGTCTGCCTTGCCTTGGGCCTTGGATCACTTTCAACGAGCATAACACACCTCATCATCACTCAAGGCATCTTATATGCACTGGGCGGTGGTCTCGCATGGACGCCAATTCTCTTCAACATCGAAGAGTGGTGGGTACGCAGAAGAGGATTTGCCTATGGAGCTACTATGGCCGGCCTGGGATTGAGCGGGGCCATTCTTCCTCTCATACTTGAGTGGCTGCTACACTCCTACGGATTCCGGACGACTTTACGAGTATGCGCACTCAGCTTCGTGGCTCTCAACTTCCCCATAGTCTTCTTCTTTAAACCTCGCCTTCCGTTGTCTCAAACATCGCAAAATAGGGGGTTCGACCTGTCGTTCTGGACCTGTTCCAACTACCTGATTCTACAGTCCGGCAATATCATCCAGAGCCTTGGATTCTTTCTACCAGCAATCTATCTACCCACTTTCGCCCGGTCCATTGGTGCAGGTAGCATCGAAAGCACTGTCACAATCATTCTTGTCAATGCTGCTGCATTTGTCGGGTGTCTTTGCATGGGAATTGCGACCGACAAGTACCATGTCACAACCTGCCTCATGGTCTCTGCCTTGGGCTCAACAGTCGGCATCTTTCTCCTATGGGGATTTTCCACCTCACTGGCGCCGCTATACATCTTCTGCATAGTCTATGGTGCTTTTGCTGGGTGTCAATCGAGCGCCTGGAGCGCTATCGTCGCAGACACTCAGAAGAAGCGCAGAGGCGCAGATTCTGGCTTCGTATGGGCGTGTCTATCAGCTGGGAAAGGCGTCGGCAACTTGTGCAGCGGCCCGCTTTCAGAAGCTCTGCTACATGCTGGTGATTGGAGTGCAGGTTTTGCGTATGGTAGCGGATATGGAGCACTGATTGCATTCACAGGCGTGACTGCACTACTGAGTGGCTGGGGTTATGCTGCAAGGAGGATCGGGTGGATATGAACTGAGGCTCTGGATGCCTGAGGATGCCTGACGTACTTTGGATGCCAATCTTTGCGTTCCGCTGAGCATACGTCACACATCACGCCTTTACCACATGCCAAACACCAGGCAGGTCTCCCGATGCTCAAGTAAACGATGTGACTGTTACAGAGCATACATGGTCGGGAGGTGTTTGCACCAATCAGCTGGCGATATTTGGTTCTTGGCGGCGAGTTACGCGTACGCATGAAACGGACCCACAAGTACCATTATACGCGATCGACCCTTCCGTGCCTGGCATCAGCATCTCGACCTTTCTCTCGAAACATGTTGGTCTCTCTATGCAATCTATCCATGGCCATCGCAGCCTTGCTTTTATGCTGATTACCGGCTTGGCCAATGCTATTCATCTGTTCACAACGCGCCTATGGCTCGCACAATAATTCTATTGGACCGCAAACGAAACTACAGAAGTGATCGGCATGAATCCCGTACTATACTCTCCGAATCATGCTTGCCAGATGGGACCTGTCGCTAACCCGCAGAGATTACTCTAACCCTTCGGCGCGTCTTCGCAAAGGCTTGATCGATCTTATCTGTAACTAGCAGGTCGCACGGGCGTTCTTCTCCAGCAATGTCAAACGACTGGGCTTTCTGGGGCTTGCGGGAACCAGGTTTTAGATGAACGAGTTGTTGATCACGACTGGAAATCTCCGGACGAGGATATATACCTTGGATTTGGCCTCATGTTGGATGGCCATCAACCAGTTCTTCACAGACAGTTGTCTCATACACTCTCTTTGAGCAGGCCTTTCTTCGCTCTTGTCGTCATTCTCTAGATATCCTAGCGGTATACATACATTCTTTTGGCTGTGCCACCATCTTTGCTATCAACATCGCCTGTCTCTCTCTGTCTCAAACACTTCTTCTACATCTCGTATCAAAGACATCACTATCAAGATGAAAAACGCCGTCATCCTCGCCGCTCTTGCGAGCACCACAGCGGCTTACCCGTTCAGCGACTACCTCGACGCCATCTTCGGCACCAAGGAGTCCCGTCATGCTCCTCCTCCAGAGCTGATGCCCGGTTTCGCCCCAATCGGAACCGGCACAGCATCTGGCATTCCTTTCCCTACAGCAACAGGAGCATTTCCCATCGACGGTATGCCACCTGTCCGCCACCGCGTCCGAAACTTGGCTATCGACTACCAGCTCGCCCCAAGACAGGGCCCCGGAGCCGGCAGCGCGCTACCCAGCTTCTCGTTGGCGGAGCCCACAGACGGTACTCCCGCTCTGCCTACAGAAACGGAGGGAGGCTTCCCTGGCCTTCCCACAGGACTCCCCACAGGCCAGCCTGACGCTCCATTCCCATTCCCAACGGGTGGACCCGACATGCCTTCCCCTACTGGCGGCTTTCCCAAGCCCCCTGGTGGACCTGATATGCCTTTCCCAACCGGTGGCTTTCCTAAGCCACCTGGTGATGGTCCTTCTCCATCAGACATTCCTTTCCCAACCGACCTTCCTTTCCCCATGCCCACCGGTGGCTCTCCGTTTCCCTTCCCTGGTACCGGCATGCCTGGTCTGCCCACTACAATGCAGACTCTGACTCGCGGTCCCCAGCCCACGGGTATGCCTGAGCTGCCTGGTTCGGAGAACGGCGAGCAAGGACCTGGCGATGACGCCCCAGGAGGCTTCTTCGATTGGCTCAGCAGCCTGTTCGGCGGCGGCAAGAGTGAGATGAGCTCTTAGAGTCATTGCTTTCATCACGTCTACCCCAGAAAAGGGAACGTGGTGAAGAAAGGATGGAACAGTGTGTACGACTAAGACGTCTTGATGGCGCGACATTTCAATTCTTTCCACATACTTTATACACTCACACTTGATCCCAAAACATAGAGAAACAACAATGTACGCCATATGCTTGTCTCAAAACCTTTGCACATGCAGTGAAGCTCTCAAGACTCGAAGATAGTATGCCCTATTCTATTTCAAAGACATCTACTCAAAGTTATAGATAAAGATCGTAGTGAAAAAATTGATCACCGCCGTTGAGGGCAGTGACCGGGTATCTTAGAAAGCCATATCCTACACTATGCTATTGAACTTTTTAGGTTCCCGCACCATATCTTTCGTGACGGTCGTCGGGTTGAATAGACGCCTCCCAGATGCTTGTGCATGATTGCAGTGCAAATCGTAACCTTTTCCTTTCAATGCCAACCATAACCGATATACGCCAAAGAACAAAGAACCAGAGATTCGCGCTTGTTGAAATGAAAGAGGTCTGCTGAAAGCAGGAGCTCTGTCGCGTAACTTGTTGAACACCAGACTAGGAGCGGAGATTTCTTAGAAGAAGACTCATCTCAAATTGGTCTTGGCGTGTTGAATGCAGTAAGACCTGGAGTTACGGAAGCCTAGTTGGACATTGCCAGGCTTCTCATGCCGTTGGTGACCTCGACAGCGGCTGCTTTGGCAGCATCGATTAGGCTTGGATTTTCTTCCTTATGGGGTTCAGCTTGCTCGCCGTTCGTGCCGTTGGTGTGGCTACCGCCGTTGACTACCTTTGTCGCTTCGTCTCCGTTTGCGCTAGGAAGATCAACGCTGGGGTTGACCAGCGGCTTATCCATGTCCTTGACTTCTAAACCGTCGAAGATGGGGAAGATGCCACGGGTTGCGTGGAAGTCGTTGTGTACTGCAAACAAAGCATTAGTAAGAGAAATGTAAGTGTAATCGAATGTACTTGCCGATATTCAGGAGGTACCAGGTGTCTACGACGTCCTGGATCACGTAACGCGATGGACTGACACCTGCATGGCAGTTTGCCCATTGCTGTCCAAGGCGGTAGAACTCGTCCTTCCAGGCGAGGAAGCTCACTGTTTCAACAATGGTTGGCTGTACGATCTCCTTGCCTGGGAAGACACCCCATGTAACAGCGTTCGGTCCTTCGTTGGGAGCATTTGTCTTCAAATCGCCATCCTTATTCACAGCATAGTAGGTGAATTCAGGATCGCGTTCGAGACGCGTGATGATCTCAGAGATGTGTTCCGGAGAGACGAAGACCTCCAGGTAAGCCTTTTGGTAGACATAACCATTACGCGGGCCCCAACCAAATACCGGGTCTGAAGACTTGGCTCCATTGACAGCAGGTTGGGAATTGATGGTCAGGAATCCGCGGCGGTTCAGATTGATCAGATCGTCCTGGATAGACCCAGCTTCGGTCGTAATGGGCTGTTCGCTCCACGGCAAAGATTCGAGCTTTCCTTCCATATAGCGTACGAAGAGTTCGGATAGATCTCTGATCGACATTGGTGTGCCCCATAACTTGATGTTCTGCTCGTTGGTACCCTTCAGACCGATGCCGTAAGAATCCAACTCGCCAAAGGCAGGTGAACGCGAATCTCCCCAGCGACCGTTAGGGAACTCGTCCCAGTCTTGTGTGCGAGCAATGTAGGATCGGTTGCGGTTGCGCCAGAAGATTGGTCGTACGTTCTCGTCTCGTCGGTTGAGCGCCAGCGAAGGCCGCCATGGAAGAGGCTTCTCTAGTGGTGACTCGGGGTCGGGTAGGAGGTCTAGCTCTTCAAGGACCATGCGGGTGGCTTGCGCGAGATTCATAGTGTAGCTATATAGGTATGAGAAAGATTATCTTCTTGTGACGAGGGGACGACTTACAAGTGCAGGTGTGTGATACCAGCGTCGATCAGCTTCCGACACATTTCGGCGACTAGATGTTTGCCGACTTCACGCACTTCGACGTCATCGTTCTTGACAGGCTCCAGGGCCTCAGTCCAGTGCTTCGGGATGTTGCATCTCGTCCATTGGGCCCTCCGTAGGAACGCGGCATGGGTGTGGATGGGCATGATACCGGGAATGATGGGAACGTCGATGCCCTTGGCACGAACCTTCTTGACCCACTCAAGGAAAAGGTCAGTATCATAGAACATTTGTGTAACAATGAATGTTCCTCCGGCATCAACCTTCTCCTTGAGATGGTCGATGAGCTCGTCGACATCGTCATTGTCGTCGCTGCCTTCGGAGTATCCCGCCACACCGATGTCGAAATGGTTTCCGTACTTCTCCTTGATGTAGACGACGAGATCCTTTGCATAGCGGAAGCCACCTGCTGTTGCCTCCCACTTTTCTCGCTCACGTGGCGGGTCTCCCCTCAAGGCGAGGATGTTGGTGCAGCCGGCATTGTATGCGTCTCGGAGGGCGTCGTCGAGCTTGGACTTTTCCATATCGGTACATGTAAGATGCATGCAGGTCTCGAGGCCGTAGACGGATTGTGCGACCTTGACCATCTCGCAGGTCAACTTGGAGTGGCGGCCACCAGCGCCCCAGGTAAGATCGATGAATTGCGGACCGAAGCCATGCATGCGGTCCATGCGGTCGTAGAGGTTTTGAACTCCCTATGTGAAGTCAGCGTCTCGCTCGTCGTGTCGGGAGTTATGAGGGTATCGTTACCTGCGCTGTCTTGGGCGGAAAGAATTCGAAGGAGAAGGTCGGCTTGCCCTCCTCCCTCGCCTGGAGGAGTTTCTGAGAGATGTGCATGGCGGAGAAGTATGAGACTAAGTAAAGGAAGAGAAGAGAGGAAAGAGAATCTGCGTCAATTCTTCGCAACGTTAGTGAGAGGACAATATGAGGAATATGCACCCCGCGGTGAGCTCAGGGCGGGATATGCAAGGATGCTGCGTACTGCGGTGTTGACCCCCCACGAGCTATCCAAAGTATCTTTTGCGAGCCCAGCGATCTGCGAGTGTCCGCGACATGTACCACTGTTCTCTCTTGCTGTCAGTCAGTGAGCCGGAGGGTTAGTGATGCGTTGATGTGCAGTTTTCCTTAGCGGAAGGTCGACAGTAAAGAGGTTAGCGCAGTACGGAGGAACAATCGGAGCCTCGCCAAGCAAGGCGCATTTTCGGCGACAAGCCATGACTACGCTGCAGGTGACACCAATTGGAGAACGCGTGGCTATGCGTGACATGTGGTAGACGCGCATCATTCACAGAAGACGGTGAAAGCACTGCAGCAAGTCGCAAGTCGCGAATCGTGCATAATATAATGTGGCATTGCATGTGGTGATGGGATGTGGCATGAAAGCCCCACAAACGTGTCCGTCCCACACCTGTCCCCTCCACCGATGACGGGTTTGCTTTCCCTTCCCCGGGTTTACCCTTTACGGTAACCCCGGATCATCGTTGTTGCGCAGCTCCAAGACGTCTTGTTTCTGGTACATAGTACTCGTAGAGTGACTGCTGGACAGCTTCCTCTCTCTCTCTCTCTCTCTCTCTCTCTCTCTACACACATACACGAACCGCCGCTGCCGCTGCTATGCCGCCTATCGCTCGACCCCGCCGCCTCGTCGGCGTCTCGCTGAAGATGTACTTCGACCTGCCCAGCACGCTCTCCTACATTCGCGGCGTCTTGCAGCTCGACGGCGACGCCTGGAATGCGCGCATAGATCTCTTCGTTATCCCCGACTTCGTCTCCCTCACCGAGTCTGCCCGCATCCTCGAGCCCTCGTCCATCATCCTGGGCGCGCAAGATACCTTTTGGGAAGACAAGGGCGCATACACAGGCGAGGTCAGTCCACTGGTGCTGCGCCAGGCAGGAGCAAGGATAGTAGAGATTGGCCATGCTGAGCGCAGAGCCGCATTCGGTGAGACAGACGAGACGGTCGCGAACAAGGCTGGTGCAGCAGCGAGAAACGGCTTGATACCGCTGGTGTGCATTGGCGAGAAGACACACCACAGCGTCGCATCAGCAGCTGTAGGTGCAGCTATACAAGAATGTAAACCCCAGGTCATGTCAGTGCTGGCTGCAGTACCGGACGATACCGAGGTGATACTGGCTTACGAGCCTGTGTGGGCCATTGGCGCAAAGGAGCCCGCTGACCCCGACCATGTTGTGAATGTGACAAAAGAGCTTAGGAAGATGGCTGCTGGTAGGACCGGGACCACGAGGATTGTCTACGGAGGGAGCGCTGGGCCCGGCACCTTTGCCAAGATTTCCGAAGGCGTTGACGGCTTGTTCTTGGGTCGGTTTGCGCATGATATCAAGAATTTGAAGAAGGTTATTGAAGAGGTGGGCGGGGCTTGAGGGCCTCGGAGCATCATCACATACCGTGCTGAAGCTCTCAGCTTCTTTCTGTGCATGGAGAAGAATCACATTCGGGACGGGGTGACAGACTGAAGGTTACGGCCGGAAGAGATTACTTATCTCCTCGGCATCACCACTGGCTTTGTCATGTGTACATGCTATATGAAGAGCACGACGTCCGCAGGTACTATCATTGGTATTGGCTACCAAAGTACTCCTTCCCATCTACTGTGAGAGCACGTCCAATACTTCTCCAATCGTCAGCTCTCTTCTCGAGGTTGCATCGTGCTTGACTGGTGTGGAACGCATACCTTCCGCCATCACAAACTTCGTCTGATCATCGTTGTACACACTCCACTCAACGCTACCATCTGTACCTCCCTTGATCCTGATGAACTATCTCAAACTCAGTATTCAGCACTAGGCATTCGCGGCGATTTCTATGCCCATGCTGAGCTATGGTATTCGCGAAGATCAGGAGATGCCAAAGACAGAAGAGAGAGTTTTGAACGATCAAACATCCGGAGACACCGACGATCCGGATCGCCTGTCGCTTGTCCATCAGCTTTCGGCATCTCAACACTGGAAAGCACCGAAAACCTCCGAGCACTGCCGGCATGAAACCCTCAACTCCTTATGCACCACGCTATTGAAAAATTGTGCCTTTTTTACCTCCTAGACCAACGTGACATGGCTTTTGATTGGAGCGTCGCGTTACATCCGTCGATTTCTGATAGTTTGTACGCAGCAGGAGAATGTTTTGTGGAGCAATTGCGAGAAGATGTGAGTTTAGTGGACACAATTCTCCATCAGAGTGGAAGCTATCTCCTGCGATGCCATCCTCCACAAAGTCCGAATGCCAGAGAGGGGTGCGGCATACGCCGCTAGTATGCTGGGTTGCGGTCCTACTGGGATGTTGACGGTTCGGGACCACGGAAGATGCGGTCTGCGTCTTGGACAGCTGGCAAACTTGCCTATTGCCGCCTATGAAGTCGCAACAGTGCGTTAATCGGAACGATATGTGGAAAAGACTGTGCGACTTCAGGTCAACCGGATTTTCTTTACGAATTTGAATGAAGCCAGCAGCATCCAACATTACAAGCAGAATATCTTGTATCAGATCTCAACTCCTACTCGCTTCCGTTAGGAACCCGGCTTTTGCGAATGGTACCTAATTCCCGAGGCTTTACTATGGTCAACTGAATTGGGTTAGACATCATCATATGCGGAATGTCTCCGTCGCTACCATTGGACTCCTCCCGATACGTTGTCGGATGAGCGCAAGCTACTCGCCAAATACCCTACACCTGGACGCGAGTCACACTAGATTCTTATGCCATCATGCGCACCTCGGTAGTGAAACGCGGGGGCTGAGGTCTATGGGCTTTTCCTTGCATTTCGGCGCTACGGGAGTGGCTCATCGATCATAAGTTGAACATACGACCAACACACGACAGCTTTGCCGCACAAGGCCGGACTATCTACATTCTGCACTGACTCGAGTTAGTCGGTTAGATTGTCCCCGTTGTACAGATCTGCGACCTCCACGATTGCAATATTACACCCCAGCATACTCCAGTGACGTTGGTGCAACCTTGCCGCAACCTTGTCGTTATCTCGATTACCATCCATGAGATTGCAAAACGAAATCTCATGCATATCTTTGAGATGCCGTGCGCGACATGACGTTTGGGAATAACGCCTGCACCACTCATCCGGATCTAGCGTTCTTAGCACGTTTTCCCCGCAAAGCCAACCCCATTAGTGACGGCCCGACGATCATTTAGCTCCAAAGTCTAGGCTCCGCACGCGTCCCCAGCATTCGCGTGCTTCATCTCCACTCGACTCCGCAGAACCGATCTTACGTCCTGGGGTTGCTGATCCCTTACTGGTTGTTGCTGCATCGGGTCATGATCACGTTGTGACTTTGAATGCGTACCATTGCCATTGCGACCGTTTTGGGTATTGGGGTCGGCGAGGTCTTGTCAATGCGGCGAAACTAAGAGTATGTGAAGAGTTTCACAAAGAAACATGATGTTTCTCGTAGCGTCATTGATATGAATCTGACCTCCTTCACCCGTTCATACACAGGTTCGTCATCAGCCTTATAAGATGCTCAGACGGTATCGGTGGTGGTGTGTCCAGGGCGTACAAAGTAACTGCACGAGACGCCACTGCTGTTCCTAGGGGATGCGTCGGCAGGGAAGCCACGTCCGCAGCTAAGGAGGCACTCCTCATGACTCCGGCGAATCAAGACCTGGACGCTCCCCAAGCTCTAGCCTGGGCAGATCTGCCCTCCCGCCAATTCGACTACGTGCATCAAATCCAACGCGGAACCGCAGCGGTTGGCCCTCAAACTCTTGTTCTACCAGGGTGGCCTGGCTGCACCTGCCACATAGTCGGTGATGATCCCTTGCTTTCGTCCGCAGCTACGCTTTCTTGGAATTGGAATCCGTGCCTCAAGGTTTGCGGAGCACTATTGTTACCTACACTCTTAATGACCATTGTGTGCTCCCTATATCAACCCTACTCTCCGGTTCCCTAGCCTTCTATGTCACGTTACGAGACTTCAACATCTACTACCACGTCCTCGACCGGTCATCATCACTACGATACCTCTAATTCTAATAACAACTCCAACGGAAGCGGTCTCTTTGACAACCACGTCGCGTGTATGACTTCCAATCACGATCACAAGTACGCAACAAACGACGCCCACCTCGGCGCGACTACAGCTAGAGACGCAGAAACTCTATCAGCTGGATCAACTGCGAGGAACGAGTCGACAACTAGAATGATGGACGGGCCCAACGCTTTGGAGAAAGACTTCTCTCGGCAAGAACGTAAGACTCTTTTGCGGTATACACATTCATCTTTTACTAACCTTCTCTAGCTTACGGCAATGGATATGGTGGACAAACGCACCTCGACGCCTCGGTCGATTCTGGTACTGCATTGCATCAGATCCGAACAGCGGGTAGTATCTCGATCTCTCCAGAGCTATTTGAGAAACTATATCTGTCACCACCGAACAAAGTAAAAGGAGATCTGCGGAAGACATTCGGTAACCCGACGCCTCTGTATGTCCCTCCTGCATATACACCTGAAACTTCGAACGCTGACTTTGGGTAGTGCTCTCATCGGCTTCCTGTTGTCCTTGCATCCTTTGAGCATGACCCTCATGGGATGGCGTGGTGCTGGTGGAAGTGGAGCAGCAAGCACCGGATGGTACTACTTTGCGGGTGGTCTGCTCATGATTCTCGGTGGTCTTGGTGAAGTACGTTGCTCTCAAAGCCTTTGAAGACTCTCTCTGACAACTGATACAGTGGATTCTTGGCAATACCTTCCCCTTCGTTGTCTTCTGTTCTTTCGGTGCCTTCTGGCTTGGTTTCGCTGCCACACTCCAACCCTTCTACAACTCATATGGCGCGTACGCCAATGCGAACGTCGCAGGCAGCACAGGCCTAGAATCTGTTGGCTTCAACGTCGGTCTTGGTAAGTCACCCGAGAAGAGATGCAGAAATTCGGTTCTGACCATTTTCACAGCATATTTCCTCATCATGATGGGCCTTCTATGCCTAGTCTACCTCATCTGCTCCATCCGTACGAACTTGATCTTCTTCCTTATCTTCTTCACTCTTGTGCCCGCTTTCGGCCTTCTGGCGGGCAGCTATCTCCAGGCTGCAAACGGTCGAGCAGCTCTTGCTGCCAAGCTTGCTGAGGCTGCTGGTGCATTCTGCTTCGTTACCTGCCTCTGCGGTTGGTACATCTTCTTAGCCATTATGCTGGCTAGTGTCGACTTCCCTTTGGATCTTCCTCGTAAGCCTGCCGTACCCCAATTAGCCATTTGCTCGTACTAATGTGATGCAGTTGTCGATCTTTCGAGCGTAGTAAAGGGCGCCAGCGAGAAGCGCAAGGTGGACCACATGGAGTAGATACCATTTCGAAGAGGAGCACTCGAATCGTAGGAAGTTTTAGGAGACGAATGTGTCATGCTGATGGTCGAAAGACCAATCGCGGATTGAATAACAAATCGAGGCCGCGCTATGCGGACCAGATACTCGCGGTGGAGAAGTTCTTCGTAACCTCTGTGTGGGCGAAGCTTTTCTTTCGCTTTTATCATACAGTGGTAAGAATAATAGTTCTCAGATTCATGCAGGAATTAGTAATTATGCAAAATCGTAACCTTGTAATTCACAATCCATTCTCGATCTGCGTTTTAGGGGAACTGTCGCTACGATGCAGGAAATGGTTGTGTCCCTTGATTCGCATCGGGTTCGTCTGAAGCGGCAAGCGCAATCCGTCGTCTCTATCCTACAGGCTCCATTCAGAACAACAATTTGTACGAGTAACAGAAATCGGAAAACATGAGACGAGCGTGCCACGGAGGGCATAATATCGCAGCCTTGTTCTGGTTGTCGCCGAGTACTGCATGAAACTCCATGTAACAGAGTTGACAGGTCTGACACTTCGTAACGGGATTGCGGGTCTCTCGACCGGCGCTTTTCAGGCGAACATGTGGTGCGTGCGTATACATATAGTCAACTGAACTGGCGAACATGTATAGTACTTTGTGTACTAATACTTACGACTTCTCAACGACACCTACTTCCAATTACCCTTTAATACACTACGACGTCACCCATTATGATTTACCCGGTGGAAGTAGACCGCATGCAGGACACACGGCACAACACCACCACATCGTCCCGTCCGCGGAGGCGAAGTACTTCATCAAGTCACTCCTCGCAGTCGCAAAACTTCTCTCGTCCTCACCTCCAACCAGTACCCCGAAAATCCACTTCAGAGTCCCTGCCCCTAAGAAACTCATCCCCAATTTCACATCAAACAATCATCGTAACTTCAAAGTCGCATTCGGCCAACAGCAAAGGTCACCTACCCGTACGATCCCATTCAAGAAGACCACCCAAAATGGCAACTTACTTTCTGACGGGGGCCAACCGGGGCATTGGCCTGGAATTCGTGCGCCAACTCGCTGCAAAACCATCAAACACCATTATCGCAGGCGTCCGCTCCAAATCAGGCGACATCTCGGAACTAGAAAGCCTGAACAACAACTCAAACATCCATATCATCGAATGCGATGTCAGCTCCCTCGATTCTCTCTCCAGTATCGAGTTTCGCGTCGCAGAGATCCTCACCAAAACCGGTGCTAGCCTGGATTTCCTCTTTAATGTCGCTGGGATCAACGCAACGAGCACCGATACAAGCTTGACTCTTGACCCAAAGAGTCTAAACGAGCACATGCAGACCAACGTTCTGGGCCCCGCCAAAATCGTCGAGAGCCTGAGAAAGTCTCTAGCGAGAGGCGCGACCGTGCTGAACATGAGCTCGGGATTAGGTAGCTTGACGGTTGCGACAGACGTGACGAAATGTTGTACCTACAGCATGAGTAAGGCGGCGTTGAATATGTTGACATTGCACCAAGCGAAAGATTTGAAGGCGAACGGGATCAAGGTCATTTGCATGGATCCTGGTTGGGTGAAGACGAGAATGGGTGGAAAGGGTGCGATGATCGAGGCCAAGGTCAGCGTGGAGAGTATGTTGGATGTGGTGGCTGGGCTCAAGGAGTCAGACAGTGGGAAATTCTATCGATACGATGGCGCGCCTGTACCATGGTAGATGAGAGAATTACTAGGTACAGGACCGTGACGGCACTTGGGTTGATGTAAATACTTGAAGACATCATGACATAGCTTGCGAACCATATAACGCTCAAGAATATATCACGAGTGAAAGAATGATGCAGAACTTCAGAAGAAACAGTGATGTAAGGCATACTTTATATTGCATCTAAAGCGACAGTAGACTATAAACTTCTGGCTCTGACTCTCCATCAGGGTGTGCAGCCAAAACAATCTCGCCTTTCATTCCGCTACAGGACACAAATCATAGTTTCCAGCGCTGTTATTACCCCACCATTGCGGGAACGGAATCGCAGGCCCTCCAGCACCAAAGACAGCAAATGACAGAATGAACAAGCAAGTCAGACTTGCGCCATCGAAGGCACCTGCGATCAAGTAGGAGTAGTCCCTGAAGATGCGCGGGCGGTAATTGCGAAGGTAGAATTGGGTGAAGAAGCCGACAATTGTCCAGCTAAGAATCACGCACGTCTGACTTTGGTTGTACGGAATGTAACCGGCGAATTGAATGAACTGAGGAAAGTTGATCTCGCGGAGGGAAAAGTTACCGATACGCGGGACGAATCGGACTAAGATACGGTGCGCGAGGACGATAGCGGCGCCAATGAGAAGACCCAGGGGCACAATGGAGTAAGTCTTTCCTTGCTTGTATAGATAGGCGGCGAGCGCCCAGGTCGAGGCGTTGGTGTTGTACGACTGGATGGTTGCGCCGCTCCACGATGCGTTGCCGTCGGTGTCAGCTAGGAGGTGTTTGTTGCCTGTGACGATTGAGATCATGACGGCGTAGTTGATGAATCCACCCAAAACAGTGCCGTAGATTTGCGTCATGAACATGACGCGAGGAGGGATCTTGAGGTATTCTCCCAATTTCAAATCCATACTGAGCTGGACAGCACTATTGATGACGTTGTGCGACCACGCTGCGAAGTACATGTTTCCAATCGGGCGTCCAGGCAGGATCAGTCCAGCAATGACTTTGGACAAGTTGTTGGTTGCAATACCGTTACCAAAGCGAGCATAGAGCAAGGTACTCTGATCTTTAGTCAGCCAACATCATCGATCAACGTGCTGCGGGTATAAACTTACGAATGGCGAAATGATTGTCCCCATTGCCAGTGCAATGACATAAGCCCAAATTGGGAGGGTAACGTTCTCTTTGATCACAACGACGAGACCCAGCACGAAGCTAACAAGGAGTACAACAAGATACCACCATTGCGGCGCATCCTTGTAATGCTTGGCCATGTGCGCGTGGTGGGGATCATCAAACTTTCCTTTCTTAGCATCCTTGAACGCTCTGACTGTATCGCCACCCCAAAAGAGAACAGTATGAGCGACCAATGCGCCAATCTAAGGGAGATCAGCACCCGATTGTGTATGTTGGAGGTAGAAAACTCACTGCAGCATTAGCCATGAACATGGCATAGGCAAAAGTACCCGTGATTCTCGGTAGACCGTATTGTAGCAAGGCTTTCTCATCGAGAATGCCATCAATGAAGACGCTTTCGCTTGGATACTGTTTGCCATCCTGGGTCAAGAGACGTGTCGACATGAAAGGAAGACTCCTTGAACCCCAGGCATTACCGTAGTAGATACCAAGCATGACGAAGAAGCAGACTATGAATCCGGCTGTCTGATGCAGCTGGAACTTGAGCGGGAGTGATGATTGAAAGGAAGTGATCTAGATGGGGGTCAGAATTTGTAAAGTACAAATTGTGGAGAGGGATTGCTCACGTATTGCCAATCGAACGAGATGCTGAACCAGCCTAGACCCTCATTATTGGTAGCTCCGCCGAAGAGGTTGGTTAGTATAGCTGCCTTGGACCCAGTCGCATGCATAGCAGCCAGACAAGGGATCGATACAGAGTTCAGCCATGGGAATATGTAAGCAGGGAAGAACTCGTAGACAAACATGCCAGAGAATGCGATCCAGAACCACCGGAGTGGCTTGGAGTCCTTGACAGTCTGCCAATGGAGACCCTGGAGCACCTTCACTGTGGGAAGACTACTCCAGTAAACCGAATCAACGTGCCAAACGCAGATAGGACGCATTATACCACAGATACCATAGCCGAAGAGTCCAATAGAGATGGTGCTGAAGATAACAGTGATGGGACTCAGAGGCATATCGTAGAAGAGGTCGGATGCCGCGAAGACCTGACTGCTAGGAGCTGCGATCGACGCAGAGGTTGCAGTGATTGACGTGATGGCGTGCTCCTTCAGATTCCACTCTCCGTAGTTGAAAAACGACATTATCGTGATCCATAGGGGTGTCTTGCCAACTCCGCCCTTTTCTCTCCACCGAGCCTCGAATTTATCTCCACGTGGTAGCAGCTTGACCCATCCTCTACCGAGAAAATAGGCCATAAGGACGATGAAGGTTCCTTGGATGGTGATCAGGGTGGGCTTGAACTAGAGTACATGTTAGCCTCTGCGATCCATGTATCAGGACTGTAGACGTACCTGGTAGATCTGAAATACAACGGCTTGGAACGCGGACAGAATAGAGGCTAAGAAGATACTTCGAAAGGTCACCGCAGGTACGAAGTCATCTCTCAGGGGCAGTAGGTGAGCAGCTGCGTCAGCGCCAGTAACGATGATATGGTCTTCACCATTGTCGTCCTTCTCTTGCTCGGACGCATCGTATTCGGGAAGGACTGCCTTGATCTCGGGCTCCAGGGCAACCTTCTTCTCGACTTCTCCGTCATTGACAGCAAGGCGATGCTTCTCGTCGTTGAAGGCGTTGATCGCTTCGTGGCTAGGAGGACTGATCGCTGTGCCCCCAACCGCATCGGGCTTGCCGAGAATCAACACATCACCAAGAGGATTTGCAGCCATAGTTGCGCGTGGTAGATCGTTTGATTCTCACTCCGAGGATTGAGCGGCGTTTCTAAAATATACATATGATGCTTCTAGTGCAAATGCGTTATCGTCGTCCAACCATGTGTGATCGCAGCTAGGTCGCGCGCAATAGCACGCCAGATAAGGCCCCTGTTCCAAAAAGCCGTATGGAAGCAGTTCCTAAGTTTAAAAAGGCAGGTGTGCTATACGAGAAAGCGGCCGGAATCAAAACAGTATCCAAGGGCCATGCGGCACGACGTTGGTGGGGCGAGAGTCCAACTGATTGTGCGACCTATAGACCTTATCACCTGCTCTTCTCGCATCAACTAGGATCTAGAACACCCGGCACATCAAGATTGGAGTCTACAATCATGCCGCGGGCGAGAGGCAGCGAGTAGAACAAGGGCTGTACTGTCCCATGTCGGAGATGGCTCTCCGAAAGGAATCATCTATAGTCAATTGTGAGCACAGCATGGCGGCGATCCATGAAAAGCGAGTGCTGGTGCGATCAAGCTAGATGGCATCATTCGCAGACACGATTTCGAATGCACCCGGGTGAAGGGTTTGCCGTGCTATGACCGCGCGGCAAGCCAATCGCGGCCAGACTTGATGTCGCCGAACCGTACTGCACTCTATGAGAATCCATCGGCGATATTATTACGGAAGTTGTCCATCTCGTGCGATTGGGGCACCGGGTGTATAGCGATGTTCTTGAGCGCGCGACGATAAGCGTTGCCAAGTTGGTGGCGCCGTCTTGGTCAAGCTTGTCTACAACAAGATGGACCCCTTCGTGAGTTGAGGCATACGCAAGTGGGCGGCGTTTTTGCGAGCAGCGGAGTCGTAGCTCATTTCGTCGAGCACCGTGGTTAAGGCCGCAGTGGCACCTCGGTGGGGAAAGATAGGCTGCCGGTCTTCCGAGGTCCTGTTATTGTGCTTCCCCAACGACACAGCACACATGTGTTGACAATGTCGACGTAAAGGTTAGGGTTTTCCAGTGAGTGTAGGAGAGACGAAGTGTACTTGCGCAAGGGGTTAGGTGGGCTTATACTCCGTTCTAAAATCTGTGCTGACGTTATGCTGACAGCTTGGCGTCTGACAGCATGACTCATGTTGAGTGAGAGGCACTCCTTTTAAACACTGGATGGCTAGAAGACAGAATCAAAACCAATTTTTTGATGCAGTGGCATACAGTCTATATTGAGAACCCAGCTGCATGCACCAAAACGTCTGCAAGGAACGGGTGCATACTTGTAATGCCATGACAAAAGCTACAGGAAATGTGGGAAAGAGAGCACTACAAACACCAATTTTCATAATATCCTAAGAGATTTTATGAGCTTGTCTTCTATGGAGATTGATCTCTTATTGTGTATAAGTGGAAATCTGTGTTGTAGAGTACATCTCTACGTTACAAGAGCAAACGGTTGCGGCTATCGTGATATGACGAGAGGCATTCGTAGTCTTCCTCATCAGATCTGTCACGTTCGTCACATCCACCATGTCAATGATGTATGACTCGGGGTCGCGTACAATTCAACAAGTCCACAAACACGGCATTTCTTTGGTGTTGCTATGTTTGAAGTCTCGTTAATCTAGGCCCGGGATTCAGACTGGAGTTCTTTTGGAATGCTTTGACAACCCAGGTACTGTTGTGATAGTGCTACAGAAATGTATCAGCTTAACTCCATCTTTATTGATCAGTAGAGCATTGTAGTGCGCTAAGTATCGTGGGCAAACTGCTCGAGTCTATCTACTACTATGCTTGGACGAAACAGTCTCGAAGCTTTCATTCAGTTTCTCCAATGTCTCAATGCGTGCGCTGTCAATAGTGATATCTCCCTGAGCTTTCACTGTCTTTACCCATGAGACATACACGCCCACAATAATCTAATCACTGAATATAGTCCAACCAAGTTAAGAACCCCTCTTCGCACATATGATCCCAAATCCCTCTCGTTGCCTTCTTTCTCCTGCTCCTACTCAACATCACTATGTCCATCACGCACGAGCGCGATATCAACGGCCTAGCCACCCTCTCCGTCATCGCCAAAGAAGAACAGTGTCATAGCGAGCTCTCTTTCTGCATCCCAACATCACTCGCATTCGCAAAGCGTTTGACATGGGAGCAAACCCCTTGGATTTCAAATAACCTGAATCGCAGGTCCGTGAACCCGATAGGCGAGGCTGACGCGTATCGCATTGCTCAATATTTAATTTCACATGGTCACGATGTGACGCAGAGAAATGTCCAGCGTGCGCTGCTTTTTGGAAGCACATACACACCCACCTCAGAAGGAGACAATATGTCAGAAGATATTGGCATGAACCCCCATCTCTTCCTCATCTTTCCAAACGCTTCCATGGTTCCTTACCTCGACAAGCAGTTCCTCAAGATCTGGCACGACGAAATCGTAAAACCGGCGTTCGACCGAGCGTGGAAAGACTCCGGGCTCACACTGGTTCATGGCGTTTCTTTGGACACCCCCACCCGCATCCTACCTCCAACTGGTGTGCGTACGGAGCGCGATGCATATCCAGTGTCCGGTTTTCTTGAGCGTTTGCGCAATGGGAATCCAGGTGCAGTGCGAGACTACTGGCCCGCCTGGAGAGATAGCGAGTGGCACCTCGGGCTTGAGGGAAAGTATACGAATACTCGGACTCGCATCTATCACGAAGCTTGGAGCGCTATAAAAGGCATGCTAAAGGATCATCCGCAGATGTCTTCGTATCAGAATCCGATCTTACTGGCCGTTTCGAGGATGCAGATACATGTTAACACACGGTTGAGCACCAATTATAAGTTCAAGTGCGTAGCGCAGGAGTGGGATCGGCTTGTAGACTCGCGTTTCGTCAAGCCGGCGTCTTTCCAGGTCGTCTTTGAGACGGTCATTGGCACAACGCCAGGGAGTGTTGTGGAGGATAAGCCCGTAGTGACGACTTTCATCGCGGATGAGAAGGGCAAGCAAATCAAAAGACTGGCAGATTGCGAGGAAGATGAAGGCGAGGATGCGCATCGTAGCAAGCGTATGATGATGTCGATTGCCGGTGGCTATATTTCAGACGCATAGGCTCGTTCCGGTGCGTGACCTTGGCCAGATGAGTCGGCCGAGAGATCGAACAGAATGAATAATACAGAAAGCCACAATAAAAGACGAAAGCAGGCTACCTATTTCACACGGTAGTGCCAGAACTTCATAAAAAACTGTCTGAGCTTACATTACAACGCCAATCAATGCAATGTTCCGGCTATGCTACCCAAAAAGCAATAGCGATAGTGACGCATTTCTTCGTCCGTGCCGGGTATCATATAAGATGACAATACTAATAGCAGTGTGACCTTACTCATCTCGTTCTTTATTCTCAACTACTGGCTTCAACATCATGCTTAGCCTGTTTTTATCTCGACTTCGGCCGCCTAAAGGGATGCGCCTCCGTATTAAACACCCAGTCGTCTAAGCTGATCATATCTGGTGTACTGAAGATGAGATAAAAATACTTCAGTGTTTCCGCTGTCCAGAAGCTCTCCATCTTGTTCTCGATATTGTCTTCGTGCGTGTATGGTACATCACCTACACCTGGGACAGACTTGTAACCTCGGCCTGGGGCTTTCGATGCTACAAACGTAACGTCTCTGACTTGTCCGTTCGCGTAAGGCGTTCGAGTTGCAGCAACAATGCTAGTGAACATGTCCCATGCGTCGTCCAGATATTGACGGTCACCAGTGATGCGATACATGATGAAGACAGACTCGATGGCTTCGGGTCTGAGCAGGTATCGTTTGTCGCGGATGTTGGTGAAGCCAGGTGGGATCTTGTACTTTTCTACTGCGTCATTGAAATGAGCAACATATTTGCTGCTGTAGTGATGCATTGCACCCACTTCCCAAGCCGTTTGGTTCCAGGGACAAGATTTACGAGAATCGCAGGGCACGATATCGAATGTTTCTGGCATAATACCCGTGGGTGTGGCGGAGTAGGCGTAAATACACCCCTTGGTGAGCTTCGCACCGAGATCCACGTGGTCAGGATCAGAGAAGAGGCGACCTGCTAAGCCAAACATGCCGCCAATGAAGCATGTCAGGTGCTGCATAGTTGGATCTAGCCTGGCATCTTCGCCGTGGGTGAAGACATCCCCACACAGCAGTAGGTCTTCTCCGTGAGCGCTGTCAGGCACCATGGGCCGGAAAAGCATGTACGCGTCAATCATTTCAGCTGAGTCTCGGTACATCTTCTCGTACGCAGGTTCCACGCCGCCGAGCAACGCATGCATCTTGGGGAAGTATTCGTACGTGCTGTCAGCAAGCGCACCGATCGAAAAAAAGCGTGATTGGTTGAATTCTTCTTTCGCGGCGTTCACCATAGTTGGCCACAGACCAGGTAGCCTAGTATTGTCTTGCGCGCGGTCCATCATGATAGTGATCCTCGCGACTGCATCGTAATATTTTGGCTCTGACGTGACCTGGGCAAGACGCGTAAACTCCATGGTCAAGCTTCCAAGACAGGCAAAGCAGATATTGCTCTCGGCAGTAAAGGCCGTCCTTCCTATCGCCTTGGTGTTCTCTACATGCAGCCAGCCAAGAGGTGTGTTGTTGGTTGTGTCAAATGCACGATACAGCATCTCTCCGAGTTGTATCGCTTTCTTAAGCAAGATCGGCTTGCCGCTCATGTCGTATGCACTCAATAGCCCACCCAGGTATCTGATGGTCGTCTCGAAGACGCTCACAGTGGTAAGGTTGGTCTTACCGAAGTCAATGGCTGCGACAGCCTCCACGGCCTCATCAAATTCGTCTCTGAGGCCCATGATCCAGAGCGTGTCTAGTGAATCGACCAGAGTGGCACCCCAGCCGCCAAACGACTCTTCACCCTCCGCTGTTACAGGCCGAAGCTCATCTTGTGCCCAAGCAAATTCCCTATAGCTGTCCCAGCTATGCTTGAATTCGTCCCGTACGGCGACTCTGCGTTTCTCTCTCTGTTTTCTTTGCGAACTCGTCTCGGGAAAGTGCTCGGACTGGACTCGAGGGAGTTTGTGCGGAGCGGTCGTCGGTAGCGGTATATAGGATGCGATCTTGTTCACGAAGGGCGCTTCCCGCCAATCATAGGATTGCTCTGATTTGAGGAAGGCGAGACTTGATCCGTCGTGCATGTATGCTTCGTGCTCTCTAAACGGAACGGCGAATACATCGATGGGCTGCGCGTACAACCAGTAATACCCGCCGAAAGCGACAGCCGAAAGAAGCGCATACACCAGGGACCGTTTGTGTTGCTTCGACATAGGCCGGCGATATGGGGTCCCACGGGGGACTTTGATCCTACGCATTGTGAGATGAATGCTGCGACTTATACTCTCCCATGGAGAATACAATTGGAGAAATGATGTCGCAAAAAAGAAGCAAACAGCACCGCCGAGCAGGTGAGGTTGCGAAGTATTCCAACTAAGGTATCATGTAATGTAAAAAGAAAAGATGTTAGTTGTGGTAGTGCTACCAGAGAGTATGTCGTTCATGAAACCGCCATGTCGACGCTCAGGACACCTCTCCAGTGAGGGATGTAACGGCAGTGACCCATCTGCCAAGGCAAGACCCATTGCCGATCAAACAGAAGCTACAGGTCGAATCACTTCCGGTAACCGTAGCGCCAGGAGTCACTATCGCGCGTGTCGGTGAAATATACGAAGGTGCGCACAAGCGACGGTGTACTTTGATTGATTGAGGGACGCGCATGTGTCCAGTTGTTCCGGGGACGCGCTAGGGACGCGCTCGTGCGTGTTGGCTGGGCACTTTGTGAGGCATACACGGAAAACCCTAAACAGGCATAGAATTAATATGTCCTCTATTGCAGTCTACGTTAGCTTATAGCAAGAAAATCAGCTAAGCTTAACAGCGTTGTAGTCTTCTATGCTATCGATCTGTGCCAGCAGAGAGGTGTTCAGTTTCTCCCTTGAACAGGGTGCTTGCGTCCGTGGCGCAAGCGCAATACATCAAGCCACCTTTACCAACGCCCTGCTTCTTGAGCCAGTACTTCGACATCGAAATCTGCCTGTGTCTGGCTGGATCGACCATGAAACCATTTGATCCGCAAGCACGCTCAGAAGCGGAGATGATCCGCATGGGAAACCCCTCGGCGAAATTCAGTGTGAACCCTGGAACCGGGGCGGAACAGAGCACACCTGTCTAATCATCTGCTGATCAGTACAAGTTGGATACTGCAAACACCTCCTCATTGTGTGTAGTTGGGAACCCAATCGACTATGCCAATCTCGCTGATCCCGAGACGCTTTGAATCTGAACATGTTCACGCAGCATACCCGCAGTTCCTGGAATAGGTGGCACCATCATACTAAGTACTTGACCACGAGTCTTCGATACACTCCGACCTTTTCTGGAAGATTTTGAATGAGAAGCACGTCGCGTGCGCATATATTACCAATACTCCCGCCCATACGACCCCTACGGATGAGCATTGTCTATCAGGGAAGAGGTGGAAAGAGAGCTCAATGAAGCAATCAAGAATCCTGATTCGAATAAGAAAGAGGAGGCTATCAAATTCGGTAGACTCGGTAGATTCTCGTTGGCCTTGCGTGCTATACGCTGCCTTGACTGACGAATTTACTTCCATGTGCTCTGTAATCGACGATACTGACTGCCATTATCGGGACGAGAACGAGCCAGATTAACGATCCTAAACAGAACTAGCTCTTGGCTTTAGAGGAAGACGACGACAACAGTGAAGATTCCGACGATGTAGACATTTCCAGCTTTGAACATGTGGATAGACAGAAGTTACGACAACAACAAAGAAGAACAAGATAGCGAAGAAGGAAGCGAAGACAGCGAAGACCACGTCGAAAGTGAGTATGGCGTCTCCTTGCCAGATGGAGTAAGCTACGCTGAGATTCCTGGTCTGAAGACGAATTCTAGTATTCTTATTGAAATCACGTACACCCACTAGATCAAGTATCTCATGACCTGAGCGGAGGGCGTATGAAGCCGCTTGTAGGGTGCGACTCTTCTCAAACGTGTACACATGCAGAATGACAAGAAGATTCCCGTTTTCGCAGAGCTCAAGTATTCTGCATGCATATCTCGCCCCTGGAGTTTAATCAAATATATCATTACTTAATCTCCATTCCATTCCATTCCGTCACTTCGTCTTTACATACATACATACACAATACACAGCACACAGCCTAGCCGTTCCGGTCCACCCTAGGGTGAAAGAAACTGAACAACCCGACACCATGAACCTTTTTCTAAAGCCTTCGTAGCACCCGGGTCTTTCTTCCATATGATGAACGCCAGCCTTATTGTACAAGTTGGGCAGAGCCCGCAGAGTGGTGATGAGGAGGTAGAGGAAGATACGCTAAGATCGCACTCGTGTAAATGCTGGACAAACGTCGAACGTAGTAGAAGTTGAGAAAAGATGGCTGCGTGCCTGTTTTTTGGAATAAGGCTCGGTGAGGCAGCATTTTGTGAGAGATCCATTTGCTTGGGGCAATCGCTCCTAGTTTAGGAGTTTAATCGACTGATTTTAGGTCAGGTTCGAAGAAGACTTTTCGTGTTATCTGGTAGGCTGTCAGCTTTTTACTTTGAATGAGCAGATTATGGTGCGACGTACCGCCCATCCTCCTGCTACAGAGGCGCAGATTCCTGAGCTGATAGCCATCTGCCTTGTCCCTCTTGTGCTCTTGAACAGCGCACCGCTCAAAGCGCCCGCCACCACGCTGTTGCTCATATCGTGCTTGCCCCGGTAGTACCCAATAGTGCTGTTCATGCCATTGTACACCATGGCAATCACACCCGCGCTGTTTCCCAAGAAAGGTCCTCGTCGTGTTATCGCGTTGAGCACACCGTTGATTCGCAACCGTGGCGCCATGCTAGGCGGGTTCTTTTGTAGTCCTTCAGCAAGCCCCCATGCTCCTCCAATAGTCAGCGCAGAGAGGTATGATACACCTGTGCCGTAACATAAGTCGTCTGACCAGCCGCGGGAAGGCAAAGCGGATTGTGCGCCAGGCAGGTCGGATAAGACGGAATCTTCTAGTGACAGGTAGTCGAGAGTGTCTTGGTTGAGGCCTGCGAGAGGATGTAGTTGCGAGGGGTCGAGGAGAAATTCTGAAGGATTTTGGATGGCCGTGTTGGGATCGAAGGGTGTGGGCTGGAAAGTGTCTTCTTTCACAAAGTCGGAATTTTGGGGCGAGGCGGATGCCGTGTCCTTGGACTTGCGTCCGGTGAGAGAGTCCCAGCTAGAGTACCAATTAGTATGGCTATGTTTTCGGGTGTACGGATTGGGAACAAGACATACATGCCCATGTCGAGGAGGCTAGGTGGTGATGGCGGAAAGAAATGACCAAGTGTTGCGCCTGATTGCCCACAGCCGAAGTGGTATTCCCCCCAGACGCCCGAAAACCTAAAACAGACAGGCCGAGCTAAAATAAACAAGCAAGTGACGCAGGTGGTGGATGCGCAAGCAGGAGGGGCGTGTGCTGGGGCGTTGGCGGTGATATGTCGCGAGTTGAAAGTTCTGAGCAACACATCAAATCAGTGACGACGCTTCCAGAAGGGTCCGTGCTTCCGAGCTCGGAAAGAAATGTCTGAATATCCTCACCCACTTCCGAACCCAAAAGCATCAACGGTAACAGAAAAATCAACCATGTCGCTACCAGAATTCAAGCAGAATTTCCTCAAGGACTGCGTGTCAGCCGGCGCGCTCAAGTTTGGCACCTTCACACTGAAGTCCAAGCGCATATCACCCTACTTCTTTAATGCGGGACTGTTTCACAGAGCCGACCTGCTACGCTCCATATCCTCAGCGTATGCGCACACTCTCAAGGCACATGGCGAGTCAGACCCTTCGTTCCAGTGGGACATTCTGTTCGGACCAGCGTACAAGGGAATTCCACTTGCAGCAGCATCAGTCGACAAGCTTGCAGACCTTGATCTCGCCAAGTACGGACAGAAGAGCTACAGCTTCAACCGTAAAGAAGCAAAGGACCACGGTGAAGGCGGAAACATTGTCGGTGCAAGTCTGAAGGGAAAGAAGATTGTTATCGTTGATGATGTCATTACCGCTGGTACTGCAATCAGGGAGGCTATTGATATCATCAAGAGGGAAGGTGGAGAGCTGGTCGGCATCATCGTTGCTTTTGACAGGCAAGAGAAGACACCTACTCCCAATGACGAGGATGGGAAGCCAGGACCAAGTGCGATTGGTGAGGTCAGGAAGCAATATGGCATTCCCGTTCTGGCTATCTTGACGCTGGATGATGTTGTTCAGTATTTGAGGAGCTTGGGTGGTGAAGAGGATCTGAAGAGGCTAGATGAGTATCGGGAGAAGTACAAGGCGAGCGATTAGAGCGCCCTAGATGAGTATCCACCAGGTTACGGTTATGGAGTACGGTTGATGGCGAATGCCGGCTGCGAAAACGCCGTCTAGGATGCAATTCAAGCTGCAAGCACTCCAATTTCACAACGTTCCTCCAGCCCCATGAAGCTGTGCCTGATCCTGAGCGTCAAGTGATACGTTCAAACCGAGCACTTTATCATTGATATTCATGAGAAGCAGCCTCGTCTGAAGTCATTAACGATAGCTATCGTCAAGCATGGAAAATCCATGTCATAGATGTCGTAGCCCGTTAAACCGCCCCGAACGCCAAATTGCAACGTCACTGAGCCATCACAAATCCCTTGAGCTTAAGCCTTCTTAGCAAACTCAACACGCAAGATGAGATGACCGAAACCGACTGAAACCTGTTAGCATCGTTCGATATCACAGACTTGTTCTGAAACTTACATCCATCCATCTTCTCACACGCCTTAGCAGCATCCGATCTGTCTGCGTAACTGACAAAGGCAAAGCCCTTCGCACGGCCAGTTTCCCTGTCCTTGGCCAAGAACACTCTCGTGACGTGTCCGTATCTGGAGAACATGTCGCGTAGATCCTGCTCCTCGGCGAATTCAGACACGTTGGTGACACGGAGGGTTGCGCTATCGTCCCGGTCGAACTTGCCGCCCATCTTCTCACCAGCACCAGCACGTCCACGCAGATGCGGGGGAACGTAGCCTCCAGAGCCAGTACCCAGGCTTCCTCCTGCTCCGACGCCGGGCGCGTCATCGGGCATATCTGCGGGCGCGACGTCGCCCTCGGGAGCCATGGTGTCCTTGAAAGGACATTTTGTGGTGAAATGGTCGCCCTGGCAAATACGACACTTGATCTTTGCATTCTTGAGTTCGGCCTTCTTCTTCGCCTCGTCGCCCTTGTCCTCGTTGCTGGCTTTCCAGTTCGATACCGGTCGGAAGGCGATGTTCTCAGCGACGGAGACGGTGTCTGTTTGCGGGCCCGCGGGCTTGCCCTTCTCTTGTCCGAACTTTGCCCATTGCTTTCGCTCAGCCACACGGGGGTTTACAATCTGCTTGACGACCGTCTTCTTGATGCGCCTGGTGGTCTTGTATTTCTTGCCGTCTTCGCCGATGCGGTAGGAGATGACTGTCTCTGTTCCGTCCTTGTTCTTGATGACTTGGTTGGGTGGGAGGGAGGTGAGGGACTCCTCGTCGTCTTCTTCCGCCCAGTCGGTGCGGCTACAGGATTAATGTCAGCTCACCAGATTCTATAGTAGGGCTGGTGTGTATGCGGAAGGCCGTCTTTTGATGGGCCATGGTCCGGGGGCGGCGGGCGCTCATGGGCAGAAATACGTGCGCGTAGACTCACCCTGCAGGTCTTGACATTTTGGCGGTTGTGGTTGCGTGTTGTGAATATTGCCGTCGGTCGTAGTCGGGGGGTCCCTTATGATATAGCAGAAACGAGAAGTGGCGGTAGCCTGTGGGGCAATTCCAAGGTTCAATGTGTGCGCTCCGCCGCCAAGATTTCGCGCTAATAGTTGCGACTCATCACTCCCTCTCGTCACCTGTATAAGCCATGGAATGCACAACAAGATTCGTTGTACAAATAATCTCTGCTGTCACACTTGCGCAGCTTTGCATATTCATCATGACATCAGCTGATAGTTCTATTCCGGTCTCACACAAGATACGCTTATGAGTCACAGTTGGAACTGGGAGCCACCATTAATAGAGCCCTAACCAAGATGAAGACATCGGCGCAGTAACAATAAGGTTGATTGACCAGATCAAGCATCCAAATACAGCTTAGGAATACCCAAAGTCCACCATTTCCCTGACCTCAAACAGCCGATGACTCGAGACCCGATTCTTCTACCCTTCAGAGCCCAGATTCCATTGCACCCTGCCTCTTCCAGGCCCCTGGAACTGCCCAACAGGCATCGGCTTAGGTTGCTGGATAATATCGCTGTTGGTCCTCGGGACTGTCTGCACAAAAGCCTTCGGTGGGCTAGTAGCCGTCTGAAACGCTGTATCACTACTGCCTCTAGGAAGCTTGGGCTTTTGGATGTGGTGGTGTGAATAAGGCGTGTTGAAGTCATTGACGAAAGGAGTCTGCGATGGTGCCGAATTCGGGGGTGGTGGAAACTGTGGCGACTGCTGCACCAGCTGCGGTGAACCTTGCGTGTAGTCGATGAGGAGGCTGCTTCTCGTAAGTATGCCGATGCCGATATTGTGAAAAGAGTCTTACTCCTGTGGTTGAGCACTGCCTCTACGACTTGGCTGGACACTGCTTGCTACGCTACTATTTCCACCCGCTATGCTACCAGCTGCACTTCCGAACATTGCTGCATGGTGTGACTGTGGCGTGGCGGGCAACCAGCCACTACTCGTGATGCCCTCGGCATCCATAAGTCGTTGGAGCAGATCTTCGGTGATTACAAGCAAGTGCTCCAAGGCAGCGAGACGCGAGTTCTCCTTTGCAGAGCAACAATGCACGTACGATCTACTCGAAGGATTGTGTTCGACGATGCAAGCTCCAATTTTTCGTGAGGAAGTCGGGGCGAAACTTATCACGTCTAGACAACGATTCGGTCCATATATCGCGCGCGCGTTCGCTACATCAGGTCAGTTATACGGATCCAACAACGCGATGCTAAGGATAGTGCCAACCGAGTACTCTTGTCCGGGTGCTTTCCAAGGAATCTTCCGAGTCCTTGTCCTCCATGCGATGCAGAATTTGGCTCGCCGTTCGTTCTAGCGCCAGGCTCTCGTAACTGCCGCTCTTGCCGTGCTTCATTTCTTTCAGTGTCTCGATCATAGCGGTCAGCCGTCAAGACCCGAGAAAGGGTTGACTTCCTAGACCTGTTCGACTGTCCTGATGAGGATGCGTTGGAGTCGCCGGTATTTGTGCGCCTAAGTGGTCCAAATTTCTCGAATGCTGTCAGTTCTTTGGTGAAGTTTTTGAGAGACGATGTTCGGAGAAGATCTTTCTCTGAGTTTGTGCGACTCAAAGCTGGTGAAGCCCCAGCTGATCTTGATCCGTCAAGCTGACGAGAAACCCTCCGCCGGTGGAGCCGAAGCTGCTGAAGTCGCTCTTCTTGATGTGCTGCTTCCTTCGTACGTTGCTCTTGTCTGGCAAGGTAAACGTCCCGAACGCTACTGTATTTGTCGAGGCGATGGGGATTCTTGCTATGGTATGGATTGAGCTGAGGACCCAGTGCGATCTTCTCCGCAAGTGTTGGTGGGAGAGCCGGCTGCGAGTGTCTTCTTGGTCTAGTAGACGTTTGTGACGCGCTTGAAGTGCTCGACCTAATGGACGTTGGTCTATAACCGGATCCTGTGGAGTTAGCTCTCGCGAGGCCGGGTCGCCCGTATGGGGGATCCAGGATGTTTGTTTCCTGGATGGTTCCTAGCTTTAGGTTCTGCCGATATTGTTCTTGCCAATACCAGGCGGGCGGTGCGCAGATGCCACAGGTGAAGGGGAACGTTGTTACGTTTGCGGATTGACTCTAGTGAAAAGTTGGCGTCAGCTCCTATTCCAGGTCGTATTTCTTTTATTCCGGAGCCAAAGCCATACCTAACGTGCAGTTATCAGCTTCGAAGCCAACAGACTTTAGATGCAGATGCAGGTCTGTCACCGTATGGAGTAGGAACAGGAAGGGCTGTAAGCAGCGCAGTGTCCCGAGTGATGATGAATGTCGAGAAGTATCGTCAACAGCAGTGGGTCAAAGGATAGGATAAAGACAACACTATGGTAGGAGGTAACGGGTATGAGTCGAAGTGTCGGTGCTCAAATAGGATATTGTTTGATAGGCGCAAGGTTGTGTCGGTAAGCGATCAGCGATGAACCTGTATGGAGAATCTTGAGGAAGCTGGTATGGCGTTTGTTGTTTGCTGGGACAGCAGAAGCCCGTTGCTTCCCAATCTGCCATACATCAAGCACTCTTACCACCAAACAAGAAGGAAGTGCGTTCGTCAAATTTGTACTTAAATGAAGTAACGAACGTTATTACAGAGTATGGCAATCACAGATCGCGGCGCTTGCAAATGAGCATGTCCATAAAATAGACCGTGTTATGGTGCCGTCAAGTAAATGTGTTCGCAATGCTCCTTGCGACTAATGGAAGCCTGGAGTATCCAGTGGTCCAGCCGATGTTTCGATCATTCGCTGTTCAAATGTACAGCTTATCTGCTATTTCACAATACTGATATGGTGACTGCAATGAAGCAAGCCAATGATCACCCTGAACACTTACACAAACATGAGAATTGTAAAGTATAGAGATGAACGGTATCTAAGCATTTTGAACAATAACCCGCACTTTGTCCCACCGATGGTATCCTGCCCTTTCATATTCCGATCTTCCATGCAAATGCCCACACACAAACGCTTCAAGTACAATTATGCTATTCGATATACACTACACCACGCACCAAACATACGACTGTCCTACTGGCCTATGGAGGCGCTCAGCTTGCTCATTTGAAGTAGGAGCGCAGAACATCTTAGCTGCTCTTCAGTTTCTGGCGCGTTCACGTTTCGAAACAGAAGCTTTGGTTCGGAATCCAGCATCTAACCAGAGAACCTGAACCGCGAGGCTTCCAGTCTGCCGAGACCTTCACGGGGTGCCACATTGCGCCGGCGATAGCTAGTAGTGAAGTCCTGAAGAATGGTCCTGATCATTCTGACATCGCCAGTTTGGATACGCTGTCGGATATTGTTGAGGAATCGCTCACTCTCTTGAGGCGTGATGCTGCCCTGTGGTAGCATTCCAACGGTACTGGCAACCCATTGAGCGACTTGCTCAGGCATGAGCTCGAAGAGATCAAGGAGTACACCAGAAGAGTCGGCGAAGCAGCCTTCAGGGAAGCTGTACATCATTCCAGTCATGATACGCTGAACTAACTGAACGCCAGCACCAACAACGAGTTGCTTGACGCGGTTTCGCAGTTGCTCGGGGACGTCGTGACGGGTGTTGTCGAAGCTAGATGAGGGCGATGAGTTGCGACCGTAACCGAGCAAATCACGTAGGAAGTGGAGTACTGCGATAATAGGGTCTTCTTTAAGCAGTGTCAGAGAGCTGCAGGCTGCGAGAAGAACAGTGTCCATGAGTGGCGACATGATCGACTCTGAGGGGAAATAGAGTGCCATGTCGGCAGCAAGGCGGAAGTAGTCTTCGATAAGGTCTGGAAGCTCTTCGGGTGGCAGATCGCTCAGTATGCGCAGGAAGGTCTTCGCTTGCTGCTCATAGAACTGGTAAACATCATTCGCCAGACTTGGGTCAACGTCATCTACACCTTGTGAGAATTCCCGTACGATGGATGCAGTCGCCCAAAGGAAGCAGCCCTGCCTCGACTTATCGAAGCCCTCAATCAGCTTGGTTGCAAGATCAGGCAGGAGCGGGCGCATCGCTGTACGGTAGGAGAGCACCATGTATCGCCAGCACCGACATACACGCTCCAGGATAGGTATGCTTGTGTTGAAGTGTGTGATCATATTGGCAAGGGTAGGGAAGATCTCCTGGCAATATTTGACCGCTGGATGTTCCTGTCCAGGCGCAATCTCTGGTCTAACCATCTCGAAGAAAATGGTCAGTAGGTTGATCTTGTCGGCGATGAGCTTTTGGTCCGCCTCGTCCTTTGCTTGTCGCGCAATTTCGATCAAGTGGGCCATGACCGGGTCGAGATACAGCTTGAGTGTTGCCAAAAGCTGTTCGTTGGGTACCTTGGCGACTACTGAAGCAACACCTTCGGTGATCTCCTCTTGGCTGCTGATTGGTAATTTGTTCAGATTCTTTGCGTAGAACTGTTGCAAGGGGCCGACAAAGTTTACCAGCAGGCTTGCGCAGTCGTTGCAGAAGAACTTGAATGATAGCGCAGCGGCTCGAATAACGTCCTTGGTAGAATGGTCGAAGGCGGCCATGATGTAATCCAATTGCAGCTGTAGCGTATCAGGATGTTGTGCGGTCCATTCGGTATATCTTCCGAGGGCCATCACAGCTTGGAATCGCAGCTTGTGATGGTCGGGTATACCCGCGATGAGTGGGATCAGACGAGGCAGCATAATGTTCTCATCTGGAGGTACCATGCGACCCATAGCTCTGACAGCGAACAGGGGCGCTTCCAGTTTTTGCCACTCGGGCACATTGTTCGGACCAGCTTGAGCGCCGTAAGTCTGGACCCATTGCTGCATGAGATCATAGGGCTTTTGAAGACACTCCACGACACCCATAACCTCGCAGCAGTCCTTCAGCACATCGCCCATCTGATGACGGAACTCACGGAACTTTTCTTCCTGATCACGATCGCCTTCGAACAGATCCTTCTCGTCACCAGTTTCTGGCTTGGGAAATTCGAGATGGCCGATCATGATGTCCACTAACTTGGAGTAGATGTCCATGCACTGGTTGCGTGCTTCGGCGTACTTGTCGATGGTGAGATACTGCTTCAGGTCGTACCAGAATTTGAAGGTATGAGATATGGCATCCCTCTCCTTGTCGAGCGCTGCCGTGGCGAGTATTGCTTGAACCAGGGCGCGGAAGTCAGTCGGTAGGCGCGCGATGAGAATGACCCACGATTCTCCTGCTTCAGCGAATATCCTGGCGATACCTTTGAATTTCTCAGAGTCTTCCTCTTGCGCCGCTTCAGCGAGCTTGGTCTGGAGGTTGATGACCTGGGGATAGAGAATCATTATCGAGTTGAGAGTCTCGTCGACATCTCTGGTCTCAGCAATAAGGGCGCTCAAGCACTCCACAGCGGCCTCGAATGGATCATCTAGGGACAGGTCTTCGACGATAATCTTGAGCAGAGGGGAGTTGATGATGGCATCCAGAGGTATCTCTCGTATCCAGGACGTGATACAGTTGAGCAACTGCGGGTTCTGAGCGGCAGCGGCTATAGAGGGTCAGTAGGAACGAGCTTGGCAAGGGGAAGTTTGAGCGTACGTGAAGAAGTGCCGTATCGGATGAGGAGTTCCAGGGCTTGTTGGGCGTTGTCGTCGATCAATTCGGTCGTCCTCATAGTCAACTCGTGTTCCTGACCACCACATATTAGACTACAACTCTACTATCATATGTCGACACCTTGGGGAATTGCCGTGGGCTGAAGACGGGGCGCGGCTCGTTCGGACGTACTGTGAGAGCGATCTTGCGTCCGTGTGTGACTTCTTCGGGGAGAACACGGAGAAAGTCCAAGACGCAAGGTAGCGTTGCTGGATCTGAACCGAGGGCGTTGACAACGTCTTTGAGGACATCCTTCCACTCGGTCATCTGTATGGCCAGATTCGCCAGACACACGCATAGCTGCAGACGTATGGGCTTGGGTCCAGCATGGAATATCGCCAGATTCCGCATGATGGACGCTCGGAGCTCTGGAAGCTGTGCGCGAGGCACTTGGTGGAGATCGTATACAATCTGGCACAGTCAGCATGTGTCCACGCTGCAGGAGCAACAACCCACCTTTCCCTTGAGTGTCGTGGCAGCAAAGAGCTTGGCGGCCGCGTCTGCTGAGTTTGCCTCTAGCATAGCCAGTGTGGTTGTCCATGCCTCTTCCTGTGACATATCAGCCCCTCACGCCTCGTGCAAATGTGCCCATGCTACATACCGACTTCTGGAACTGTTCCAGAAACTGATGTGCCTGCTCCTTCTGTGCGCGATCCGCCTGTGACGCCATGGTATTGTGCGCCGCCAGCACAGGGTCGAAGACCTGCTGTCCGTTGGCAGCCATGGTGAGGCAATTCGAGGAGGTAGTGGGGGGAGACGGATGCGGATACTGCTCGGAGCAAGGCGGCGGGGCGAGTGTTATATTGCGCGCATCAACTGACGGGTCAGGCGAGTGTAGACGACGGCAGGTGCAAGCGGTGGGGAGGGGACAAAGGCGGCAGTTGTGGTGGTGGTGGTGAGTTTGTTCGGAGACGGGCAGTTGCGTTCGGTCGCATAGTCAAAGTAGCACGAAGATCCCCACGTTGGTGCCAAGGCGTTTGTGACCGCTCAGGTCGCGCCAGAAATGTTCCTTCCACCACAGCTTCTCCCCCGAGCCTCTCCCCACATTGCGCCCCGACTCGGACCCTACCACTACCAGATACTACCGGAGACTCGCGATTAACCTCTCACAATGACTGGACGTGGTGGTCAGTATTCCTGCCTTGCTGCACAGGCATTAGCTAACTCGTCTTAGGCCGCGGCGGAGGAAAGGGTACGACCACTACCACATGCATGCGACGCGACAGCAGCTAATTGTGTCTTAGTTCTCCTTCCCCCCATCAACTTCATTTTCAAGCTTCTACAGTCACGAGCGACCATCTCGGTATGGTTGTACGAGAACTTGGGTATGCGCATTGAGGGAAAGCTTAGGGTACGACTGCCTAAATATCTCATCGCGACAGCTGCTAACAACTGCGCAGGGTTTTGACGAATTCATGAACCTCGTTATCGACGACGCCATCGAAGTCACTCTCGCCAAGAAAGACGCGCCAGAGGAAAGGCGCAAGGTCGGCCAGATCCTGCTCAAGGGCGACAACATTTCTCTCATCCAGCAGCTCCAATAAGCGCAAAAGCCTATTCACTCTCCGCATAGTCATAGAGACATACCATGGGCACAGCGCATATATCAGGCTTGGAGGGAGATGACGCCGCGTAACACGGACAATCTCGTTTGAAAGGTTCATGGGAGGATATTAAGATCCCACGCGACGGAGCTCGCCATCACCGGTGATCAAAGCGTCCAAACGGAAATCGGAGGAATCCATGGGAACCGACTCGTTTGGCGGCAGGAACTGCTCAGTTAACGAGAGGCCAACTTCAACTTGGTTAGTTAGCCCTCCAAATACACAATGCCAGTAGTTCTTACCGCGAAAAGGCATGCGTGAAACTTGGTGACAACGCGTCAAGAAATAGTCGTAGAAGCCTTTACCGTGACCCAGGCGGCCGAACTGCGAGTCGAAAGCCATACCCGGCATGACGATCAGATCGAGACCAGCACTCACACCTTCGGTCTCCCCATTCGTGATGCCGGTACCGCCAAAGCAATTTGCACGTGATGATATGGAATCTTTGCTTGGGGTGGGAATCCCCCATTTGTCAGATTCCAGTGACTCGAAGTCTTTCATCGACTGTAGCTCTACCATGTCCATGATGGATTTTGGTTGGCCTTGTTTGGGCGCGTCCAAAGTGTACGTGTAGGGAATGAAGACCTTCTTGCCCTCGTCTAGTGCATTGCGCACAATCTCGCTCGTGGATATTTCACCGCCTGGCATAGATAGGTAGACACTTATCGTGCGTGCAGCTTGGTACTCTGGCATGGACAGCAGAGTCTTGGTAGCAGTGGATGCTTTTTAGCATAAGTAGAAGCAGCTGCAACAACAGACACCATGACGTACATTGAGCAGCCGCAACGGCTTCGGGAAGTCCTTTGAGAATGCTCCTAATCCTGTTGCGCAATTCCTTCTTGACAGCTGCTAGTGACGCGGCCATAGCGTCGTTTAATTGCAAGCGTAACGGCGTTCCAGCGAGAGTACCGATGTTCCGGAAGTCGGATCTGGTGCTACAGTGCTGTGGCAAGATGGCAATAGTGAATCGTAGAGGCAGTGTTCTCAACAAACAACAAATCGTCTACAGAACCGTATAGCAAAGCAAGCGATGACGGGAATCGCTAAAAGATCCGCTGCGGGTGCGGGCGATGATGTCGGCCTTGTCCACCGGAAGCCGGTGCTGATCTGCAACTAGCCGCGTGATCCCTGTCGATTCGATCCAAACCAGGAGGCGGCGACACTCAAACATAGCCAAACATCCTCCCCTCAACAACCACCACCGTCCTCCTCACACCAACCTCCTGCCCTCGCGCACCCACGCTCGCTTTCGCACACCACCGACCATCCACACTCGTTCACGCACCCACACCACACCACACCACACCAACCATGTTGTCACGGATAGCAGCGCTGCTGCTCTCAGGAGCCGCCATTCTGGGCGCGCAAGCCCAAACAGCCGCCCTTCCTGCAGAACTCGTCGGCACTTGGACGAGCAAGGCGAACTCAACCATGACCGGACCTGTATGCATCCACATGTCCATGTGCGCTCAGCGACGCGAGACTAACCACCCTCCAGGACTTCTACGACCCCGTAAATGAGAAATTCACCGAGCCCAAGCACACGGGCATCAGCTACTCCTTTACTGCGGATGGGCATTTTGAAGAGGCATACTACCGCGCTGTCGCAAACCGTACGTTAGCAGTAATCGCATCAATGCTGCCTTGCTGACAGCCATCACAGCAACAGATCCCAAATGCCCCAAGGGCATAATCCAATGGCAACACGGAACCTATGAGAAACTCGCAAACGGTTCTCTGGTCCTCAAGCCCATTAAGGTGGACGGCAGACAACTTTACTCCGACCCGTGCTTTTACAAGAACTCCGTCTACACACGATACAACGCGAGCGAACTATTTGATGTATGTTGAAATACCTTTTCTCGCGCTCCCAATCAACCAAACCTCAGGAAATCCATCAAGTCCATCATACTAATTATTCTGTGCAGCATTACGAGTACGTTGCCTCGGACGCCTACCACAAGATCCCGCGCATCACCCTCTACAAATGGGACGGCGCGCCCATGATGCCTCTGTACCTTGCCATGTCCACGCCGAAAATGCTACCCACCACAACCCTCAACCCTCTCGTGACGCAAACCCCTTCAGCCAAGAACTCGAAGCGCGGCGAACTACCTATGAACCACGAAGTGCTGTACAAGAGGACGCCTGGCGCCGCCAGGGCCGAGCAGTGGTGGTGGTTCGGCGTTTTTATGACAGCGGGTGGGAGTGTGCTCTACTACTTCTTCTAGAAGCGCAATGGACACTACGGCATTGAGGAATAGCCGTAGTTGGAGACGCTTGCACAACGCCATCACTGGATAAGGCGTACATCGGAGTTTGGCATATTAAATGGCACGGAGCATTTCTTTCTAATTGGATTCACACGACATGGTTGCTGGGCTGAGAAGAGGCGTTGGTGGCATCCATCAGACACGAGTCCTCAAAAACACCTCATGTTCTCATTAGCTAACGAGCGAGCGGGCGTAATTTGACCTTTGGAGAATCTGTAGACAAATCATCATGTATAGTTCAATACACTTGTTCGAACTCAGACAGATTTCTTGATCAGCGTTGCCTGCTATCGCATGCCCCGAATCTTTCAACAACAACACTGTTATCTCCCCCGCCCGATGGGGCCGACGTGAACAGATGGCCATTATCTGGTACACCGATTACGCTAGCCTTTTATCTGCACGGATTAGAGGATGCCCCAGCAACCAACAGATCTTGCTATCATTCTACATTCTCCAAGCTCTCTAGCTGCCGAAAAAACAAGTACTATCTTCTTGTGTTGATCGCTGCGTTTTGGTAACAATGTAACTGTGCAACAATGCTTCTTTTCAGATGAGGGGGTATCGTATATCGTATAAATCGTGATGCGTTATGCATGATGCTCGCTGGATATGGGAGGCTTTGCTCAAAGCAGTATGTAAACAGTTGTTTTGTGGGATCCGTCGCGTAATTGTGACATTGTCATTCCGAAGAATCGTATTGGTAAGCGTTTGTTGCGAATGGGTGGTGTTGTTTATCTATTTGGCGTAGGGAAGATGTAGTAAACCGTACAACGAGCGTTCCGAAAGGATTTTCTTATTGCTGCATAGTGTAGGCAATGGACAATGGATTCCTGACTTGCTCACAAGCTAGTGCTTACTCGGGATAAGTGGCGGGAATCAGGTTTTGGTCTTGTCTTCCTCCCCCTCAGAATGTGTTCCGTGTCTGCTTCCACCACCGAAATGATGATGCTGGTGTCTTGCGCTTTGGCTATTTCGAGTCTCGCGGTGCTGGCTCGTTTGATGGGGGACTTTTGTGCAGTTCTTTACGCAGTTCAATGCCCCGTTCCCGTTTCTGTCGTCTCTCCTCAATGTCGGTTATCAGCTTCTTCTTTTTTCTCTATTTTTCCCTTGTTACCTCCTTACAAACCAAATCTCTCCATCCCAGCTCGGAGATCCTCCTCGGTGCCTAACAAATTCATAGCCCATGGCGGTGGCCGCTTCTTCACCACATATCTTGTCTCTCCGTGTATTTCTTGTACTCTTCCTTGCTCCCTATTCCTTCCATCGGCCTCCTCTTCTTCCATGTCAACGCCGACTGCTTGAACCCGTTTCGTCCTCCTCTTGTACGGCGGCCCTCTTCCCATCTCTGCAGCCTTTTCCCAGGCTGTCTCACACCCTTTTGCAATGATCCCTGCACTAGCCCAACCTGTCCTCTTGTCCGTTTCTAGTAACCTGGTGATGAGCCACTCACGTTGTCGCGGATCCTGAAACGTAATGCCAGCGAAGAAAAGCGATAAGGTAGATTCTGTCAAGACTGCGCCAAGGAAGGGAGAGAGGTCCGAATCGATGGGCATCTGGAAACCAGCACATATGCGGCCGATGAGCATGCAGTATGGGGATGTGGCGGATGCGCATACACCAGCCGCCATTTGAGCAGCGGGTGGCATGCCCGGGTGAGATCGTAGAAGGATGATCTTGGAGAGGTGGATTATTGTCCATAGAATGGATATGTCGTAGCTTCTATGTAGAATAGCTGGGCCAAAGGGTGTCATGTTTCCTTGTTGACTAGGATATTCTCCTGGCGCTGGTGGGTAGGTGTCTTCTGGCAATGGTGCGAAGGCATCAGTCTGTTCCAAGACACGCATAACTGCAGTATGTGCATTGGTAATACTCTCCCATTCCAAAATAGCCTTCTCATATTCAGCAGGCAGATCACTACTATGTTGAGGGTGGGGCGCGTTTGGTGTCTGTGGTGAGCGTTCATAATTAGGGTTTTCGTAACTGGAAAGAATAGGTCCTGGTCCTGCTGATGGCGCCATTCCATAGAAGCTGGGCATAGCTGGTGGTCTAGGTGGACCACCCTGGGGTGGGTTTGCAGCCGACATAGATGGCGGTCCAAAACCCGGGGGAGGTTGTGATGGAGCCTGGCCTGTCCAGCCTGGAGGCGGTGGTCCCTTCCATCCTGGTGGTGGGCCTTGCATTTGAGGTGGGGGACCTGTAGAGCTCGTGGGCATCTGCTGCTGACCATGTGAACCGCCTGGGGGCGGTCCCATGTTCCCAAAACCAGGCATACCAGGGCGAGGTCGCCATCCACCGTCAGCTTCTATTTGTCGGAGTTTGCGACTACGGTCCCTAACAGTGAAGTCTGCGATGCGACCTAAAAGAAGGATAATATGGTCATGAGAGCCATAGAGAGCATCGGTTCGGCCAAGCGGGGCTCTTGGAGGGCAATCTGACCATTTACGATAAGGATTACTACTACCTGTCAGTCGCATGTTCTAAAAACCTACCCACGATACTCACATGAGGCGATTGCCGCTGACGATGCTTTGATAAGCATCGTGTCTAGCATATGACCAATATATATCCTGTAGTGTCTCGTAGCTTTGCAGATCCAATTTCGCAGGTATCTTAGGCCTTGTGTCGTGCCTTGCGCCGTTATCTTCGAAGACCATTCCGAAATCGTCATAGTTGACATTGTTGCCAACAATCGTGCTCACAAGACTCTGATCTGGCATCAAAGCGCTGTCTTTGAGTCTCTGATCAAACTGCCTCTGATCGATGAGCATCTCAGGGTTTTGGTATGGGAAACTTCGTTCCATGGCAGTCTGAGCCGCTCGCAAACGCCTCGCCTCGCGCGTTAGTGATCGGAAGTCGAGTTCAGTGATGAGGCGCTGGGCCCCGATAAGATGTGTACCCCATTTGACATGCTCTGCCGTCCAAACTTCGTAGAACGCCAAAAGCAAGGAGGTGGCTAACGTAAGGGTCGATAAGCGTTTCTTAGGATTGCTGAGAGAACGGACGAGTCGTTTCAAGGAGTATGCATAATGTTTGTACGATGGTGTTATGGAGGCGCCTTGCAATCTTGCAATGTGCAGACTCGCGAGCGCTAGCATGGCGTGCAACAATCCCTGATGATTGAGAGCCTTCATAGGCAGTGTGTATGTCCAAAGACCCTGCTGAGCGGGTCGTGTAGAACCTTCGAAGATGAGGGTAGGATTTCGAGGGTTTCGTTCGTACATTGACAACGTTGGTCCGGTCTATCGGAAGTCAGTGGATCGTATGATTGTGGAGGTTTAGGAAGTTACGCGGCATTTGCGATGACAAGACAAGTTATGCAATTGTCTCTGTCGCACTTACCACATGAATGTAGTGTGCAAAAACCCTCGCAGTCTTGGGATTGCGTAGAGGACTTGCTGCATATTCTGGTCTATAGTCCGATAGTAATCCATCATATAGAAATGCATCATACCGCCTTATCCCCAGCTCGTTGTAGTTCTCAAAGTGTATGCGACGGATGGTGTCGAATTCTTTGGTCGCAAGTAAAGCCTTCTCGTCCTCCGCGGTCTCCGCATCAAACATGTCTTCGTCTGACTGGACGTCCCAGTAATCGTCATCTTCATTTTCGATTGCGGCTTCGTCGAGAACTTGTGTAGGACTGACGTGGTCGTCACCGCCAAAGCCATCAAGAAGGAGTTGCGGTTGAGGTTGCTGCGCTTGTGATACGGCGTAGGGTTGTTCTGTAGACATAAAAAGTCAGCTAGATGACATATAATTCTACACAGTGATTGAGAGTAGCGTGCTGTTGCAGCTAGAAAGGACTGGGGATAGACCTAGAATTCAGAGGCATGCACAATTTTATGGAGTGACAGTGGACGAGGGCTTAGACACAGAGAAAATAATAGTAATCATTGGGGTATACGAGGTTTTAACTAGACACGAGACATACCGAGGACGGGCTGAGACATATACTTTACATCTGGGGTCATATCATGAATAGGCATCTGAACAGAAGGATAACTTGCATGACTGAAGTCAGCGTGAGAAACTGCTGGGTAGTTAAGATTTCCAATCTGGCTGAAGTTTGCCGGAGGTCCTTGTATAGAGTGCACAGAGGCTTGCGGGTGACTCTCATATCTTTGTACCCCTGGCGGTGCCTCTGTGTAATGGGGGTGTTGGTCGCTTCTAGGGGATACACTGGAATGATCCCGATAAGTACCTTCGGCTTGCTGGCTATCAGATCGATAGGCTTGTGGGTAGATTGGCGGAGGCTGAGGAACTGCGGCCTTGAGGTTGGATTCGTGGTTGTATGGGACCGAAACGGGTGGATATGATGCACTCTGGGTATATTGAAGGGGCGCTTGGTAGGTGCTGTGCGAATCGTGTCTAAATTGTGTTTGTGGACTTGTGTGCATTGTCGGAGGCGGCGGAAAATATGAAGCGGTTGGAGTGTGGTTATGTACTTGGTGGTTTGGCGATTGGAGCGGCTGTTGATGAAGAGGAGACGGCAGTGGCTGCTGATAAGCCTGCTCATGTGGATAGTTGGGGTTCCCTTCAGTGAAACCTTGTTGGGGATCTGAAGGCCCTGGGCCTGAGCTCGGGTCGATGTGTGAGAAGTCGTAGCTGCCATGCATGCGGGGCTGGATCGAACCAAGCATGTTCTCTTGCATAGCGGCAGCAGGCTCAGGCCCGCGATATGATTGGTTGCGTGTCCCTGGAAGCATCGAAGTGTGGTACTGGATAGTGCTGACCACGCCTGGATGATTTGGCCAATCTCCAATTGGGGGTTTGAAGATGACTCTCTGGTTGTAGCCCTCGCACTGACGTTTGGATTTGATGCAATTGGCGCAGGTAGGTCTCTCCTCACCACACTTTATGCGGCGTTTTCGACAGGTGAGACATCCAGTCTTGGTCCTCTTCCTCATCTTGGAGTTGGTTGCAGAACCCGAGACGCCTGTTGGTGAAACGTCACCCGAGGCTCCTGATACTGAAGCCGGCGCCACGTTGGTCATGGTTTGGAGGTGAAGAGTTGAGAGAGATGACAAGCGAGCCTGGTATAGCACTTAGTATATGGCTGCCAAAGATGCGTATAAGGGACATCAGGCTAGGTGGATGTCGTACCTAAGTAATCTTCGATCTCGAAGAATGGGGCACAAGATGGGCGGAACGATGTTGGTCCGCTTGGAAGCGGGTACGGCGGAGCCAAGAGTGATTAACCTCGCAGAAGTGCCGATCTGAAATAGGTGAGTCCTGCGGGGCGCCAGTGACTAGGCAGTCAAGCTTCACGGTCAACAGTGATGAAGGTGGAAGTGATGGTGTCGTCTTGTAGTAGATGAGAGGTCGTAGACAAGAACAAATCTACTCAGGGAAGTCGATCATTCAGCCCGCGGGAGCCATGTGGAGTCAAGGGCTTCAATGTTAGTTATAACGGAGTGGGGAGCACGCACCAGGTGTCAAAGGCCGCTGGGAAGGCCAAAAGGGGAGAGAGCGGCAAGCCCGCCGCCGTTCGTAGAGACGGAAGGCTGTACGTAAAATGATAGCGCGCCCACAGTACCTACATCAGGCATGGAAAGACCATAGAGAGCATGTATGTTCTAGACTAGAATTGAGACTATACTTTTCCGGGGAGCGACAAGGTACATGGGGGTTGGATTAGGGTGAGCAACTGGAGTCGGATGCAGAAACAGCGGGTGCGGACACAGACTTGGAGGTGTCCTAGAGGAGCAGGGCAAGAAGTCAAGTTTCGATTCGGCAGCTGTCGTGCGAGGTCTCGTCGGAGTGCGTGCCAATGGACCGGGGGGTGGTGAAGGGCTTGCGCTAGGGGAGTGGGAGAAGAAATTTGGCGGCTGATCAGCGGATCTGATGCCGGGTAGGCTAATGAGGGGGTTACGATGTTTTGGTCAGGACGTGGGTTCCTGGCCGGTCTGCCCAATATAGACACACGACTGTCGAAGCGATGGGGGGTCTTTGGTTGCGAGCGTTGGAAGGTGGACGGCGGGATGACGGCTTGACAGGCTAACCTGCAATCCACCTGGCGCGCTGCCGAGTTCGGAAGCAGCCACGATGCTTTGCCGAGGATCCTCACCCTTCTTGCCATCACCCACTGCACATCGGCAAAGCAACCTCTTTGACACTTCTGCTCCACTCTGAAGGCGTGCTTTGTCTGCTAGCCGCTTGGGCGCCTGTCATCAGCCTCAATCGCGTCGAGGTTCCGCTTACGAGCGGAACCTGGGTGCAACGTGGGACTCGGGGGCAGCTGGCTGTGCTTCTGTCTCCACGACACGAACCTTATTTCTGCTGCCTACGCGCAAAAGACATTTCATGTGCGACTGTCCTTCACGCACACATCATCTCAGTCCATCAGGTCGACTGGCCCCAGCTGAAGCTGATTACTACTCGCCCTGTTTGACAGCTGTGGACATTGCACCTAGCTAGCCGCTATTGCTGCCAGGCCTCCGCGACTCCGCGCAATCGCCACGATGGTCTCTCATCAGGCGGACTGCTTCTGATACTTGGCTCTGTCACCAAGGAAGCTTCACTCAAAGAGGCATGGTGCTGATCGACTGAAGGCGTCGTCTCACGCGCCGCGACCTGCGCTGGCCAACGAGCTTAAGCATCCGCCAATCACCCTATACCATCAACCACCCTACCGGACCTTCTGTTCCAGTCTCGCGCGTTTGATTCACCGAGCACCCCAGGCATCTTTCGACGTCACCGGCATAACTTTTACTAGAATGGCCGCACACAGAGCATCCTTCGCGCTGGTGGCTGGCTCAGGGCAAGCTGAACGCAATTCCAACCTCCGCAACGATGATCCTCTGCCGCGTGGACCCGCGCTCCTGATTCCCAGACATGATTTTCGTCCAGGAATCGCGTGGACCCGGTAAATGGGCAACCATCAGCCTCTGATTGTGACAAGCTTAAAGCCATGAATCGCCCGTCGCCGCGCTCACACACCTCAAGACCCTACCTACGTACGCAGTCTATGGAGTGAAATGCTTGTCGGCGTCGGCGCTATGCCTCCTGATGCCATGTGCTGATGAGCAGCAGTCCACGGTGCCGAATGACGATCATGTGGGCTTTTATGGGGCTCGGAATATCTCTATTTCCAGTCATGGCCGCTGAACTTCGCATTCGAGATTGCGAGTACGGTTGCGACAGAACAGCCTCACCCAAAGCGCTAATGCAGCACCTTCACACCACGATTGCATTAGTGCTGCATTCATGTACTGACTCAGGGTTGGCAAAGACACAATTCTGCCTTGTTTTGTTTTTCAAAGTCAATGTCAGACGTTCACCGGGAGAACTGTCTACTGGTCCGCTCGGCACAACCACGGGTTCTTTCGCTTTTTAGTCCTTACGTCAAACGGGTCGTCGGTTCGACGGCAGCGGGTACTCACCCCGAAAATCAAGTACCAGTTGAAAAGAAACGGTTGCCAGTAAAAGCACTCGAATAGCCTTTGGCGTCATTATGAAGTCCCTACATAATGCAAGCAGGGGCTGAGCCCAAGTTTACCAAGGCTCTGGACCCGAGATGCTGCACCTTGTAATTTGGCTGCACAAGCAAACCACTTTCCGAGTCATCGGTAGCTCCCGATCATGGCTGTTTACGGAAGTGACCGAACTATAAAACCAATTTTAGACAAGGCTGTCCAAGATAACAGGCTGCAGCCAGCTTGATGAAGCTTGCGGGCTGGATAACCGGATTCGGGAAACCGACTGCAAAGAGCTACACCGGCCATGATCAGATGAATGCACATTCTGCAACGAACACAGGGGTTAATAGTGTTCTCTGTTGTGGCTTCCACGAGCGACGGAACAGCATTGAGCGCATGGTGGTAGGTGAACGGCGACTACTGAAGGAGCTTTACTCCAACTGGCGCGTCTTAGCGACCTGGACCCTAGATCCAAAGCTTGATTTCTACATGGGCTGATGCCATATCTACGCCTGTCATCCGTTTGCCATTTTCGACAAAGCGATTGACAGGCGCTCCCCACATTCGCTAATCCTTTCCGTCAGTTATTGCGAAAGGCACGTGATCTTTACGCAGACGCTGACGTCGTGGTTATGGGGGTGCGCACACGACTCGGCATTCAATAGCACATGCAGTACTCTGCGGAAGTCTCATCCTGATCCCCACGCCCTCGATATTGGTACCTTCGGTTGAGGCCCTTTATGATGCTGGGCATCAATTGCGGGTTTTCAATGCAGCATGCTCCTTGAATAGGGGCCGTTGCAAGGCCGTCGCACAAGAAGGAATTTGGTTCCCAAAGTGACCGGATCGCATGGCAGTCTCTTCGGCCATCACTATTGCTGGTAGAGTCCCGTGACGCCCAAAAGCATCTCCAAGAGGCAATTAGGTACAGGCTCAACCATCGAGGTAGTTCATAACATTTGCCGGCTATATACGACTATGCACCTGTTGCATTCCAAATCTTACATACAGCAGGCGAAACGTTCATAACGATAGAATTACAGCCTTGGTGCAGAAGTTGTTGAAGCTTCTTGCATAACCTTTCCATCTACAAGGAATCGGCCGCACATCTCATCATTAATACCGTTATATCAGGGTCCAAACGCCACGCTATATCTTCTTGCTTACTTCCCTCAAGTGGCAGCTACAGGACACCCACGAACCATCCAAGGGTTGCGAGCCTTGCGCAGGTACGACTCCGCTGCGACGGAAGCGCGTACAAGACTCTACTAGCGTAACGACGCCTGCAGCATACACCGCTTGATATTACATGAGGATAGTTGATCAGGGTGAACGCGAAGTTTTTCCGACGCCACGGTTGAACGCCACCAGCTTACACTTTTGCCTCACGCTTGGTGTCCGTCACTACCGCGTATGCGCATGGCTCTCTTCCAAAAACCCCGATTTGTCGTCGTCAGATCTAGTAACTAGCATGTTTCATCCCCAGGTTCCGGTGCGCGGGTTCCTCAGGGACGGGACGCATCCGAAGGATGCTTCGGTGTCTGACAATGATCGGCTACCCATGTCAACGATCCCGGTAGGTTACATGCATGTCATTGCAACGACACCCAGTCTTACGTGAACACTGCGTATCGAAGTCACTAAACACTCACCTAGGTGCGTTTATGGTGTTGTACTAGACTCAGACGCGCCACAGTACAGCGACTGCATTCACATTCGTCAACCATCCCAACCATTGACAATATCAAGACACTGCGCTGGCTTTTTTCCCACATACGACCATAGGCTCAAGATCATAGCGCTTCCCGTTCGCTCAGCGGTACTCAAGCTTGAGACCGGCGGATTAGTAGTCAGGTGGGTGACCACTGGCGAATCCCTGCTGTTGTATGTTTTTGTATTTTCGTGTGCGACCGACAGCAATGCAACGTTCACTATTCAATTAAGCGTTCAGCTATTTTCCTTTCGTTCTACGGGATGTGTTATTCCCGTATTCTTCATTCCCATACTATCTACATGATAGGTCCAGCCATCACCTCTAATGACAAAGCAAGTCGGGTACCTTATCAACCAAATTGACTTTTACCCAAAACCCTACTTGCCTTTTTACGATTGTTGTGTGCGCGCTTTCTTACTATTCCACATTCAGCTTGCTGTGCATGAAGCATGCTCTTTGCTTATCTAAGTTTCTTTTGGCTGGGCAACTCCAACCAAGCTGAGAGGCTTGAGAGGCGAAATGTAAGTGACATCTAGCTTGAAATTTTTCTTATAAAACAGCCAATGATTGGCATGAACGATTGATGTTATGTGGTGTGGTCAAGCATGAACAACATTATTGCTGTTACGTACCTTACTACGTTGTATCGCATTGTCTATTCGTACCTGCGATCTCCTCGCCTCCTCGGGCTGTAACTACGACATGTACCTCAGTCCATTTACGACTAGTGTCGATGATTAGCACTAACCTGCGCATGCACCGGTCCTTCTTTTGCTTCGTTCTAGCTTGAATTCCGGCATCTCTCCAAGCTCTTTCCATGGTGTGGCGTTCACTTCCAGAACCTGGTTCAGTTCGAAACATCAAGCACATTTTACATTATGCCTAACCTGCCCGATATCAACATTTGCTGTTGACATCACTGCATAACTTGGCTCTACTCAGCTGATGGCGTGCCATGCTTCTATAGCGCACGTTGTATCGGAAGAAGTCCAAGGGCCGCACAGTCAAGTTCTATCGTCAGGCCTGGAGCGTAAGTAGCGTGTTAGCCTAGTACAGATGATGGTGTGTGGACAAAGCATCTCGATGCTGTTGACCTGAGCTTCCAGGTCTAGAACACCTTGGTAACGATCCTTGGTAGTTCAAAGAGGCAGTTGGAGACCATTCTATAGTAGATCGAGGATGGCTGGGGCCGATTCTCGGAAGCTTTTCTGATTGCTGTAGGAGTAGGCAGAGCTGAAGCAGGGACAGATTTTGTACGATCCACGGGATACCGATTCTAGCCGGAGATCGCATCTCTGAATTCTGTCATACAGTGAGAAAAAGAGAAGGTAGCTCTCTTGTATCCATTGTCATGACTGAAGGGGATAGTGGCTATCTTGTAAACAAGGTCCACTGCACGGCAAGCACTTGAGGGAAGGATAATATGGTCAAATGTATCGACGGCAGACGATGGTGCCGCTGAGAGAGTGACTCAATTCTCAAGAATTTGAATTGAGACAAGTAGACATAAGGGTGAATTGATGTAGCCTGGAGTTCTGACTTCGCATGACTTCAGAACATACGTTGAACTAGTCGGCTGCGAGCGTGTAATCCATGAGAATCATTGTGTCAATCTAAAGGAGGTACTGCAGGACGACAAGATATCGACACATGCAATTCCATAAGTGCCTTTGTATTAGGATTTCAACTTTAGATCGTAAAGCATGCATCTTAGAACTCTGATTTGGGCTCCTTAGCAACATTCGCGCTAATAAAAAAAGACTGAGGTATCGCTATCAGTAGCCACCTTGTCTTGGATAGCTCAGACGCACGTAGTTGTTATGCTTTCGGATTCATCTAGTAGCTCAAAGTGCGAAATACAATGCATCGTTGGTGCGAAACACGGCAGTGTCTGTGTCAACAGAACAAGACTATCACACAGCCAATGCACAAGTATGGCAATGCCTTTGGTAGACTCATGTTGTACAATGTCGCAACAACGTAAGGATCGCTCTAGCTATAACATCTAGGTTTCGGCCAAGATGTAGAAAGGAGGCATTGGGCTCTTGGAAATTTCGCCAGACTGTCTTGGACCAAAAGCAATACTGGTCAGATCACCCCAACACTCGTAAAGCGTATCCAATGGCTTCTAATAGCGTTTTTACATGTCCGTAGTGCCCCCGAGGGGCTTGATGGTAGAGATTTCTCAAAGTGGGGTAGTCAGGGGTAGCAGGAAAAGTGCCCCGCCAACAAGCACAAGATGTCCAAACCTCTTACTAAGTTTGCTAAGTGACTTCCAAACTTTTCTCAAAGTCTTTGCACAAACATCGCTAGCCATGCCGTCGTTATGGCATTTTTTGTTCACTCGCATTAGGTATGTGTAGCTTTCCCATTTCTTCATCCAAGTCCGATATGGTCTAGTGGCTAGGATTTGCCGCTCTCATCTGCAGAGTCAGTTCACTGTACAGTGCCGGCAAGGCCCGGGTTCGATTCCCGGTGTCGGAAAACGATCTTTTTGCTTTTTTCTTGACAAGAAAGTACCTTTTTTCCTGCTGTTCAACTCTGTAGGATGGTCGGCACATTTTTGGAGCGCAAAACACCAGTAACACTAACAACATTTTCATCTTTTCCACGCCTCGGATGGTTGTTTCTTGTATAGTATAGCAGGTACAGTCACTAACGAGGAAGGCCCTTGGTAGTACCTCCCCTATACTACACCCTGATGGTATACATATTATGTTCTTCCTCAAGAATCCATAAAAAAGTGTTAGTGTACAACTCCAAGGTGGGTTCTGGGTTCAAAGTATAATTTAATAAACGGCTGTTTATCTATGGTCATACGGATTGTGCATCGTAGGCTGTCTTAAGTAGGTATACGAATTTTTATTCTGTTTGAGTCGTACTTTCTCGCGCCAAGTTGATCGAGAATTGCACCATAAGGAAAAAACTATAATGACTGACATTGGTATACAACAGATAGTGACAGTAGACACTGGACGTTCGCTAATTATCAGATAAGAATCCCAAACCATCCAACTATGGACAAAGTGCAAACGCCGATGATGATCCTTACAATAGTCGGCTGCTAGGCCAGCTCTCTTCCTTCCCACCGATTTTTTTCTAGCTTATGCCTCACGGAGTACCGCCGCCGTGTATCCGTTCTGTCCGGTACTTGCGTTTCCAGCTCCGCTCTTCAACCAGCAGTTCGCTCCATTCGCAGCTTCGTACCTTCCACGAAAGTCGGAGCTGATCACAGCGGCTTTGCATGTATTGTTCGTGCTACTGTCCATAGCGCTGTACTGACTGCACGCGTCAACGCATTGCTCCAAGGTATATGCAGTAAAGCTCATGAGGGTAGAATCCAGTATGTTGGTACTGTCGAGACAGCTATACGTGTAAACACCACTGATGTCCGATGTCTTGCCTTCCAACCGACTCGATATGAGGATTGTGGACGGACAAGTGGTATTGATCGATTGGATGGCGCCGAAGGGTAGCGCTATGTAGTCCGTTCCCGTGCCTTGAGATCCATCCGTTGGATTGTCCGTTGGACTATCTGGTAAAGTGTCCGAGGCACTTGCCGGAGCGCTCGCCAATGTAGGCGTAGGCATTAGTGTCATACTCGAGCTCTGTGCAGCCTGTTCAGCAGCCAGGGCTTCAGCCTTCCTAACAGACAATTAGGCAATGGCAAAGGATGGCACAACAAAGACATACTTGTCGGCTTTCTCTTGCACAACCAACCCTCCTCCTATGCTGGTACCCACGAGTGCAGCCACTATGGTAAACGACATGGCAATCGTAAACCAGTATTTGCGCCGTCTGTGGGCAAAGAACTTCTTCCACATGTCAGGTGGAACCTGAATGTGAGGCGCTTGATCCGGTAGATCACGTCCATTTCGATATGACAAAAGGTCGTGAGAGTTTCCAGTACGTGTTGATGCTGCATCTCGCTGTGAGCGATCGCGTCCATCGTGGTCATCATTGTGGAGTTGTGGTAGCTTCGTGTCACCATGTCCAGAGTAGCGGTTAACTGCCTCGGGATAAGTCTCAGGCTGTGCGATCTGCAAACCATCTGACATATCTGGCCTCTCTGCCTTCTCCGGTTCTGGCTTCTCCATCGTGCATGTGGTCTGCTGCAAGCCTGAGATTGGGTTTGGGGACGGTTAATATGATCGCATAACCGATGTGAGGGACCAAGTCGAGTATAAGTGTACTTATTTGCCGTCTAGTATCCTTGTAAAAGGCGCCCGGTAATCGAAACGTGCGTGTTGGCTTATCAAATTTAGTTGCGATTGCAGCAAAATAACATAGGGCTGCCGAAATCTCCTGATTGATCGCGGTTCTATGCATTGTAGATATGCGGGGTGATGTCGAAAGTCCTCTTATCTCGACAGGAAGGCAAATCCCAGCGTAAATTGCTGAAGGATTCCACGTATAGAAGAGCTTAGGGAGGAAATCAAGTACATCGATCAGCTAGATTGATGTCTTTGTAGGAAATCCCTTGCTCGCCCCTTACTGATTCTGACCCTTGCGCAAAGCTTGGCCAAATTATCATGCCACTACCTTCGAACAAGGTTAGCCTTCCATAAAGGAGGGAGAATTGTTTTGAAATAACGATATATCCCGTTCTTATGGCTTTCTCCGCATCTCTTGAGAGGTCAGCTTACCACTCAGTGCGCATTCCAAGGACGCGCAAAGATACACGAAAGACTGTCAACCTAGCAAGTTGGGGCTGTTTCTCTAGGAAACGGGCAGTTAAAATCTCTTTCTTTCCAGCTGGTAATGTTCTGTATCTGCTGCGCGTGGATTTACGCTGTTACCTAGGTTTACGCTTCCTACATCTGAGCGCCTGACCAACCTTCCTTTGTTCGATAAATTGAACTCGGGTCTTCGTGGAGGCTGATAGCACATTATGAACATGAGCTGCACATGTGGGTGTGTCGTTCTGACAATGTCGAGGGTGGATGGGTGGTCGAACGCGAAGAAGAGTTGAGCACCGCCACCGCCACACGATGACGTACTTCCCCGGAAAGTCCGTCACAAGAACGAGCAGAGCGACCAATCTTCCTAACGCTTGTGATGCTATCACATGCTGTGGCGCAGCTCCGAATAGGTATCGTCTCTCTTGTTAACTTTCACACACGTAATCTATTTCACCTTCCAGGCAGCAACTTTTTGCACATCTGCAAAGTTGAGGTCGCAAATCTCGTGAAAACTCTCGCGTCTGCAACTGCAGTCCTCCTTTTTGTCACGAATTATTTCGTGATCGTGACCTTTCCACCTACTCGCCACCTACGACCACCCATCTCCCGCTATGGACATCCCACGCGGCCACGCAGCAATGCCCCTTACAGAAGTTGACTTCTTGGATTTTGTCTACAACTACTTCAAAGCCGAGTACTATCCTATTCGCTCATTCTGGTCAACAGCAACTGCCTTCCCCCGCCAAACCGAACGATGGATAGCCATGGGCCACGAATTGTCACCACTCGTCGTGCGGCCCGCAAATGCGCAGGCGCAAAAAGATTTGGAATCCTTGGATTACTTCACAAGGAAATGGAACCTCGATGCTGGTTTTGTCAGAGGCTTGATTATTAGGTTCGCAAAGTACGAGTTGCATGAAAGATTAGAAAAGAGGCTGTATGAATGCGCGAGACTAGATTTGATGGTAAGAAAGGCGCTGAAAGAGAAGCACTTGATCGACGCACTATGGCCGAGCCCTGCGCCACGAAATATTGCGAAAGAGCTCTTGCAACAAGGCGTTCAAGCTCGCCAATGGTTCGGCGACATGTTCAACAAATACTTCCGCGTTCTACAGTCCCTTGATTCTTTCCAACTTCGCCCGGAAGTCGACCACCACATGAAAACTAGCGGAAAGCTGATGTTAATACCCTTTGTGGACCATCTGGTCTTCGGAGCAGTTGATCCCATCATACCAATTGTATCGAAAGGGGCAGGCTATGCAAATGCCAAAGGGAGAGAAAACAGAAATACCCCCGGTTTTGGTGAGCCAGCCAAGTTTGAGATCAGGTTCGATGCACCTACCGAGGTTACGGATACGTATACAAAGAGCGTCGTACGGCAGTGCCAGTGTATGAAGTGTGGCACCAAGAGAGATGTGCAGGTTGTAATTTCCGTGGACCCCAATCCCAATGCTGGAGCAAGTGCAGGTACATCATCCACAAGTCGACGACGCGACGCTGCAACATCGCACTCAAGGACCGCACAGCGCTACAGTCCAGGTTACCAGATGCCCAGTCAAGACGATGCAGCGCCCCCTCGCCAACCTCCTCGACCACAACCTCAACCTCTGGAAGCTGAAGTCTCAGAAAGACCATCTACACCCGACCTCAAGAAACAATGCCCTCGTTGTACATTCCTCAACGACCCCAACCTCACAAGCTGCGAGATGTGCGAAGCGCCCCTACCAGAAACCCCTATCCAGAAACCTCCCAGTCCAGCCGCCAACAGGAAGGTTCCCTCGCACTCCCACTCCGCATCACACCCACCTCCCAGTGTACCAAAGAGTAGGGAAGAAGCGTTGAAGCAAGAACAGAGACCCGGAGCGCCAAACAGGCATAGCCTGAGTGCAAGCCTATTCTCCATATTCCCATTCTCGCAACAGCAACAGCAAGAGCACCATGCCAAGCTGCCGCCCACACAGCAGGTTGATACATCACCAGCCATACAGTCATCCTCGCGACAACCAACGGGGAATCAAGAAGAAGTTAGACCATCTTCAAAGGAAGGAAAGAAACCAAGTGTCTCACCACCTACATCTTCTCACGCCGAGCCATCCAATTACCGTCACGGCGCCACTACACCACCAAATCCCGTCGACACTACACCAGAAACCCCATTATCCCGAAACCCTGAAATGGCGATGATGCCGCTATCTCCCTCTCCACCGTCTTCTTCCCGCCCGCGTCCTGCACCGGCTGGCCTGCCTAGTAATCTCATGGATGACTTTGTTCCCGTGTCATCAACTTTCCCCAAGGACGACGAAGACGAAGATGCTGGGTGGGGTTCAATGAGCCGGGAGGAGGCCCATGAACATGATAGTAGTGATGACGAGGACGAAAGTAGCGAAATGAGGGGCAACGGCGGGTTAATTGATTTAGATGCGGTGGCGAGGGAAGAAGCTGATGTTTGGGGAGATAGGGACGATTGAGCACGTTAGTTAGCTTCGAGGTAGTATGAGGCGTTTGGATGGGGATTGGAAGACGTTTTGCCACTTTGTTTTACTTGTCAGCAATATCTGGTGTGAACAGTCGCAGCCCTGATCACCCGGAGACGATTATGAAGTTTAATTGAAGGACTAGTGTTTGCGTGCGTTTGTCTATTACTCCCAAACACCATTTCCAAGCCCAGGTCTTGAGCGGAAAAGAATACACAGTAGAAACCAAGACAACTCCACGCTTCATAGGATCGCCTCTCCAAGCTCCGTTCAATGCGCCCAGCGTCTGCCCACATTTTGTTCACCACTTGCGACGAGCTTTCCCCACGAAGTCAATCGTGCCCTCCGTACGCCAGCTGAGCTTGTTCAGTACATGGCCTCAAGGCTGCCCTACGAGTTGAGGTAGTTCCGGACGGCACCCTGTAATTTTGTAGCGCCCTCGCCAAGCATGTTCGTCAGGTTCTCAAGATCGTCGCCAGCCGTGAGACCAAACTTGCGGACAAAGTCCTTGGCAGCGGTTTCAAGGTCACCGTAGTCTTCTTCCGCGACATCGTCCTCGGGTCGACCAAAGTATGCGTTGGAGGAGATGGCGCTTGCGCCTTCAAAGCCTTCACACAAAGTTAGCAACGCAAAACATGTGCTTTCGCAGAGGATGCATACCTGATAGCCTCTCCTTGGCCTGCGCGGTTGCGCTGGGATCGAATGCGTTTCGTCCGAAGAACTCGTCACTCGATATACCCTTTTGCGTACCAAATTTCTCCCGCGCGTACTTCTCCCCGTCGTCTTGCGCAGGCTTTCCTACGCTGCCAAAGCCACCCATCTTTTTCTGTGCTACAGGCTTCTTCGCGGCACCTACTTGCCCAAAACCCAGACGTTGTACGCCCATGCCTAACCTCTCCATATCTTGGCTGGAGCGCTCGGGCTTGGAAGTAGAACCGAAACCACCTCGTGGTGGCGATACGGGAGTGGGAGAGACGATGGCTGACGCCTCAGGAGCTTTCGATTTTGTGGCGGCGGCAGCCTCAGCGGCTTCGGCTTCGGGGTCATAGCCCAACTTCTCAATACGCTCTGCCTCTTCGCGAGCCTTTCGCTCTGCTTCCTCGAAATCCAGGCCTCCGTCAGCAGCAACCACCTTCTTTGCTCCGAGGCCCTTCTTCTTCGCGCCCAAGATGTTCTTCTTCGGCGCGGCGCCTGCGGTCGTCTTGCGAACGGCTGCCGGCTTTGCAGCGGGTGTGCTCGATTCGGAGCCGCCGACAAGTGGCGACTTGGGGCGATCGGTTCCGTTGCCGTTAGCACCAGGCTTCAGGAAGGGTGATCCAACCTTTGGTGTACCGGTACGCGAGGGTGGGTTCGACGGTCGCTTGATGGTGGGTTTGTCCCATGAGGAGAAAAAGTCGTCGTCTTCGCCAGCTGGAGTGTTGGTGCCGTCAGTGCCAGTCTCTGGTACATCTGTGATTACAACCTCGTTAGGGTATCTAGTAAATTCAGATTAGCATAAGTCACCCTGGACGACTGCTGTTCCGTACAATCTGGCGTCCGCAGCACAGCGCCTAGTCAGCTCCTCCTTGTACTTGGTGGCAGCATTGCTGGTGTATTTGGCTTTGTGGTCTTTGCTCGCAAGTGCGGCGGAGCCTCCATGCGATTGGAAGTATTTGGTAGCGCTTTCGTTACCACCGACTTTCATGATCCGTAATTGGTCCCATTGCCAGACTGTCGTTGGTCAGTACATGTACTGTATATGGTGTCCGTGGGTCTTGGGTGAACGTACTGTCGAGGTTGGTGGATCGCACGAAGGAGATGTGGACGCCCATGTTACGATGGTTGGACGAGCAGTCGAGGCATAGGTAGATGCCGAAAGGTACAGAACTCCATGTTGGGTTCTTTGCGCCGCAGTCGAAGCATATCTGGACATATGTTAGGCATTGCTCGAATCTCTCTATTCGAAAGACGACGTACTTTGTTCGCGGGCTTCGACTTCAATTTGGTGAAGATGTTTTGCGACTCGGTCTTGGTGGCGAGGGCAGCCATGGTGAAGACTGGGTAGGAATGGTGCGGGTTGGCGGTAAAGGAGTCGAGCTGTGGTGGGGATAATTTGGGTTGCGGCGCCGGGAATGCTAGGGTGTCCTATGGAAGCCGCGCTTGACACGTGATAAGCGCGATTATGCTCAAGGCTGCACTTCCATGTCACAGCTTCAACATTCTACCTTCACTCTCTGCGAGTCTTCGCATATTTCACACAGCTCACTCAAGATCACCTTGTTTGGCATGGCACTCGCCACGTATCTGGTTTCTCTGTACGGGCCAGGGAGGCCTGAGGATACCGCTTGACGATGCTACGCGCTTACTTCGTGTGCCTGGAATTGTTCGCTGAATTGTAGATACAGCTAGAGCTGTTGCTAATGACTATGATAAGGTTACTCATCGTATCTGTACCTTGCCTACACATATGACGCAGATTCTGGACCCCATCTTCCTATCTTCCCGTCCCACGACCTAATGCGACAGCACAAGTGGGGTATGCATGTATATCTGGAGGCGTATTGCCTCGCCTTCACACAGCAGTATTCTCCTATTTTACATCCTTATCACAGAAAGAGACACCTTGTGACACCTCACAAGCTTTAAGACATGGCTTCCTCTGTTCAAACCGTGCCTGCGCGCCGCGGAGCAGCCACCCTCGTCAAAGCCGGTCAGAAGATAAAAATTACAAACACTCATGGCAACCAAGTCGTCGATACCTGGGCAATCGCGCTTCCTTCCTCCGTCCTCACGGCTGCATCATCAAAGGTTGAAGCACCCCTCTACCCAAACGCGACTTCCGACTCGCCCTTTAAGTATTCTACTACTGCCAATACCGCCGCCAGCGCACCCGAATACATGTCCATGTGCCATTGCCGGGCAAGTCTGCTGAAAGTGACGCCTGAAGTAGGAGATGTCATGGTTAGTCAGAAGAGGGCGCCGATGGTTAAGATGGTGGAAGATACAAGTCCCGGCGTACATGACACTTTGGTTGCAGCATGTGATAGATGGCGGTACAGTGAGTTGGGCGTCAACGGTTACCACGAATCTTGTACAGACAACTTCTGGGACGCTTTAGAAGAGCTGACCGCATCACTGTCTCTATCGACTGAACAAAAGGAGGCTCTAGATGGCCTACAAACAAAGATGGGGTGCAGGGTTCCAGATCCGTTCAATTTGTTCATGAACATTCCTGTCACACAGGAAGGAGAGGGCGCGAAGAGAGGCATCAGTTTTGAAGAACCGAAAACGAAGCCCGGAGACTATGTAGTCTTGGAAGCGCTCAGAGACGTGGTTGTCGTTATGAGTGCATGCCCGCAGGACGTTCTTACGATCAACGGAAAGAATCCTGTAGATGCTCATTACCAGGTTGTGGACTGAAGCATCGACACCCACAGAATTGGTTCATTAAGCTACGGATGTACTTTGATGCAATATAACAAAGGTCTACCCGAGTTGATTTCAGATTCGACTACAACGAGTCTGGACCCGCCGAGTCTAAAATGATGAAAACGGGCGATATCATACATGCTCTTATGAGATCAAATCTAGATAGTCAATGCGCCATTCGCCCTACCATAATCTTTCTACTCGTGTCTACATCCAGCCATCGCCCCAGGACAGGCCTTTTGCACAGGCGTCTGTTCGGATGTGCAGGTAAGCAATCAAGGCGCTAGCGCGACCGGATGCGGGACTAGCGTTGGTGAGGCGAACTATTTGGACGTGCCCCACACGGTGGTATCGATAGCCTCTCGAACTTTTTTGCCCTGAAGTTCTGGATAGCGCAGACCGCCTCCCACGACAACAACATACCGCAGTCGCCAAAATGAAGACTCAGTGGAAAGACATCCCCGCTGTGCCTACGAGCCAGGAATTTCTGGACATTGTACTTTCCAGGACCCAGAGGAGGTAGGTTCCTTCTCCAAACGCACTCGCGCAAAGCGCCTTCTTTCTGCCGCCCTGCACTGTCGCGATTTTGAAGGCGCAATACGTACCGCACGAAAAGACGAGAAGCTGACAAATCCCTAGACTGCCGACGCAGATTCGTGCGGGTTTCAAGATCAGCAGAATTCGAGCCTTCTACACGCGAAAAGTCAAGTACACGTCCGAAACCTTTACCGAGCGCCTCAACACCACCATCGAGGCTTTCCCGCGCCTTGCGGATATCCACCCGTTCCACCGCGATCTCCTCAACACCCTGTACGATGCGGACCACTTCCGAATTGCTCTCGGTCAGCTTTCGACTGCAAAGTCGCTGATCGAGACAGTTGCGCGCGACTACGTGCGCCTTCTCAAGTACGGACAATCTCTGTTCCAGTGCAAGCAGCTGAAGAGGGCGGCGCTGGGACGTATGGCTACCATTTGCAAGAGGTTAAAGGACCCTCTAGTCTACCTTGAGCAGGTCAGGCAGCATTTGGGCCGTCTCCCATCTATCGACCCCAACACCCGCACACTCGTCATTGCTGGTTTCCCTAATGTCGGCAAGTCGTCGTTCCTTAAGTCCATCTCAAGAGCCGACGTCGAGGTGCAGCCCTATGCTTTCACCACAAAGAGTCTGTACGTCGGACATTTCGACTACAAGATGCTTCGCTTCCAGGCTGTTGACACGCCTGGTATCCTGGACCACGCACTCGAGGACATGAACACCATCGAACATCAGTCTATCTGTGCCATTGCCCACTTGCGCGCCCACATCCTCTACTTCATGGATCTCAGTGAGCAGTGCGGTTACTCTGTCGCCTCGCAGATCGCCCTCTTCAACAACATCAAGCCTCTATTTGCTAACAAGTTGATCTCTATCGTTGTCAACAAGATCGATCTTATGCGTCCGGAACAGCTCGATCCCGAGACACAGGAACAGCTCCAGGGTATGCTCAAGTCTGGCGAAGTCGAGATGCTAGAGCTTTCCTGCAACACTCTCGAAGGTGTCATGGCTGTGCGAAACTCGGTCTGCGACCGCTTGATTGCTGCTCGCAACGCCGAGAAACTCAAGGCTGGTACCAACAGCGCCGGCGAGCCTTCCGGTCGTCTTGGTGAACTGCTTCGCCGAATCCACGTTGCCCAACCGTTGGGCGGCGTCACTCGCGAGACATCTATTCCAGAAGCAGTGCTTAACAAGAAGAAGTACGACAAGGAAGATCCTGACAGGCCGCTCCTCGAGCGTGACCTGGAAGAAGAGAATGGTGGAGCTGGTGTGTACAACATCGACCTTCGCAAGAACTACCTTCTCGAGAACGACGAGTGGAAACACGATCGCATTCCCGAGGTCTTCAAGGGCCAGAACGTTTACGACTTCATCGACCCTGACATTGAGGCTAAGCTTGCCGCACTTGAGGCTGAAGAAGAGAAGCTGGAGGCCGAGGGTTTCTACGAGTCGGACGATGATCTGGAGGACGCAGAGGAGGCGGACATTAGGTACAAGGCAGAGCTCATCCGTGAGAAGAGGCAACTCATCCGGAACGAAGCCAAGATGCGCAAGAGTCTCAAGAACAGGGCCGTCATTCCCAGGACTAAGAAGGCGAAGCAGATGTCACAGATGGAATCGCATCTCGAAAGTCTTGGCTACGATGCTTCAAAGGCGGTTGAGCGTACGACTGCAAAGGCAGAGGCGCGAGGCCGCAGCTTGGCTCGTGGAAGATCAGAGGGTCCCGGTGGCGATGCCATGGACGTTGATACGCCCGGCGCTGCTATGCTTGAGCGTGCTAAGAGCCGAGGCCGCAGCCAAAGCACCAACAGGAGAACGGATGGTGTTACAAACGAGACTGCCGCCTCTAAGGCTGAGAAGCTGGCCAAGCTGTCGCAGAAGAAGATGAACAGGATGGCTAGACAGGGTGAGGCCGATAGGCACCAGACTGGTTCCTTGATCAAGCATTTGGTAAGTTTCTTTATTCTCTCCTCCCTATTCAGTGCGGGTGCTAACAACTGTTCAGACTGCCGGAAAGCGTGGTATCGGAAAGACCAGCCACAGATAAGCAGACCTGAAGTCTTTCGAGTTCTTGCATTGCGTGTTTGCAGGTGGGGAAAATCATGGCTGGCGTTTGGGATGCATTAGATACCAACTCGCTGTTGTTGAAAGCAGCGTGGTAATGCAATACTTCTTTCCATCAGTACTGCATTCTGGACTAGTGCCGTTGTGTGACCTCGTGGTTGGATATGAACTGCTGGAATGAACATCGACGCATAACATAACAATAGCATGGCAAGATCAATCCCGGGAACGTAAGATCGTTATGTATGTCCGTATGGTACCATGGGGAGAATCACCATCTAGCTTTACGTCTGATTAGCCTCATGGTGACGTGAGATCATGATTCGGAAGTTGCGCTGCTAGGACAAGATTCACATCAAACTCTTGTTCATCTCTGAAAACAAGGCAGAAATATAGACGATATACGTAGTGCATAAGACCTATGCAACATACAGTGTATCTGCTACAGCAGGCAATGGGACGTACTCTCGCGTTCATCAGAAGTTTCATATGTACTAAGCTGCTCACTGGGAAGAACTATACACTCATCTTCATGGATATAGCGGCATGTGGTTTGTACCCCAGGACCTCGAATTCCTCGGCTTTCCAACCATCGATGCTGCCCCCAATCTCTCGGTTGATCTTGAGTGTAGGGAACTCTCGCGGTTCGCGCTCCAGCTGCACCTTCAGCGCATCTATGTGGTCGATGTATACGTGTGCGTCGCCCATTGTATGTGTAAATGTACCGGGCGTTAGGTCGCACACATGAGCTAGCATGTGAGTGAGAAGCGCGTAGGAGGCGATGTTGAAAGGTACACCGAGACCCATATCGCAGGATCTCTGGTAGAGGAGGGAATGTAGGACGCCTCTTGGTCGTTCTTCGCCTTGCTTGTGTCCCGGAAAGGAAACATAGAATTGCGCAAACATATGGCAAGGTGGCAAGGCCATCTTCTTGATATCTGCGGGATTCCATGCACTTAGTATGATGCGCCGGTCGTAGGGCTTGTTCTTCAACTTGTCGATTATCTCAGCGAGTTGGTCGACACCTTGGCCTGTGTAATCCTCTGCATGTCCCTTGTACTCGGCGCCAAAATGCCGCCACTGGAAGCCGTATACTGGACCCAGCTCGCCTTCCTCGTAGTGGTTTAGGCCCACCTTGTCGAGGTACTCCCGACTGCCGTTGCCGTCCCAGATCTTGATACCAGCGTCCGAGAGAGACTTGCTGTGTGTGCTGCCTGCGACAAACCATAGCAACTCGCCAATTACGGCACGAGTAAATACTCTTTTTGTTGTGAGGAGGGGCAGGATGAGTTCTGGTGGCTCTGTGGGGTTGCTCGAAGGTCGCGATAATGCGAACTTCATTTGTGCGGGAAAAGGAATTGCGCGTGTGCCGGTTCCTGTCCTGTCGGGGCGATGTTCGCCATTTTCGAGTATATCGCGGATCAAAGAGAGGTATTGTTGCTCCTCGTGCGCGGGGTTGCTGGGTGGCGGTGTAGTTTGCTTCGTGGTGTCTTTGGGAGGCTCGGGAGTTATGACGGGTTCTAGCGCGCTTGGAGGCATGTTTACTACGGATCGGAGACTTGTATGTATGTATTTAGGTGCTGTGGTGTAACGTCAAAGTGAAAGTCGCGAGGCGCGTCAAAGTCTCCCAAAACCGCGACTGCGCGAGTGGCTCTTGCGGCTCACCGTATCGAATGCTCCGACCTAACTGCATTCGCATCTGCCACAAAACACCGACACTGGAACACACCCTCTGGTAGAATGGCAGAAGAACAAGCAGCTCATCACTTGCTAAACGTAGTCGAGGAGCGAGGTCTCAAAGTCGATCTCGATAACATTCTCCTAGGTTTTGAGGATGTGAAGACCAAGCACGAAGCTGCGGTGTGGGTTGAGGAGTACCTACACGAGGACACCCTGCTCAGTAAAGAGGAGCTAGAATTGTGAGTCCAAACTCTGATTATACAGGCTTTTGCTGACTGAGTCTAGGTACCAGACTCTCAAGAAGAAGGGCCTTTTGCACCAGTACGAAAGCGAAGGTGAACCCATCCGACCCATTTTGGATCATGAAATTGCTGCAGCAATTGAATCATTGAGAAGCTCCACTACTGCGATTGAGGAGCAGTCCAAAGTTTTGGAGGCACAGAAAGATGCTCTGATGAAGTTAAAAGCTCTTGACAAGCCCAATTTGGATGTCGAACATGCAAGAAACGAGCGGAGAAGGAAGGAGGGACAAGAAAAAACTCGTCTAGACGTCTCTGTATGTTGTGACAAATTACAAACTCAACTTTTCTAATACGCATAGGTCGATGATGTAGTTGCATCCGTCACAGAGCAGATGGACGATGCTCAGCGCGAGATTGATTCTGACAAGTCAACACTGAAAAGCTACCTCTCGGAACGCTTCACGTCAGACGATCAGATCTTAAGCCGACTCCCTAAGCTAGTGTCTCAGATCGTCACTGAGCCTGAAGTCAGCGAAGACGAGAAGTCGATGGAGCAGTGGTGCAAGGCGATTATTTCCTTTCGTGCTGCAGAGATCAAAGCTCGAGTGGATACTGTGTTTCTCACCAACGCATTAGCAGACTCCCAGAACGGTCTTTCCGAGGAAGCAGAGGCCAATCTCAAAGAGAGAAAGGTCGCCCTGCAAGCTGAACTGGAAGAGTTACACTCTGAAATCGCATCTGTCGCTGAAATGGTTGTCGAGCATGAGATACGCAAGCCGATGACTGAAATGAAGGAGCGTAAAGATAGAGACAGAACACAGGCACGAACTGCGTGGCTCAACTATGTGAGTAACATCCCAAGAGACATTGGACTGTTGCTAACAAACTAGGTGCTCTCAACACTCGAATACATGGGCAAACGTCTCAGCATAATCAACACTGGCACGCAAGATACTGACGAGTTCCAACAAGCACTGGCGCACGTCCAGGCAGCAGCAGCGAAGCGCACACCAGAGACACAGGCACTGGCTGCGACACCCGGATTGAAACGCATGAACTCCAGCACCTCGGCTTTTACTCCCATGGTCAAGCTCAAGCCTACATCGACGCTTGAGCTTCCGGTAGCACTTCAAGATGCGCTTCGTCACGCAGGCATATCTTTCAGTCAGGATAACATCGAAAGCCTACAAGATGTTCTGCAGCAAGCTCAACTTGAGCGGGGCAAGAAGCTTCAAGATCACTATGAATCTACCGCGACATCGATTCATGACGGACTCGCTGAGCGATCCAGCAAAGCAGACACAGATCTGAGGGCTATTTTGAGCGCGCTATATAAGCACGCGCCATTCCAGCAGGCTAGCTTGATGAACCCAGAGTTGGACGAGCAACTGAAGGCGATGGAGCTTGAGCTTGAGAATAAGGACCGAGAGTTGCTGGATGCAGAAGGTAGCGAACTAAGCTTGAGCGACCCTAAAGTTCGTGCGTTCATCGGGAAATACGGTAAATAAAGCGAAGGTTTTGACAAGCAGGTTTCAGGGCTGGTCGGTGCGTTGTCGCGGTGGAGGTGACAAGTCGAGCTGGGATGATCCAGGCGCGTATCAAAGATGGAGTAAACACGACGTGGAGATGTTGTTTAGATGTTGTTTACAGCGCCGAGAAAGCTCTCTTGATACAAGGTCAAAGTGTCTCTCTTCACCGCTTTCGATCTGCTTGGTGAACATGATCAGCTCGTCGGTTGCAAGCGATGGAAGCCACATGTTCGCGGGTGGAGCTATGGGGGAGGAAGGACCTCGGACTGGTCGCGAGGAGTGATGAGCTGCAGCTAGTCGGCCCCCATGTGGCTAGCACCCAGCCCCCGAATAACACTAAACATCATCGGCCCCTGTCAAGGCTGCCCTGAGTAGCTGACGGACAACAACTCTGCTCTCCTCACAAACTCACCAAAGCGTCTATCCCCACTTTCGCAGCCGGTTGAACCTGCGCGGGATGCTCGCGCCAGGTACAGGCAGAGACGCAGGCCCTCATTCACTCAATTGAACCATCACCATCACCTTGCCGGTAGCTCCCTGGAGCTATCCTCACACCGCCCGTCATGGTTAAAGGAGAGATTCTCACCCTCGGTGCTGCCGCTGGTGCCCTTGGAGGTGCTTACAAGCTTGCCGAATTCCTCAACAAGGCCAAACGCGTCCGCGACGTCGGTCCTTCCAATGCAGTCTATGTGCGCATCATTGGCCGCGTCCAATCCGACCTTGATGAAGTGAGACGTCTTCTCTCCATCCGCGAGATCCACGACATCCTCGAAGCCAACCCTGAGAAGTCCAAATGGGTCTACGGATGCATGCGCGATGTGCGCGGCGCTCTCGAGAACATCACGCCGCACACGGAGCGCGTCGCTGGCGATATCCAGGACGGTCGCCGTATCGGTGTCAGGCACCGCGTCTACTGGCTGCTCAGCGAGAAGGAGAAGCTGGAGAACAGAGAGAAGGAGCTCAACATCGCGCAAGCCAGTCTCAGTGCGGTGCTCGGCTACTTGACTGCTCTGGAGCCGTACGAGGAGCCGCATAAGCCCAAGTCCAAGAAGGAAACTCATATCGACATCGACATCCACCAGGAACCTCCCCAGCCTCAGGCCCAGCCTCAGCCTCAGCCGACGCACACAACGCACATTGACCGGGAAGTCTGGGTCGAGCGTGACGGTGCGCCGCCTCGTCATGTAGAGGAACACCGCGATGTCTGGGTTGAGCGCGACCGTCATCCTGCAGCCCACTACGAGGAGCGTCGCGACGTGTACATCGATGAGCGCGAGCGCGGACCTCAACACTACGACGACCGCGGTCCCGCTCCCCGTTACGACGCTCACTTTGAACACCAAGGCCGCGATGCTCGTTACGAGACTCAGTATGACGAGCGCTTCGAGCAGCAAGACCACTACCGCTCGCAGTACCCTATTGAGACCCAAGGCAACTACAACCAGACCCGTCCCTTCCCTGAGCCCCTCGGCCGCCGCCCTGAATCGTTCGAGGACCGTCTTCCCGAGCGCGACTCCTGGATGCAGAGCAATGCGCGCGCCAACCAACGCCCAGGTCAGTACGCCCCCCGTGGGTACGCCGAGTACGGTGCACCGCAACCCATCGGCGCAGCCCATTATTCGCGTAGGTTTCAAGGAGACGCGGGCTTTGGCGACGAAGAAATACTAAATCCACAACCAGTGCCGTTGGACAGGCAGTACGCCGAACGTGAGGTGAGTGGTTACAACACTGGCTACCCGCCCCGTTACGGTAGCAAGCTCTAGATGTTAGCATGAGGCTGACATGCGGGCAGATGTGGATCGAACAAAAGGAGGATTACCGGTTCGATCAGTACGGAAATAGGCTGCCGGATAGGCTTTTCCAGCCGGCTGTGCCTAGGCCCTATCGCAGCCGCATGTAAACTGCAATACCTCTTGGATACGATTAATCTCCTTTTCACTGTCACGAGCCTTTTTGTCTTTTGTTACCCCCCGCGCCCGATGTTTCTATGTAGCTGCAAATTCAAGTTGATACCTCCCTACCAATCGCTCTTCCCTCGTTTACTTACCACGTGGCTCGTTGATCACTGAACAACTATCGTCGCTTCCTCTCGAAAATGCGACACCCTACAATTGTATCGAGCATGTGACCCAGACACATCTCTCCTAAAAGAGGGAATCGCATCATGGACCCCCCTCGCTCCCGACCTTGCACCCACGGTACTCATCGAACCGCTACCAGATAACAATACGACCCTGAGAATCTGGGAGCCTGCCACTGCCCTTGAAGCATTCCTGCTCTCCTGCCATCGTCGTTCATCACCCTTTCCAGTATTCACGACATTGACCTGTAACTACACAACACCGTACAGACATCCATCCCGACCAGTATGGTACGAACTACCTCGTGGGAGAAGACACGATCATGCTTCTTCATGTTCGTTCGCGCAAAATCCACACGCTGGCCTAACAGCACCAGATCCGCAACAGATGCACTCCTTGCTCTGTCTATACTCATCGCTGTAGCACAGTTCGGTCTCTGCGCCGCCATGGCGCACTGGTTGCTTAGCTCACACCGCGAGGTTCAGTGCTGGAACGTGAGCAGCACGAGAGATCTGGACTTCAACGGCTTTGGGCTAGGGTCCAGACCATCGGACTTCGTATTCCAGACGGAGACCAAGAGCTTGCCGCTTACCTATGCAAACTTGGACAAGACCTTCAACGTGGAGAGAGCTCAAGAAAACGGAGAAGGTCTGTCAGGGCCTGAGTATCTGAGTGCTGGAGCCATTGGTGGGACATTGTAGGTTGTCTTGTTCATCTGTTCTACTGCTATAGGCACGAAGAGATGCTAATCGATGTCTCCATAGTACAATCATCGCGATCCTCGTTTTCAACCCTCTGTTGCTGGTTATTGACCTTTTGCTCCTGCTTCGAAGCCACTACCGGTCCGCACGAATCTCCAACCGTGCTGGCATGCTCTGGTCTATGTGCTTCTCGATTTATTTCCCCCTGGTTACTCTAGGTGCTGTTTGGCTAGATAGCTTTCCTAGCGACAAAATCGACGACAGCTACGATACGTGCTGGCAATATGACAAGACAATGAATGTGTTGGAAGGGCGGAGCCGATGGGCAAAGGGTATCGTACGAGGATGTGAGATTTTGGGAATGCTGGGAGCGTTATGGTAAGTCCGAAACACCACGTGGACTCAAATCACTAGGACCTCAGCTTACCAGCAGCAGCATGGTTGCCTACTTCGCATTCGCTCTCTTTGCCGCGTACATGAATCAACGAGCCGATGCGCAACAGTCGATCAGACTAGACGATCTTAGTAACCCTTCGTCCACTACCCACACTGACAACCACCGTGATCTACCATCTGCTGGCCTCGGCACTCGGGCAGGCCCCATCCGGATGAACAACTTCGGCATCACGTTCATAGATGCTACCCCAGGCTCAGACAGCCAGTCCAGAACTGAAAGGTGCCGGCAAAGGCCGTGTGAGGATCAAGAAGTTCTGACAAATCCCTTCGCAGATCCTGAAGACCCGTATAGAGGCGGGGTGGGGAGTCAGAGGTCAGACAGTGGAGATAAACAACCCTGAAAAAGTGCTACTCGACAAGCAGGCAGCAGGGATAGGTATTCATCAGTCCCTCAATTTCTCGGCACACTCATCGTAGATTCGGTCCTGTAGCTAAGACGTATATGATGAACTGTAGATTTCATTGGTCACACTACAAGCGCTTCCAAATGTTCAGCTTCTTCCACAGTCCGACGATATGTCTCCTCTTCATAACAGCCAGGCTGACTAACGAGTGACTAATTGTTGCATTGGAGTACTCGAACAATGGGGAAATGCGTTAATTAATTGCCCGTCGGCGCGTACAAGAGCGACGCTACCTTCTCGGCAAAACTGGCGTGAAAGAGACTTGAACAACGATGGAGTCGTCTGGTACTGAACAAAGGAATCAGCCAGTTGCTCTCTTATGTCTTTGTCACTCGCATCAATTCCTCTTTTTACTCGTCTCTGGCTTTGTTCATTGATTTGGAGGAGATGGTACATATGATTCCAGGGTGCAACTTGCATTTGTGGCCGTCCACAGCCCTTCCAAATCTCAAGGCCTTATCTTCCAATAGCAAACAACAAGGTGTCAGTCATGTCTAGCGACAACGGTCAACGACCTCCAACCGCCGGAAACACTGGCAGAGATGACCCACCACCCGCTTCGCGCCCGTTAGAAAACAGGGAAGATATTATTAACAAATGGCTCAAAGATAACTACATCGACTACAATTATCTGGGAAACCCTCTTGCGCTCAAAGTAGATGAATTCATCAAAATTGTCGCAACTCAATCTACTGACCCTGACAATAGTTGGCTAGACAACAATGCACTGGAACTGGCTGCAGTCATTTTGACGATTGAACTGAAAAAACGAAGCGATATAGTCATCGTGCCATCAAGCGCCGCCATCAGCCTGGCCCGCATCGGTCAGTGTATGTGCAGCAAGGATGAGTTTGAGAAAGGTGTTCTTTCGACCGGATGTTATGCTGCTATGAAGAAAGAGAACGTACGATGGATCGTTGTTCCCGTGACGGATGGTATGATTAGCAGAGACGAAAGCTCAATACCTGGGGGCGGCAGACATTGGGGCTTCATGATAATTGACAAGCAGAGAAATGATGCCAGATGGTTAGACGGCCATGTGACACTTGAGAAGAACCGCAAGGGCAAGTGGCGTATAACAAAAATGTATGGTGCAGGACGGGTTGCTGGTAAGATTCTCTGTGGATACGAAAAAGTTATGGATCTCAAGCGAGGGAAATTCACAGCAGCAACACTCAAACATGTCCCTAATGACACCAAAGAAAATAGCTATAAGTTCGATCAAGGCTCAGCGTGTGGACCATGGGTGTTCGCTATGCTTGAATATATACTCGATCACCCGAATTTTCTCACATGCGCGGATGGACTCTACGGCATATTTAGGCACAAATACAGGCAGCGGCACAGGAAAGCCATGGCCTTTCACTCATTAGCATCGCGCAAGCGCATACAGGAGATTATTCGGGGCGTGGCGGACAGCAACCTAGGAGATGATGTATTGCCGTACAAGATGAGTACGCGCATTTTGAAGATTCTCAACTATCCTAGCACTGTCGATCTGTTGGTTGGAATCAATTTCTTTAATCGAAGCAAGACACCTCCACCTGAACGTGGCCATAACGGAAATTCGGAGAAGGGGCTTGATGACGATGACGATGACGATAACGACAGCGACGATGATAGCGACGATGATAGCGACGATGATAGAGAAAACAGCGATGAAGCGGACGAAGGTCTGCAAAAGGCAATTGAAGAAAGTTTCCATTCTAACAAAAAGAATTCGGCACAAGGACCTCAAGGAGCCCAGGGTCCTACGAAGTCAAGGAAGCCTTCAGAGCCCCCAAGCAAGCCTCCGTCCTCCGAGCAAGCGACCTTTAATGTGATATATGAGGTCTTACTTCCCAAACATATCCCAAACTTCGAGCCTATGACAAGCGAGGAAGTTCAAGAGTGGGTCGATCGGCTTCCGTCCAGCACTAAAACTCGTACGAGCTTGATGAATACGTGGGGTCAGAAAGCTGTTCTCCAAAAGCTATTCGGTGGTTTTGATGAATTATCCCAAACGCAACTGCGGTCTTGGCGGGAAAAGGATCCACTATTCAAGGATAGCCACGGTGTGGAAATCGAACATGTAACTACAATGCTGCAAGATAGCGTCAAAGACATAAGGGACATCTCGTTACAAGGAGGGATAATTTATTACCCTCTGAGCTACCTGGAAGACTTCGCAGTGCGAAACACAGTAGATCAAGCAACATTAGAGGCGGGTACAAAACTCGGGAACGACAATTTGGATGATGAGGATGGTGATGACATCTTTAATTACGACTATGAGGCCGAAGAAAACGATCCGATCCTACCACAACCTAAAGAACCAAGTGAGCAACCATCAGGCGTGGATACCTCTATTAAGCGGAAGCATGTGAAGGACAACGCCGATGCACCCACAGCGAAAAGACTCAAGCCGTCAAGACCAGACTTTCTAACGATGAAAGATTCCGAGCTACCCCTCTGGCTTGCGAGCGTACCTGAAAAGAAGAAAGCTCCGCTGCTCGACTCTGGAAGGAATTTGATTGATCCAATCCGTGCACGAATTCACCTCGAGGGCATATTCAACGGTACGTTCCGAGAATGGGCGGCCGAGGAGTCTTTTTCTGAGATAAGCAAGGAAGAGATCAAGGAATGGAGAAAGATGGTAGACGGTGGAAAGGGTTTTATTAAGGATTTGGTACCGTAGCGACGATGCAGGCCTGAGAAGATTTCTGGACAAGAAACTGTACCCACGGGAAATGACATATTTACCGGATTATAGCCAGGACGAGACGAAATGGCCTGAGCATTGGAAGAAAGGAAAGGAGTAAAGGCGCTGGGAAGTGATAGAGCAGTTTGCTTGTTTGTCTTTCTTTCGATGCATACAAACATGATATCAGGCTTCATATGTACAGTAGCTTGTACAAAATTGTAAGATAATAACGAACTTGTTGGTCGTTTTCGGTTTGATTGAGACCTGAACATGTGATGGCTCACAGGCTGCTCTGTAGTGATGAGTCGAAGGACTCGTGTACACCTATACTAAAGATGTGTTGAAGCCACTCTTTGTCATCTAGGTGTGATCAGACTCTCACTCACGGCATCTGGGAGTGTAGCAAACTTACCTTTTGCCGCAACATGCCGAGAAGACGATAACTTGTTTTGGTTTGCTGTCCTGTTTTTGGGCGCGAATGAAAAGGCCTGTTCAGGACTTCACTTCCCGACGGGCGTGATCTTGGGTAGCGCGTCCCGCAGCTCTTCCCTATCCTTGTCGGTCGGGACGAGGCCAAATTTCTCTTCAGCCTTGTCGGATATGTATAGACCAGCGCCCGCGTACGCCATGACACCGACGCCAATCATCATGCGCGTCTTGGGCGGTATGCCCTTGAACCATCTATGTGAGTGTTAGTCGTATAAAATTACACGATCACAACGTGCACGTACTGCCAGACAGACATGTCAAGGATGAGAATGTGCAACTGCGCTGCAGTGGTGTCACAGAGTTCGGGATGACGACGCATAGAGGGTCAGTGCCAAGCCTAGAGGAACCCTCAGACTCCAGCGCGACACAACCATATCGTTCCCATGCACCTAGCGCATCTTGAAATCACGATCGACCATATAGAAAAGCCTGTATTCTTCTCCGACGCGCAGGTCGTTCCTTTGGAGCCAAGCCTGGCATGATAGCTTGGGACGTTGGACATCGATTGCCGCACCTCCGCACCAGCTCCGCACCTTGAGAACAGATGTGCGCGCTATTACCACCCGCTTCTTGAGCGCATCCGGCAGCACCATAAGGCTCCTACCACTCTCCAACTATGCCCGGCTTTCGCCGCTGGGGCAAGTCGAAATTCGAGCGCAATCCCGAGTCGTCGTTCAAGCTCCTCGCAGCCATCATCGTCATCACACTGTACCTCCTCATCAAGGAGTTCCAGAACCCGACTGTTCGAGACAGGGGTATACCAGCGTTTGGGGCACAGATCCAGCATGCAGACTGGAATGGAACAGGCAAGGCGGAAGAGGCACGGGCGAAGAGCGTGCGGGATGCCATGAAATATACCTTCTGGAAGTACAAGGAGAACGCTTGGGGCTGTGACGACATTCTCCCTGTGTCGGGAGGCAATTCCTCGTCCAGAAATGGGTGGGGTGCTTTCATCGTGGACTCGGCGAGCACCTTGGCCCTGATGGGACTATGGGACGAGCTGGCGCATTCTTTGGAGCATATACTGGCTATCGACTTCACCGAAGCGAAGGACCTCGTCGACCCTTTTGAAACCACAATACGATACTTGGGCGGGCTCTTGTCTATTGTGGACATGTACGACGTTGGGCTCATTCCGGAGGATATACTGAGCGAAGAGGCACGCGACCTTGTACTCGAGCATGCTGTCACTCTAGCAGGGAAGCTTGCCCCAGCATACGATACTCCCACAGGCATGCCGTGGCCCCGTGTCGATTTCGACACAGAACAAGGCGAACCAGACCCTTCTTGGGTCTTCAGCGACGACCCAACAAAACACGGCTACGACGAGCATCCCGCCATAGGCCCTGCGCGGACCGGCTCCTCCATACTCGAGAACCGCATCCTGACCAGATTGACTGGCGATCCCATCTATACGCAGAACTCGACAAATGCATGGGCACCCCTAGTGTGGTCCAACTGGAAGACACCGTGGGCTGGTATGGTCGACGCGCCCATCGATATCATGACAGGCGAGCCAGTGGGTCGCCAAAGGCACTGGGACGGTGGGCATGATTCATACTACGAATACCTTGTCAAGATGACACTCTTGGCCCCTCGGACAGATCCTCATATCGGCACATACAAGCGACGCTTTACCGACGCAGCCTACTCCCTACGCAAGCATCTCAGTTCCCGGTCCGCACCTGCACCTGATCACTACATGCAGCACTTGTACATCGGGCGTCATAACGATAAGCTGTACGAGAATCAGCAAGGACACCTCGCCTGCTTCGCACCTGGCACCATTCTCCTCGCTTCCAGACTTTACGACCAACCCTACCTCCGAACCTTTGCGCTCGCGCTCCTCGAGGGCTGCCGCCACTCGTACGCCTCCACACCTACGAAGATCGGTCCTGAGACCTGGGCCTGGATACCCAAGTTCGGATACGACGATCCGCACTTTGTCCCAGAAACCGCACGTCAGGAGCGAGAGGCCATGAAGAGCGGCATCTGGTCGCTGGAACCAGCATATAAAGGCCGGCCCGAGTATGTGGAAAGTCTCTTCTACGCATGGCGCATAACGGGCGATCAACGGTACCGTGAATGGGCCTGGGAAGCCTTCTCAGCTATGGAAAAGCATTGCAAAGCGCCATTCGGCTACGCACAACTTGCCGACGTTTACGATACGCATACGAAGGGTGAGGATAGGTGGGTAGACATGCAAGAAAGCTTCTGGGCAGCGGAAACATTAAAATACCTCTGGCTCACGTTCTCGGATGTCGAGGTTGCAAGCTTGGATAGCTGGGTGTTCAGTACTGAAGGCCATCCGTTCCGCATGATACGGTAAGGTACGTCGTAACGGTACGCTTTGGAACAAGAGAGTAGGGTTGTAGCATATTCATCAGGACAAAGGCGACAAAACAAGGCATAGAAGGCCATGGGAACCTCCAACAGGTGAAAGGGGCAGTTCAAAAATAGAGCGCTGTCAAAGCAGCAACGGCGCAATGATACCCTAAGTCAGATTCGCATCAATAAAAAGGTTAAGAACATTACAAGCTCCATTCGCTTCCTAACCATCTCTCTTATCTCCCACGGCCTGTCGCTTTGCTGGCTCATGGCACCCATCCTCAATCTTCAGTTGTTGACTGTCTATTGCACTTGTATGTACTGTTCAAGCTGTCCTCAATCAAAAGTAAAGTGAGACCTAGTACAGTTGGGTAGTACGAACGGTCGAGTGTTGAGGACATTCAATATAGACATCTGTCAGGAAGAGTAACTTTGAGCAAAGGTGTGACAGCAAAGGACATCGCGTAGCTGTATTTATAGGCAACATGTCCCTTCCTGGCGAGAACAAGATGTTTCTACCAGATAGCTGAGGTTGACAGTGGAAAAAGATTTCCTCCAACTTTCAGCTTCTTGTAGCTATTAAAATCGATTTCAGAGGTGTATTCGACCAGTGTATATGCAAACTACACTTTTGCGATAATAAAGAAAGAAAAGGGGAGACAGGTATACTCATGTACTGTATATGGTAGAGAAACGTCAGTTCTCGTCTGCAACTGAAAAATACGCGTCAGGAGTGGGTGCAAATGATTAAAGAACATTATGATGAGTTTTGCCTTCGAATGTAGATCAAGGTGGGAATTGTGAACGTATGGTTCAAGACCGTCCTTTTCTCTTATATTCTGCTTTACGTTGTCTTCATCGTGTGCCGCAGTGATATCCAAATATCACGACTCGTCAATATAAAGCCATCTTCAGCAATTTTCCGTCTCCGCAATCCGAACCTTCTTTGCTAGATTCGATTCATAGTGCGGTGAAGCAACTAGTCATCCCAACTTTGAGAGTGTTCACACTTGCTGGTCCGGCTGATGCATTGCAAATACGTGCAGCTCAGTTTCTGGTGACTAATGAACATCTCGTATACTTCACGCGCACTTTTAGAAAAACGCCATTAAAGAAAAATCTTGATATAACGACAGATAGTTTTGATAAATATGTAAGAAAGCTCAGCATTAACGGCATCAACCACCACCGCCGCCACCATCGCCACCACCACCATATCCTCCGCTGTCACCACCAGCACCACCATAAAGAGCCCAGCCGGAATGAGTTCCACCGCATCTCGAGCTCGGCCTCACCACTTCCATAACTTTGGCATGTGCTTGCTTTTTGATGTTGGTCATCGTATGCGTAGGGCCACGAGATTTTGCTAGCTTCATCGAGTCGCCGCTTCCACTGCGTTCTGCTCCAATGGATTTGCTCGACATACAGCCCATTACTGACGATCGCTGTGGTTTTCTACTCAAATTGACGCTTTGTCGAACCGGCCTAACCTAGATAAGTGATTATATAGGGTGAATAGGCGATACAGCTATACGCACAAGAAGTAAGCGGTGACTGGTGAGCTTGAATAGTGAGCTTGCTATCGACGAAGCGATCGCTGACCAGAAGTATCTACACGAAAGAACTGGGTTATGACTACTGATGGCATGCTATCATATATCATCTCCACGTCGAATACAGCTGGAGAGCCTGGGCTGATTCCAGGAGCACAGAAGGTCTTGTGACGACGCCTGTGGCTTGCGCCTATCTGTTATCGCGTAAAGTTTTACGCAGCAAAAATTGGCTGCAACTCGGGTCCCGACTTTTGACAATAAGAAACTGCACACACTTTGGATACTGGAACCATATATTCGAGGCGGTAATTGATGCTGGGTATATAAACGATAGAACAAGAGATGTAAAAGCGAAAGCAGACCATCGCTAAGATCAAAGCGGAAATAAACCGCGCTGGAACCACGAACTACGGAAGAATTTCGGGACACCATCTGGATGCAGTAATCGGAGGCGTGCAAATAGGCTTTCTGTGGGTTTTGTCCGAAAGTCTGCCCTGTGACGTGCAGCAGACTGGGCCTCGGCACGGACGGACATTGGACGCGACCACCGAGACGGAGTCATTGGCTCGTCAACAATACCCGATCGTCCGGTCTGGAGGATATGCCTCCGAAGAGAGGCCGCATGATGTGTGCGGCGTTTGATGCATGAAAGGAAGTCCGGTGAGACGGCGAAGATTTATGCAAGCGCAATCGACGCTGATTGGTGTCGAGTCGGGACGATGGAAATAAATGTTTCGTACCCAGTGTCAGACCTCCATATGCGAGGGCACAAGGCTTTTGATATACCTTGGTTCAGACCGCACCCATGAGAAACTTCCAGTGAAAATCGGTACTGGTGATGTCAAGCGAAGGAGTTACGTCCCGCAAACTCGGCAGCTTTTCTACCCCATTGGTAGAACCATTTCCGTTAATCTTAGGAAGAGCTAGGTTATGGAGCAGGGAGACAGTCCGTCCTGAACCAGTCGCAAGTTCAAACGTATTGCCGTTTGGGCTTCCCCTGCCAACTGCATCGTGTAATGCTAGTCTCATCACCGATGTGATACGTCGAAACCGCTCAAACGCGTCTTCATGGGCGTCCTGGGCATCGCGAGGGCGAGGCATTTGCGAGGATAATTGTTCGCGGAAATAGTCGAACGACTTTGCGATCTGCAGTTCACCAGCATCCCAGCCCGGCATGGGTGAAGCATGAACTGCCAGCTTGTTCAAGCTAGTGATGGTGTTTATCAAGTTCAGCCAATCGATCAACGATACTGAATCGAAATGCTTGGTTGGAAGCTTTGTGCTGTTGTCGAGGAACTGTTCAGTCGACCGCACCAAGGTAACGCGTAGTGATAACTGGAAGCCTGAAGCCCAGGGTGTACTATCGCGATCCACGAGATCAATGGAAGCAGCGGTCCGATACAGATGTATGCGTGCTGCAAGCTGCAGCCATTGCAATATTGCTAGCGATGAATCAGTAACTATGCATCCTATCGTGGCATGGTTACTTACTGAAGTCATTTGCTTGCAGTTTGGACGCAAGACGGATGTTGTCCCATTTGTCACTCAATCGTTTGACCTGAGTACGAACCACGACCGCTTGCTCAGATTGATTACGAAAAGTCTCCTCCACGTCTTCCATGTATTGGCAGACATCAGTCAGTATTGGAAGCACCGCGTCCGACGTGTTCTCCCAGGAAGAAGCTAGTTCTGACGCGTAGTTCCGGAGTGTACTGGTATGTGACATAGCCCTTGCCTTTCCGGGCTCCATCAGACCTAGGTTGGAAGACAGGTAGTAGCATCCCAAATAGGCCCGCTTGGCTTCCCTATCTCTTGGGTTTTCCTTTTGTAGAGGACTCCTCACAGTCCTGGATATGCTGTCTAAGCCTAAGTCGTGTGCTATACCCAAGCACAGCTGAAGGAGCATAGTGATTGAAACAGCCTGGACGTCCATGTAGTGGTGATGCCAAGCTATGAAGACCAAGAGTCCTTGCAGAAGGTCTAGAGTCTTTTCACCTTTCATAATCCGGACCATAACCACCTTGCGGAACTCCAGGCTCAGTGCTCTCTGAAGCGAGACGGAATCATAAGAGGAAACTGTCAGCACGGCAAACATTAACATTGGCCGGCTCTGAAAGAGATCCTGGCAGCGGCATTCTCTTGATAATGATACGAAGGGGAAGAAGTCGACCATGTTACGGTACGTATCCAGCAGCATCTGCATATGCACTAAGCTGATGGATCTGATGACAGGATCCAGTCGACCAAGGTAAGACAACGTATCATTCATCGAATCCCAGAATGGCGCAGAAGTCTCAGATTGATTCGCGTGAGCCGGAAGAATGGAAGTTCTGGGGGCCGACGGCATGGACACAGGCTGAGCGGCAATTGGTGTTGGCGTCGGCATTTGCTGTGAGGAATCTAACAGCTGCGAAGGGATTGTGGCCACCGAGGGGAGACTACACTGCGTTGGAGTGGGTGCCATTGTTGCAACGATAGCAGATAACTTGTCCAACTTCTTGTCGAAGTCGCGCAGTTTGGTGGGTGTTTGGCCATCGCTGCGCGCCTTTGCTGGCCGTCTGCGCGCAACATGTTCCACACACTCGACTCTGGCCTTTTGGCATCTGGGGCACGTGTCATTCGATGTGGAGCAGAAATACAGTTGGGTAAACAAACCTCTGGCAAATGGCGGGCGTGTCAGATGGGACGCAGCGAACCTTGTGCTTTCGACAGCGCTCGCACGCAAAGGCGTTTCCTATTCTTCCTTCTTTTGCGTCCATGGCGGGGACTGAATTGGCAGTCCTAGGAGAAGGAGAGCCATCGGCCTCCGGCTGTGCGCTCATGTGGGGAAGTCCGATCATGTGGTGTGCCAAGTCCGGGGTCGAGCTTCGGTCGTGAATTGAGTGCCTCAAACGCGCGTAACGGGTGCACCAGAGATCAACGCTATGCTGACAGGGCAGTTGACAGTGCCGCAAGCCATTGCATTGGAACAAGAGCCTTTGAAATGGGTTCCGCCGAGGGTGTGTCCATGTGGCGGTGCGAAATGAATAAAGATACCTCGGGTAGTGTATGTCGGTATATTAATGGTCCGCTGGGAACCGGTTGCTTACTCCCGACAGCCTGGGGCGTGAAAGCCGCCTAATTGCCCTGGCGGAACTGGTCCGAAGCTCCATTCGGCACCAGTGCTTGATACCGTCAACGTTGCGCCTTAAATTGAATGGACGACGATGGTGATGGCCTCCAACGCTGGCGATAGCAAGCGGCGCGACGCTACTGTCATAGTGTCCTTGCGCTTCTCCGCCGGAAATTTAATCATGACTCACCTCTAGTGTCCCAAACCACGAAATGCCCTCGAGAGCTCATCGCGATTATCAAAAAGGCTTTGCCGGAAAAATAGGATGGGGGCAGAGGCCGGCGCTGCTACTTGTCGATGTTTGTAACGCCTACTGGAGCGACGCCAGTCCATTGGACACCAAATCGAACCCTGCGTCTGCGGCGGCGCCCGCGTCCATCGCAAAACTCGTCGCTGCCGCACGCCAAGGCAAGGTGCCGTTGATCTGGACGCGAGTCGAATACACGGAACCAGACATGTCGGATGCAGGACTTTTCTACAGCAAAGTACCGCTACTGAAGCTGTTCCAGACCGGCTGCGGCAATGGCCTTGAAAAATGGATTCCGGGACTAGAGCCTGCTGCTGGCGAAGTCGTTGTCTGCAAGCGTTACCCGTCCGCCTTCTTCGCGACCGACCTCGCTACACAGCTCCGGCTCTTCAACGTCGATACTGTCATAATCTGTGGCGTCAGTACAAGTGGTTGTGTGCGCGCGACTGCTCTTGACGCGATGTGTTATGGGTTTCGACCGATGGTGTGGACCGACTTGGCAACACATGAGTCGCTGTAAACGTCACTAACAATTTCACCAGGTCGTTGAAGAAGCATGTGGTGACAAGTCCCCTGCTGTCCACGATGCGAACATTGCCGATATCAACGCGAAGATGGCTGATGTCGTTTTTGAGGATGAGGCAATCGAGAAACTGGAGGCTGGATGGCAGTGAGTGTACTGCGCCGCCGAACCCGTCCCAAGGAGTGTAGCTCTGGCCGCTTTCTGCGAGTCATTCGTAGTCGCTCACGGTCTGTTCAAGCTTGCCTCCGTGATGGCGAGCGGGCACACCAAGAACGATATATGGACATAGCAAGCACCACAAGTCCAAATGGTACATATACAATTATTGGGTATACCTGCAACTCAAGCTATGTATAGACATGACCAAACGACGCACGATTTGTAGAACGTAATCCCAGTATCTGGCCTCAAGGGAGAGCCTGAAGCGTGGCACAGTGGTGGGTTCTTTCTCATTTTCCCGCCTTGCTTTGCAATTGCATACGTTGGGAATTGATTCCACTTCGACCAGCAAACGTTTCTTCACACTTTACTTTATCTCACTGTCTATCTTCAGGACGTACCACACTTTCACTTGAAATTGCTCACATCACTAGCCGACGAAGCCTCCCCACGACTGTCCACTCCTAGAGCGTATTTACGCGTTTGCTATCGAACACATCGTCACATTCCCTGGATTCACCTTTCAGGCTATGGTAGCTTGGGAGGCGACAAGAGACTATAACTAGCTCAACAATACCAATAGCTTCTCAAACCTGCAGAGAAGATCTCTCAAACGCTACCACGAAAGCGATCTCTAGCATGTCTCAAGAAAAAGCAATCTACCCGATATTGCATCATACTCCCGATCCTGGTGCAGAATCGATACCCAACTGTCTGTGGGAATGCTGCAGGTGCAGAAGAAGATGAGAGACAGAAGAGCTCGGCAACATTTGCATCGATTGCAGTAATAAGTACTGTATTGATTGCTGCCAACTTGCCGATTAGTTGATGTACAATCGTGTACTGTCTCAATGTCAAGGAGCATGGTAGTAGAAGGTGCAAGGTGCGTCAATATGCATTGTCTGGCTAGAACGCAGCAGCATGGCAGAAGAGTATGAACAGCAACACATTCAATGGATCAGACAAGGTGTGCTAGATGTGTTCGTTGGCGGGCGTTTATGTGCTATGGGTAAGTGTGATATGTGGGAAACCCCACTAGTACACATTCCCTCCCAGTTCTCCAAACTTCCAAAGGTAACATGCTCATGTTTCATTAGTCCCCCCTTTCCCAGCCGCGTTCTCTCACAATACGGTACCTCCGAGACCCCTCCGCTTCGAGGGATAGCATGCCTTTGTTGGATTGCATATCCGCTATGCACTGCTACAGTCTCCGAATAATCTAACCATGGCCTATACGGGCCGCTGGAATAGTGCTTCTCATCACTGAGTACCTAACGCCCATGGCAGATTAAAGCCTCCTTGAGAATTCGCCCCGTTAGATTTCTTCGGTCTCCACATGGCAAAGATTGGCGCAGGTGTCATCTCATGCGCGCACTTCCTCCATTCATCACTTGCCTCCGAGTCTTCGTTGTCAAAAGCAACCTTCAACAGAGACTGGAAACCGAATTTGTCGTAAAGCGGCTTGCCCATGCTAGATGCTTCCATCCAACATTCGAGGTCAAGCCCGTCAGCGCGTGTGATGCCAACATGCATGAGAAGAGAGCCAACGCCACGATTTCTATGAGCGGGATCCACCGCCATCCAATTGAGTGCTGATCATAGGTCAGCGGCAGGACGAAGATAATTCCTTTGATTCGTACAATCATATTTTTTAACCCAAAGATAGCGCGTTTGGAGAAAAGAAGAGGTGCTCCACTTACCACAATGGGGCCGCGTCATCCAATTCGCGCGCGGCCTGTACACCTGATTGAGAATTGACTCACAGAACCTCCGATGTTCGCCTTCGGGCCACCAAGGCGCGGTCAACTTTGGTATGCCTGCGACAAATGGGTTGGATGTCGAAATTACCCATTGCGAACAACCAACAGTCTTTTTGGTGACTGTATCGAAAGCGTAGAACCAATGGCTGGCGTTGTCGGCTTGGTGCTGTGTCCAGATGCGTTGTTTCGATTCAGCGATGGCAGCTTCGCGATGAGCCGTTGTGTAGCCAAGAACCGGAAAGAAGAGTTGCATAAACGGCTCGTAAGGTGTGTAGTTTGCAGCCCAAATAACCTTTATTATCTCATCCAGCTCTTCTTTTGTCTTTGCTTCTCGAATCACGTATCGTTGTCCCATTGCTGCTGACCGGTGTTCTGGTCAAGCGGCTCAAGCCATGGCGACATCGGACAGGTAAAGTAGTTTGCAACTACGCTACCTCGCCGCCGCTACGCATTGACAGCGCAATCGGAGATATAGCTTGACCCAAGTATTGGACATCGTAGATTGCCGTGTTAGGGTGAAGTATCCCAACAAGGAAGGTACCGTTGACACATTTAGCGTCTTGGCGAGGCTGGCAAGTAACAGCCTTGCGCCCCAGCACACCTCCCCAGATAGCCCCTCACCTTTCACACATATTCCAGCCACTCGGTAACACTTGTATCGCTATCGCCATCTCCATCTGCTTGCGACCTTCCTCGATTGTACGGGGCGGGAAGACGGCTTTCTGGGCGATGTAACGATGAACCGAGGCTGGTCGCGTCGCTATTCATTCATGGTCCGAGCTCGGAGCGTTGTGGTTGGGGGACGTTCTCGTCGGGACATACTTGCGACATATGTTTGTGCAACTGCAGACGAGTTTTGGTTACACGCAATGGACGCCCCCCGTCTATGGAGGCGCGGAGGCTGGCTTCCTACCTTCACTTCACAAAGCGCATCGAAGAATGGAGCGGCCTCCAGCATATCAGCCAGTATGCAGCGATGAACAGGAAGAGATCTCAGCTGATTTGGAAGACAAGGGGGGCGTGTCGTGGGACTCTAAGAGTACTGAAATCATCCCGACTAACACACGAAGCTTCGTCGTGTACATGTCTCTTCTGCTGCTTTCTCTTTCAGCGAATATCTTACTCGTGATGGAAAATGCAAAGCTCCGTATCGCGCACATTCCAGCCAAGAGTAACTATAGTAAGCAAGGAGCCATCTAAGTCTCATTCTAGCTTACACATTTCGAAGGTGGACTAGCCTACGACACAACTGTGCCATATCACGCGATGACGGAGTACTGGCATCCGAACGCCAGTGATAGTGATATGGAGGCAGCATGGGACGCTATAAACACCAACGCTATGGCAATCACGCTCGAAGACGGATTCGCAAAACGTATGAGTCTACCTCCCTCTACTCGATTCCCATGGGATACTGAGCGAAGCATCTACTATATCAAAGGGATCCATGATCTGCATTGTCTCGTACGTATCCACAAGCTAAGCTGTACTTTAAATCGCTAACTCTGCCAGAAACTTGTCCGCAAAGCCATCGTCTCAAAGCACAAGGGTGACCCCCGGCCCTTCAATCTTCTTCACATCTACCACTGTCTCGATGGCCTTCGCCAGGATATCATGTGCACTGCGGACGATACACCAATGCCAGCTCCAGTTGCGCACCAAGGGGGTGATGGCCAGCTTCGACGGTGCCGTGACTGGGATAAGCTGATCTCATGGGCCACGCGTCCTGACCAACATGCTTGTTACGAATTCGACGATTACCGCGAAGCGACAAACACCCTGGAGAACTTCGCCTTCTGTCCACCGGAATCGCCATACCGGAAGTTTCAGGAGGCTTATTTCCAGTATCACGGACACAAAGACGCGTATGAACAGAGTGTCGACAGAGAAGAAATTGTAGTGTTCTAAAGCTGTGACTGGAACATAACTAAGAGAACAATGGCATGAGGACGGATTCGATTTTTTGCGCCAATTGAAATACGATTGTACCTTTCTTTGACTTTGACCGTAGTAAGAAAGACCGGTTGCTGTCAAAGTTCCGATAGATATGCGACCTGATATCGTTGGAGGCTACACCACATAATCAGCCTCAGCCCTGAGCTGCCGAACGTCATGGATCGGAAGTTTGTGTACTCTTAAAAATTCGTGGCCACGGGAAGTATCTACTCCGCTCTGTATATCACTGGACGGTCAATGTTATGGTCGCAGATCATCGACGAGTCTCTTGAACTGACTACAAGGCGAGAATGCAAGAAGCGCAGTGCAACGCTGATACGGAACCGGACGATTGTTGAAAGTGCCCGAGCTACCTCAAAGGCGTGCGTGTCTGAAACGTCGGGATGTCTTGATCACATACGAGAAGCAATGGTTCCGAAGATGCTACACTGGGTTCAAAGGAGTTCATACATATATTCCGTAGCGAAGGGCTGGAACCACACCATCTCATACACCACTTTCGCATTTGTAACCTTTTCCCTGAAGTAAGTAGGAATGCTCAAAAGGGCATGAACCTTCTAACGATGAGCAGCACCAAAAAGAGGAACTAAACATATTGTCTGCGATCCACCCACCATGCACATCACTACCGGTTTAATTCCGCTACTTGCCTCTGCGGTGGGCATCACTGCAGCTCCAACAACCCTGCATTCTGTCGCACGAGCCGTACCAGATATCAATGAAGTCGCCCGCAACCCGGCACCTATCGATGATAGAGTCAATTGGGATGATCACGGCAAACCGACACTTGGCGATATCAGTCACCTCAGTCAGGATGATACCAAGAAGCTTAAAGAACTCATAAAACATCTCCTTGGCGGCAGAGCGGTTGCTGATGCTGACAGCATCATCGTGGAGAGAAGCGTCCCTGATTTCCATCACCCAGCGAAGAACCCTGTGGAGATCCGTCCGTAAGCGTCTTGAGTTGAAGTACGAGCTCATGCTTTGTGGGATTCCGATCCAAGTAACATGTCAAGTTCCCAGGTTTGACTAAACTCGACGCATCTCACATTTGTTACGTACATGGAAGAGATGGAATTCTTCAGTCTCAAGCATGAGTCTCGAAGAGCGATGTAGCAGCATAACAGAATGCGAACATCCGTCACTTCACCGCTGCTTACGTGGGTTTTATCATTCAGCCTTGACCTTTGAACATCCGCCTTGGCGGCTGCCACAAACTTCTTTGTGCAACAATCTGTGAACAGCCATATCTGACAGATAGCGCCACCGTTGCGGCGGCCACCCGAATGCGACTTCGCCTATTGATGAGACACCACACAAGGTTGTGCTGTCAAATGTTCCACTGCCGGATTGCGCTACCACTTTTCAATCACGCGGTTACAAACAGACGTGGTACTGCGCCGAGTCCGATGTGTCGCAAGGTTCCACTAAGGTTAGCAGACCTTGGAGCAGGCTAGCAAGCGATTGCAGATTGACGAGCCTCCTACAAGCTATCAAGCTAATATACCGGCTTCTCTGATGCAGCTTACTACTCTAGCGCCCGACGTGTACCTTGAACTAACTTGCCAGCGTCTGTTAGCCTCACCAGACCTAGGCCGTGTAACAAAACGCCTGCTTTCACAAGGAGGCAGGTTCAGCCGAGTATACACAGATATCTAGTCGTCATTGCGTACTGGTCGCTTTATTTTGTTACACCTGTACAACGCTGTCCGACCGCTTGTCAGCCTAGTAAATCTTTGCCCAGCCAGCTCCCAATCTAATTGACCTCTCTCGTTTGCAAGTATGTGTCGCCTTCAAGGTGAAGAGCGGATAACGACAGTGTGTGCTGTACTGATTTTGAGTGGACCCCAAACGTAGGCTACCTGGCGGTATCTGACACTATCCCTCTATCAGATGGATAGGCGCATTGGGAACCTTGTTATCCATACGTACCAGCCGTTTGATTGCATGAGCACCAGTACTGACTGGCGCCCTTGCCCACCGCACATTCTGGTGTGTGTGTCGAGACTGTTTGTTCTTGCTGGCTGTCACTACCCTAAAATTTTCTTTTGGCGATTTGCGCTGCTCTTTTTGGTGCCCGATCTAATTACAACAAATACGATGCGATGATGGCGCCATCTCTCTTTGTTTCTTTTCATCACCCTGTCCCGCGCCAACCCGGAAGCAGCGCGGATGTCGGTCCGTTCGTCAATGTGGTTACTTGGATTCTCTTGATCACTTCCGCTTTGGCGGTCTTGACTAGGCTTATCACGAAGCGTGCACTCAGGAGGAGCCTTGATTTTGACGATGCGTTCGTTCTGCTTGCTTTGGTACGTCATCATGGGTGCAATTGCTCAAGTCTATGGATGTTTTCTTGCTAATTGATCTTGAGTAGCTTGCGAGTATAGGCTCTGGTGCATCGGTCAGCGTGCAGATCGACAGTGGCCTTGGACGAGATATTCATGTGTTGACTGAGCGTCAGATTGTGGTGTATCAGCAAGTAAGCATCTGATTCAGTCTTGTTGAGGCGACGTGTTCATTGATCGCGTTGCAGGCGGAATATGCGAACAAGCTGCTTTACATCGCAACATTATGTTTCGCGAAACTATCCATCATCTCGCTACTGATGATTCTGACTGAGTCGAAACTGCATCGGAATCTAGGCTTGGGTTTGACTGGATTCATCGCATTGTGGAGCGCGCTTTCCGAGGTCGTGTCGGCTTTCCAATGTGGCGCTATAGAGCCGTGGCGCTTTCTTGTTAGGGGAGGAGATTGCTTTGGTCTGGTATGTCGCAAAAGTAAGCTGGGATATCTGAGGCTGTTACTGACAATGTATCCAGGCTGCCTTCTGGCAGACGGTGGGTGTCGTCAACATAGTGACAGATTTGGCCTTAATACTGTTCCCAGTACACGTCATCATGACGCTACAGATGAGCACGAGTAAGAAGATCACTATCCTAACATTCTTTGGTGCGCGGTCACTGTAAGACGCAAAACATTCTGCCATAATCTTCCCCTCCTGACATGTCGCAGAGATATCGTAGCCTCCGCAGTCCAGATGGCCTACCTTCGTGGATTCACATCACCCAACCCGACTAAGGATCTTTGGAAATGGACACTTTTCACACAGATCATCGAGTGCATCACCATTCTCACATCATGTGTGCCTTACCTTCGTCCGCTCCTAGAATCTGTACCATCGGGCCTCTATGGGAGTGACGAGCTCCGACGTCGGGGTACATCCTCAGAACATGGCTATTCGCACAGTAAAAGCTTCTCGTATCAACTCTCAAGCACTACTTCAAAGGTGGGTGCTGGAATAAGACATAGTCATAAGAGTTACACGGAAAGCAACAGAATCAGACGATTCTTACCAATGCTTTCACAAGAGAAGACGACAAACGCCAATTCTGCATCCGGTGTTCCTGGAGGTCCTCGTCGTGCTGATGGGGAGATGGACGTTGAAATAACTGCTGTACATCACAAGCATGACCAGAAGCGGTGGGATGACAAAAGGTGGGAGACAGCCAGTACTGCAAGCCATTCCAAGATCTTAAAGACTACGGTTGTTAGCGCGCAATGGGAGGAAGCGGAGGTGAAGAGTTATGATGCTTCCAGCGATGAAATCGTGATCATGCATTGAATCGGATTCGCTAGTTAACCTTTTGCGATATCACCTTCGCTGAGTAATGATACCTTGCGATAACCAAATGAGCTATATTGTTTTATGATCTCCGACGTACAGTTCCCCAAAAGAATGTCTTTGGGGACTTCTCTCGATCAAAAGCACAATCGCACCACTAAACGTTGTCTCATCATGCTTGGAAAATTGTCCACTGAGGTGGTATCACAGTCACGCAAGCGATAGGGACCTTTCACTGTGCCATGACCCGTGAGCCAGGCCCATCTTTGAGTCATTCAGCGTTCTGGGGTGATACCGACCGCCTTAGCTCTCAAGAGACTCTAGTCAAGTGCTTGCCAGTCGTATCCGATTACACTCATACGTCGCATAAGCACGAGAGATCAGCGATAGCAATTGACCAGGTTAACGCCCGATCTCGGATCTCTACTCATACTTGAGTCCGCGCTTGTTCCAGTCGCCAAGAGGTCTTGTGCTTCCTCGGGCTTTCGTACTCCGTAGTATGCCGCAAAAGGAGTGTTTCACGCGTGCTGCACCAAGATGTAATGTGGCATGCCAGTAGCTGCACATGCTGGCATCCAAGAGTAGATAGAATCATGCAACAAGCATGGCATACACCTACGCAGGCTTCCGATAGCAGTGCCGCGTGTTGACAGACATGCTAGCCAAATCTCAGCTTGCACATCCTCTGGTGCAAAGCGGCGCATCCCTTCCCAGGTAGCTCGCGTGTCGCTTGAGCCGTCGGGTAAGATATCGAAATACGTCATGATAGCTGTTGAAACCACGCGGATGTATTGAGAGGCGGATTTCCACGTGGGTCAACGATGACTAACCAGCTTCGTGGAACATAAGTGATCCACTCTCCTTTCATCCTCCAACAACTGCAACCCTCTTTGGCCATTTCCGTACCACAACAGATCTGCAGGAAGGCCTCGACTTTCGATCTTTACGGCATGACAGCGGTTGTTGTTGCCACTTGCTACCTGCTTAATCCTTGGTCCACATATAACTGGATAGCTATGGCAGCCCGTCGTCGCACGTTGAGAGACAAGTGCTGACGATGCCAGGTGCCTCTTATTGACTCCATTTTGTCTTGCAATCGAATGCTCTATCAACCCTCTTGCTAGTTGCAGAAACTGGAGACGCCGGTTTCCTAGGCATATGCACAGTATGATGACCGGGTGCAGATATGCATTCACCATTCAAGCATAGCCCATGCTGCTCGAAAAATACGCGAAGACGACTGGGAAAAACTTCGTTTGCCTCTACCACCTGAAAGACATATGAATGAGGGATCCACAACTATGCATGCCACCGCTTTTTGCAGCTTCGGCAGCCTGATTGTGCAACTCAAGCGCCAATCAACGCCCATTTACTGTGGACCAGTCACTCAGACTACGACTGCAGTGCGATACGTGGAATTGCGGGTTGCCGCCATCACTGCAGAGAGCCTCCAACTGCCTTTGCGGTGCGAATCACTGGCTTGGTGTCTGACTTTCATACGCTCGATTGCATTGCCGAACAGCCGCCTCCCGGTCCTCGCCTCTGCCGTCTTTGCAGGTGCACATGGCTCACGTTACATTTGGAAGGGGTATATATCGAGATTGACTTGCATAAAATATGCCCTGTATCACGACACACCTCCCGGGTATCTTCTTCTCTTTCCCTTCCTGGTCTATTTGCTTGCTGGAGACTTGTTACTGCGAACTGCCTTTGTTCCTTCTTGTTGCTCAACACGTTTCGGATTAGAAAACTAGGACAAAGGTTATCATGGAGAAGCATATTGACCTGCAGACGTTCGACCATGAGATTCTGCGGCAAAGGGGTAGAGGCTCCATATCGGAAGGGAGAGGCCCTAAGTTCGATCGCGACAAGTATGAGCTGGCGAGGGTGGGAAAGGAGCAAGTGCTGAAGGTATGAACTGCTCCAGGAATACGTACCTTCCGGATCTGATAACATCAGCGCCGCTTCGGACTGGTGTCTATGACTGGACTCTCATGCGGATTGATGTGTACTTGGGAGACCTTGCTTGTGTAAGTTTGCGTGACTGTCACGAGAACTCTTGCTGATATCACAGCAGCATCTTCTCTATAGGCTTCGCGAAGTAAGTGCTCAATGTTTTTATATTTCCAACAGCGACTGACGACGTCACAGTGGCGGCCCTGCTGGTCTCATCTACGGTTTCATACTTATATGGCTGGGTAACTTCTCCGTCTTCGTCTGTATCGGCGAGCTTGCCAGCGCAGTTCCAACTGCTGGTGGACAATACCATTGGGTTTCCTTGTTAGCGCCACGGTCGAACAAGAAGTTCTTCAGCTATCTGACTGGTATGTGCGGTATTCGAGACAGTATTAGTCTGTTCTGATTCTTCTTAGGCTGGCTCACTGTCGTTGGTTGGATAGCAGCTCTTACTTCCGTGTGTTACTTCGTTGCCGACCTGATTCTCCAACTGGTCAGTCTGAATGATCTTGACAGAACCTATACTCGAGAAGGATGGCACGGCACTCTTCTCCTTTGGGCCATACTACTGTTATGTGTCTTCATCAATGTCTTCATAAGCGGAGCGCTTCCTACCATCGAAGTCGTTGTATTGATCGTCCACGTTCTTGGCTTCTTTGGCATTCTGGTGCCATTGGTATATCTGACTCCCATCCACAACTCTGCTAAGCAGATTTTCACGACATTTCACAACGAAGGTGCTTGGAACACACAAACTCTAGCCTTCTTTGTCGGGCTTCAAGGTAATGCTTTGGCATTTGTTGGAACGGATTCAGTTGTTCACGTAAGCCAAATAACCTCCAATGTCACATCTCACTAACGATCATAGATGTCTGAAGAGGTCAAGAACGCCAGTACCGACGTCCCTCGCTCGATGCTTCTCAGTCTTGTCATAAACGGTACATTAGCACTAGGCATGCTTTTCGCTGTTCTCTTCAGCGCACACGATATCCCAGCGTTGCTTGGCGATCAAAATGCCGCGACCGCGCCCTTCCTCCGCATCTTCAAAGACGCTGTCGGATCCGAGGCTGGTGCTACTGTCATGGTTGCCATAATCGTTCTTCTCGAATTTTGTAGCGCAATGGGATGTTTAGCCGCTGCATCTCGTATGACTTGGTCTTTTGCTCGAGACCGTGGTCTTCCTTTCTCGCGTGCTCTCAGTGTGGTGAGCGTCTGCACCGACAGGCTTTCAAAGAGTGTGTAATTAACCAATAATAGATTGACAAGCGCAGCACAATTCCCATAGTCTCCATCCTAGTCGTCACGGTATCAGCCGCCCTCCTCGCTCTGATCAATATCGGCAATAGCGCTGCTTTTAACGGGACAATATCCCTCGTCTTGGAAGGTTTCTACCTCTCCTACCTTCTCGCAATCGGTCTTCTCCTCTGGCGCCGGCTCCGTGGGGACCTAGAGAATCCTGAGTCTTCGCTCACCATTTTCAATGAAACTCAAATCGACGAAGCTTACGATGGCAGCCTGACCTGGGGTCCTTGGCGTCTAGCAGGGGCGTGGGGTGTGGCCAACAACGTCGTCGCCATTTGCTATCTCACCTTGATCATCTTCTTCAGTTTCTGGCCAAGCGAGGTCAGTCCCGATCTTGTGCATATGAATTGGGCAGGTGTCGTGACCGGGTCGGTCGCCTTGTTCAGTGTGACGTACTATCTTCTCTTCGCAAAGACGTCGTACATTGGACCAATTGTGGAAGTGAGTCCACATGCCTTGTAATCGGAGTTGGACCGATGGCTACCAGTCTCTCCGGGTCTGTTTCATCTACGCGATGAGGGATGTTTAGAGAAAAGCTCTTTTCCTGACTGATGGTTGGTATTTCTGTCATGTATGTTGCGTGAATCAACCAAGTGTATAAGGTTGGCACGTTGGCTTTTCGAAAGAAAAAAGGCAGTATAGACTGAGCAGACTATTCGTTCATTATGGTTCACTGAGATCACGAGTCTACAGACCACTGAACCAGGCATATATCATAGACATGCTTTGTAGTCGTAATAATTCATTATCATACATAACTCATAACCTGCCCATGAATCCTAAACATGATGACATTTGCCTGTATATCCGCGCCTTGAAGCAAAAATGATACTCATGAACAATAGAGATTGAGAATAGAAGAAAAGTCCCAAATAGCCAGCCGTAACTCGTTAAGAGACGTAAGAAAGAAGCTTTCTTGTGATAGCCCAGTACCACCCTTTGCCGCGTTCTAGTTGTAGCGATCCAGAGATACGGACGCTTATTTTGGTTCAACAATCTGAATCGACCGATCAAGACAGAGCTCCCATAGCCAGCGCCACGATCTTGGGGTTTGGGCGATCTTTCCGTACTAGTACTGTAACCACCGAATATCAACGAGTCGTTCTAATGGGCCGAGCGAACAAGGGCTAACCTACCCTTTCGATCTCTGTCAACGCGCATAACCTCCTTGCGGGGGGTACGCTCGACGAATTCATACTCGCGGTCGCCTTCGCGCTCGTACTTGAGCATGCGACGTTCCTCCTCCAGGAAACGGATCTCGTCGCGGATTTCGCGCTCAGAACGGCGATCGTCTCGGCGGACGAGCTGGCGGCCTTCTGGGAGGAAAGAAGTCGCTGGTCCGTGGATGGCGGCTGAGCGGTCGATTTCGACGTAGCGCTCATGTTCGTGGATGGATGGGGAAGGTGCACGCTCTGATGGCGCGTAGACAGTTGGCGCGTGGTGAGATGGTGGAGGTTGGGCATAAACAACCTGAGGTGGAGGTGGCTGAGCGTATACCACTTGTGGAGGTGGGGGTGGTGCGTGTACTACAGATGGCGGTGGAGGAGGGTAGTATTCTTCAGGGGGTGGAGGCGGAGGGGCGACTGAAGCTGGTGGAGCTACCGAAGCTGGCGGCGGTGGGGCTTCATCGGCCTTCTCCTCATATACGTAGGTGATTTTCTCTGCAGATGGTTAGAAAAGATCGTCCAGAGATGATGGGATGCGTACCCTCTTTGTAGCTTTCGCTGATCTTGATCACCTCATCGATATGCTCCTTTTCGAGTGCTCGGGTAACAATGATGAAGTCGTCCTAATATGATCAGTGACATTCTAGTAGTGTGAATGAGTGGCATACCTCTTCTTCGAATGGGTAGCCCAAGTCGATAACAGCTTGCTTCTTGACCAAGCGCTTGGGAAGCCTCGTCTTGCCCTTCTTGCCCCAGGTCGCACGGGAAGGCTGGATTTCTTCAAAGCTGGAGATGGAAGAGCTGCGTGTCGATTTGGCTGCTACACTCTTGCTCCTCCGGACCCTGCTCTTCTCACGGTGAACTTCGACCTCGCGGTAGTCTTCTCGCTCCCGGCCTCTTGCGCTGCGGTCGTCGTATCGAATTTCCTCAAAGTCATCTTCCTCGTGGAAACGACGAGGGGGTGATCGTCGACGCTCGCGAATTGGAAGCGGGATGGGAACATTGGCTGGTGGTCGGTACTCGTGGTCTTCGTACCTCTCGTATCTCTCTACATCGCCGTACCGTGGCATGGGCTTACGGTCAAAAGTGTCGAGAGATGACTGTCGTCGGATATACTGCGGCCGTGCCGGGCGAGGCGGACGTGGGAGCGGCCCCCGACGCTCGTTGATGTCAATATCGATGTTGATGTCTTTGTCGATGACGGACCTGCGGCGGTACGGAGCAAGCGCCTGGTTGGCAACTTCGGACGGGGTAGGCTCATGGAACAACTCGGAGGGGGCGCGGCGACGGGGGCGGTCGAAGCGCTCATCTTCGTGGAAACGTTCTCTCTCCATGACGGCAGGGCCTCTGCGTGCGCGGTCTTCATGGAAGTCAATATCGCGATGGCCGCCGGGAAAGCGATCATGCTCTTGGAAGCGGTAATGGTCGTACTCATCGCGACCACGGGCACTGCCGCTAGCGACGCTTCCACCGCCGCCGCCGCCTCCTCCTCTTCTCATGCGCTCAAACTTTTCGCGGTCCCATCGCTCACCGCCGCCACGGGGCGGCTCTTCGAAACGGTCGAGGTTGCCCGTTGAGGAGCGGTACACGGACATGGCTGAGGGGTCGAGTGCGGCTTGTCAGTGGTTGTGTGATGATATATGAGGTATGGTGCGGGGCTGCCGGTTATGTGTCGGAAGATGTCACAAGGGAACAAGGCATGTACTAGGAGCGCCAGCAACAGTAATGCGACAGACTGACGGTGGCGCAACAAGCGGATCAACGAGAATATAAGTGTCTTGGATCTAAGTCTCGCCGGAGATTTGGTGGTGTGTGGGTGCGACCAACTTGATATGCAGGATTCGCGACGGGCTTCGTCATCGGCGCTCGCGCATGCTGCACTCCCTGCATCTGGCCTGGGCGCTAACTTCTGCCATGACTGGAGCGACGCACCCCTGATATGCCTTGGTTTCTCATTTGCCGCGGAGTTCCCCATGGTTCAGTTTCATGTGAATCCATGTGGATTCGGGCTCATGTTGGGCATGTCCCACTGTCATGTGAGGTCTCTACATCTGTTCAGTATCGCCGGCAGAGACAAAATACTTGGTTTTGTCACCCAACGTCGTTTGGGTACACCAGGCTATCCTTACCGTCAGTGTCTGTCACTGACCGCATTCGAGGGGATGCATGTCCGCAAAACGAAGCCTTGGTTACCGATGACGTCAGTCCCGGAGCCTGGAAACGGATCGCGGCGCAGCTATCCGCTTAGGTGCTGCCTTAGCCACGATGTAACTGTGCTACAATGCTCCAGCCCGTGTGTCTGAACGCATGGACAACCAACAGACATGGATGGAATTTTCCATGGAACTCTGCCATGTTGGGCTGTCAAAGCTGCCACGTTCCGAGGCCACGAGCGAGTGGTAACGATACCCCGCAAAGCGACATGTCCACCGAATTGATGGATCTGCTCAACCAGGCAAAAGCAATTTTCAAGGCATCATTTCTGGTGTCGTAATTTGGCCGTATCTTTCGTTACCTCTTTTGGAGAGGAGTCGGTAGTCTACACAGAATTTGTACACTTGTTCTACAATCATCCAGCCCCCACCCAGCGCATCATGTCGTCTATTTGGCCCCAACAGCTTCTTGTATTTTCTTTGTGATATACTCCAAGTCAAACGGTCGTCCTTTGACGCCTGCCATGACTTTGCCCATGACGGCGCCAACATTCCTCTTGCCCTGCTCCAATCCTTCGACTGCGCTATTCACCAACGCGTCAATCTCGCTCTCCTCTACTGTTGGAATTTCTTTTGCATATCCGTTCAAGACATCTAGCTGCGCCTGCTCCTTCTCTACCAGATCCTCCCTCTTCGCATTCCGGAACTCTTCAATCGAGGCCGAAGAGGACTTGATTTGCTTCTGGATGAGGGAATAGAGGGCACCATCAGTAGTGATTGGCTTGGCGGTCTTTGAGGCGTTTATAATTTCGGCTTGCAGGGCACGGATTGTGTTTAGAGCAGGCTTGTTCTTTGCACGCATGGCCGTCTTGAGGTCGGACTGCAAGCGGGGGAGAACAATATTTTCAGGCGTAGAAGTGGATGAGTAGCGGAGACACATGGATCGGGGAGCCGCAAGGAGCTGCCTTGGGAGCATTGTGGTGCGAAATAATGACATGGTGAATGTTGCAGCTGGAAGGAGCAACCACAGACAGCGTATGCGACGAGTTAGAATACGAAATCGATCCGAGGCGGAGAGATTGAGTTGGGGCGCGTGAAACGTCGACAGTCAAACACTCCAAGCACAAAAGTTTGGACTACCCTAACGCGCTCTGACGCGAATAGCTAGCATCCCTGCGCGCCAAGCATCTCTTTTGTTGTGGACCGCCGTCACTTTTGCACCTTGTGCCTGAGCCTCAGCGTCGCAATTGCGCCAGAGCACTTTTTTTGATCTCCTTCTCTGCGCGCCTTTCTTACCTCGACACCACCAAAGCCTCCGCGCGCAGCTCATGTACACGTCATCTCCCCGGCGCGTTCCCCCAACCTCCATCTGAAGCTCGCTGTCACCCGGGCTACGACCAGCGCAACACGTCAACCCCATACGCAATCCATCATGGCCTTCCAGATGGCGCCTGCGACTCCGCAACGCCCCACGCCCGGGGCGTTCGTCAACACTCCTGCGCCCAACCGACCTGGCTTCGCTCGAACAGGTTCCATGTCGCAACCACCACCGCAGCAACAGCAAGCGCTGCCTGCACCGCCAACAGAGAGCCCGATCGATCGCGCATCGCGGACTATCAACAGCATGCTGGATCGAGATAACCGGTTTCCCGCTCTAGAGGCGTACATCGGACGTGAGTAGTCACGTAACAGTCGTACAAGCTTGCTGAAGTGCTAACAAAGCCGCACAGAGGGCATCTCGGGCGAGTATGAACTGCCCAACAGCCCGGCGTGGGCGCCGTTCCAGAAACTGCGCTCCTACAAACTTCCAGAGGCCGTCTTTGAGCAGGTAGACCACACGCAGATGTCGACGAGCATGGGCCTGTTCGCTGAGATCAACCACGCCTGGGTTGTCGTGGACAACCAGGTCTACCTCTGGGACTACACACATCCAAACCCTGAACTCGTTGGATTTGAAGAGCAACCCAGCAACATCACATGTGTCAAGCTCGTCAAGCCGCGGCCTGGCGTCTTTGTTGGCACTATCGAATACCTACTCGTCGTCGCGACCGTTTCAGACATCTTCCTTATCGCTGTCGAATGCCAGCGAGGTCCCGAAGGCGTTCACGGCATCACAATGTACCGGACTGGACTATCGACTTCGGTCAGGAAGATCAATGTGACTGCAATCGCCGGCTCGACAACAACCGGGCGCATCTTCTTTGGCGATGGTCAGACCGAGGACGTATACGAGCTGAACTACCAGCAGGAAGACAAATGGTTTTCCAGCAAGTGCAGCAAGACAAACCACGTCACAACCTCCATTGGCCTCCCAGCACTGCCCTTTTACGGACCAACGCGACAAGCCGGCATTCAGCAGATGGTAATCGACGACACCCGCAACGTCCTGTACACACTTTCTACCAACGGTACTATCAAGGTCTACTACATGCGCGCGCCAAACGTTCTCGAGAGCTCTCTCACCCGGACACGAACACAAATCGAGACAATGTGTGGGCACATTGTACGGCCGACAGGCGTCCTGGACAAGATGCAGATCGTCCACTTGAGCCCCATCTCGAGTACCGAAGCAGACAATCTGTCTTTGATGGCCACAACATCGTCCGGATGTAGGCTGTATTTGAGCACGACATCTGGTGGACAATGGAGTGCCAACAGCACCAGCGCACCAAACAGTATGCAACTACGACACATTCGATTTCCTCCCAACGACGGTCAGCCTTCGCAGCAGAGCACTTCAACTCAGGTGCAGCCATACCAGGGAGGCACCGCGGTCGGATTTGAGTCGAGATATCTTAGAGAGACCACTCTTGCAACGCGGTACGCGCCCGGTGCATTCTTCTCTTTTGTCCTACGATCGCCAAACGACCAAAACCATCATATGTTTGTTTCCGCCCCTCACTCTGGGCTACTGGGTCAGCGAGAAAGCTCGGAACCTCCACGATACACCGAGACTGGCTTGTATACAGAACTCATAGGCAGAGTACAGGACATTGGTTTGGTGTCAGAACCCTTTTCGGCAAGGAATGAACCTCTTGGCTTCGGCAATGAGCTTTCGACCCAATTCGACAAACCCCTGTGCGAATATGCAATCATCACATCGCACGGCATCGAGACGGTCCGACGGAGAAGACTTGTCGACATATTTGCTTCCATTGTGAAGAACGGAGGCCAGGAGGGTGCTGAAGGCGACATCCGCAAGCTCGCGAAGCAGTACGGTTTGGCCGAGACTTCCGCTACGGCTTTGGCTGTCGCGTGCGGTCAAGGCTCAGACGTCGGACCCGATTCGCGCATCGCGAAGGTTACTGATCCCGAGGTCATTGATTTTGCCCGTAGAGTCTTTATTGAATTTGGTGGGAAAGCACATCTGACAGAGAGCGCGACAGTAGAAGGTTTGAGTGTAGAGAATGTCCGCGCCTCACCGAGACACGATGGTATTGCCATGTATGTGTCGCGCATTGTCCGGTCCATCTGGAATACCCCTATCATCGCGGAGACTGCTACACCGACCGGACCCGCCCTCACATCGACACATCCAATCGCCAAGTTGCAAGAAGTCCAGCGTTCTTTGGCTCAACTTCAAGAGTTCCTCGAATCGAACAGGTCTTTTATTGAAGGCTTGGCTGGTCCAGAGGCACTCGGACGTGCAACATCGCGACAAGAAGAAGTAGAGCTCCAAGGCGAGAACAGGGCGCTCAACAGTTTGTTGCAGATGATTAACAACATTGTTGAGGGAATATCCTTTGTCCTGGTACTCTTTGAAGAGCGCTTAGAAGATATTCTGGTATTGCTGCCAGATCCTCAACTACAAGGAAGAGTACGCCAACTCACCTTCCACGGTCTTTTCTCTGTCAAAGAAGGTAAAGAGATCGCAAGAGAGCTTGTCAAGGCTATTGTAAACCGCAACATCACCAAGGGTTCCAACGTTGAATCAGTTGCCGAAGCTCTGCGGAGGAAGTGCGGCAGCTTCTGCAGCTCAGACGATGTTGTCATCTTCAAGGCGCAAGAGAGTCTGAAGAAGGCCGCCGATTCTGGCGCGAATGCCGAACGTGGACGCATCTTGCTCAATGACAGTCTGAGACTGTTCGAGCAGGTGGCGAAGAGTCTGAGCTACGAGAACCTGGCTGCTACAGTCAATCAGTACATTCAACTCGAGTTCTATGCTGGTAAGCTCAATTGACTATCCGTTCTTCGACAGTACTAACGTGCCACTTAGGTGCTATTAGACTTGCCCTGAAGGTGGCTCAGGAATGGGATCGAGGTAACAAAGCGTTGTCTTGGATTCGAGACAAGAGTGATAGCAATGTCGACTCGAATGACGCGCGCCGAGAATACTTCGACAAGCGCGCCTCTTGCTACACGTTGATCTGCAAGGTTGTCGAAGCTGTGGATCAAGCGTACAACACGCAGGGTCCCGTGCCCGATGGTGTCATTTCACAGGTCACTCGTCGCAAGCACGAAGCTTACGAGCAGATCAACAACTCAGACGACGAGGTTTTCCAAAACTACTTGTACGATTGGTACATGCAGAACGGCTGGGCCGAGCGATTGCTGGAGATCAATTCTCCTTTTGTAGTCGACTACTTGCGGCAAAGCTCTGAGACAAACCTGGCACACGCGGATTTGTTGTGGCGTTACTACGCTCACTACAACGACTACCTCAGCGCTGCTGAGACACAATACCAGCTCGCCAAGAGCACCCTACCCCTGACACTGGAGAAGAGGATAGAGTATCTGTCGCGCGCAAAGGCCAATGCCTCTACACGGATGAATGGCTTCGCGGAGAACGGGGTACGCAACAGGCAGTCAAGACAGGAGCTCCTAAGAAACATCACCGATCACTTGGACATTGCGAATATTCAAGACGACGTCTTACAAAGAATCAAGGGCGATGAGCGACTTGCTGGGAAGCGAAGAGAAGATGTCATTGATCACCTCAACGGCCAGATCCACCCTCTTGACGAAGTAAGTTTCTTATGATACATCACTAGTGATGACTTTACTAATACTTCTCTAGCTTTACCACGACTATGCCGATCAAGCGGCATACTACGACATATGCCTACTGATCTACCACGCTGCCGACTACCGCAGCGTACCCGATATCCGCTCGACGTGGACTAATCTTATTGACCAAACTCATCGGAATGCTCTGGCTGATCGTCAAGGAGCTCCTTGGGAGATCGTCGCACTGAAGGTCGAGGACCTCGGTCACCGTACCAACCTTAACGACAACGTTTTCCCAGTGAACATCGTCCTGCAGCTTCTTCTCCAATACGACCTCGAGTTCTACGTACACGATGCTAATGCGCCAAATGCGCAGAACCTTGCACTCAACTCCAACCTCACGTGGCCGATCGATGTATTCCTCAAACTTCAAGCGCCATTCGAGAACCTGGTCGCCACTCTGGAAGCACTATGGTATGCACAGGAACAGCCTTTTGCTGGTCGTAACCGCAAACTGCTTGTTAAGTGGATCATCTACCTCGTAGAGCAGTGGGGTGCAGTAAGCAGACGGACTGGTGCGTTATTTGGTGGTCCTGAGAACGCCATTGGTCTTGCGGAAGTAATGCGCATCATCTTGAGCAGCGATGTCTTGGGGCGAGACATGGATGATCAGGCTTGGATCCAGCGGGCGAGGGATCTCAGTGCCACGCTCGAGGAAGCTGCGCGCTGAGAAGCCGTGAGCTAAAGAGAAGGGGGATCAGAGTGAGAGCGTTGTGGAGATATACAGAAGCGATGATTGCGTATTTTGGGTTGTTTTCTCTTCGTTAGCATTCTTGCAGCGCGAGGCGTTGAATAGGTGGCATGAGGATGGGATTGGCGTCAAAAGCATTGAATGTATTACAACCAATCTTGTAGGACATAAGACGAAGACGGAGCATAATCAAGGCTAGCGTATTCTTGAATGAAATATTGTAATGGAAGGACATTTGACTGGATCTATAAGACGTTTTGGCAGTGCTGATCTAGCAGCGAATCTGATGTCGGACTTTAGCAAAGCCCCACAGCCAAACACCGTGCCGAACGCTTTCCACAAGCATCGTCACCTTCCGCATCCTCTCCAACACTCCGCGACCTCACATCTCGCGTCGCAAGCAACAAACACACACCCGTCCTACCTCCTTGCGCCATGTAACAACCGCACGGACTATCATTCTCTGCGATGCCAATATGCATATCCTGTCGCACCCCCGTGCGCACGCTCTACACGACCTACTCCAAAGCCGATGACCGAGCCCTGGGAAAAGGTGTCCGCCTAACGCAATGTCCTGTGTGCAAGAAGTTTGCAGACAAATACGTTGAACATGACTTCGTGGTTCTGTTCATTGATCTGGTATTGATCAAGGCGGAAGTGTATCGGCATTTACTGTTCAATCGGTTGGGGAGGGACGATAGTCGTTTTGATGCAAGTATTCATTCACGTTTTGGAGAAAGGTTAGGGCTAATATAAGGTCTAGCGCTCGATCTTGAGACTGGGAATACTGCTTCTCCTCTTCGACGTTTATCTAACATGGGCGCGTATCGAGAAGTTAGCTCTCCCTGCCACATCTCCGTACCATCCTTCGCCGCCCTCCCCTTCTACGAACATGACGTCGACTAGCCCGCTTGTGCCACCACATGACGGGATAACGAACGCGGTGGTACTGCAAGCACATCCACTTGGCCTGCAATACCTGTTCTTCCTCTGTCTGGTCACGCTGTCCACACTGGCTTTCCATCTACCGATACGTGTACTGTGCGCCTTTGATGCGGAGCGTCTACCTGGTGCAGCGCGCAGACTCTGGCAAAAGTGTATACCGTATTTCTCCTCTCCGACGCCTTTGTCAACCGCTCTACTTGTCAGTAGCTGCACAAAGTTGTTTCCTATACTGCTGATCATCTGGGATTACGATTTGCCTAGTTCGGCGACGGCAGTTAGTTGGGCGGTGATAGTGAACAACATCGCTGCGCTGGAGATACTCATGGATTGTGGGTACATCAGAGCGGGTATGTTGGTTGGTATTGGGGCTGGGCTGAGAACGCTGGTGGGATGGGGTGTATTGAGAGCTGCGGGTTTGGGTACTGGATGGGAAGGATACTTGAGTGAATGGACGATTGCTGGCAATGTGTGGGATTGGGTCGGAAACGCGATTCGGTAAAATAAACATGAGCGTTCTGGTTGCAAACAATGATACCCATTTGATATTTGTACAAGCCAAGAAGCTCCGTAATACGCCAAACCAATTGTACACATGCGCTTAAATGTTCATCAATGCACTGCTTTGGTTGCCCATAGCCAACGACACTAGATGTAGTTCGCCAGTACGCAGTTGCTCCAGCATGATGCATCCTTTCGGTATATGCTTTGGTGCTTTCTGTCGTCTGGTGTAGGCTACCCCAAACCGTCGTTGTTACATGCATATTCCTCACGCCTTTATGATCCACAAACGTAATGCGCTAGCGTCCTCCATTGTATTCTGGCCGTAAGTCGCCTCGGATAGGCGAGATAAGAGGGTGGAGTTGCGCGAGGAAAGTAATAGCCCACATGATGTACATGGCAGCAGCAGACAGAACGAGCGTAGATCGCCAGACCCTATCCAATCAAGTTAGCTCAATATCTCTCACTTCCTCCCTGCTTCTCAAGTTCTCATCTCAGATATGGACGGGGAGGTTTGCTCGCTGTCGTTGCCATCGGTGCTCGTGTCGTCGACGAAGCGGACGCGCCCGCCTCCACCAGCACTTCGATCCTCAGGGTTGGCGAGGGGCAGCTCCAAAGAGGACTTGGTGCGCAAACAGGGCTTTGTAGGTGTAGGTGTGGACTTGGGCGAAGGGATGTTGTGAACGTACGTTTGGTTTTCGCCTTTGGGAGCTAGGAACCACGCTGCGCCGCAGAAGATGACGGTGACTATGAGCCCGATGATAGGTGCCCAGCTGTCTTGTGTTAGTTTGATGCTAGCTGTAGAGCTGCTTTGCGCGGAACTGACCCGTTCGCCATTGTGGTTGCTGGGTGATTGATGCGCTAGTTCGACCGTGTATGGGGTTGTGTGTGGCGATGCGACGGCTTGCTTCAGCGCAAGTTTGTTGTCAACGGATGCGGTGGTAGAGTGGATGTAGCGGGATGGCGATGTGGAGATGCCTTCGGCGTGGAGTTGCGAGCTTGGGAAGCTGCGATGACGCCTATCCTCTCAGGGCGCGTTCCACGCTAAACGCCAAGAATCACGTGTTGTCACCATTGTTACCTAGACGGCATCCAAAGGTCCTCCAACAGGTCCTCCATCTCTATCTTGACTTCACACGTACTCTGCCTCACTGAAACTCTCCTCTCTCAACACAGACGTGTCCAGGGAGCCCATGGATATCACGCTTCATTTATGCTCATATTGTTAGTCTTGCTCTCACATGCTGTTACTATCCCAATACGGTAGGTCTTTGTGCTCTTCCCACACCTTCTCGCCTCATTTCATGGCGCAGGCACCAGCTGGGCTTTTGGTCCGACACCTATTCCTCTCATGATTTTCCACCATCGTCAGTACGTTCTTAAGTACGAGACATGTCCTTGTATCACATATTCACCTTCATCCCACCTTCGCTGACACTTGGATTTCAAACTTCTACGACTTCCTAACATGTTGACGAGATGCTCTCAACATAACAGTACCCTCACATGGAAGCCGCCGACTTGAGAGTTGCTGAACCAGAGCCTTCCTTTTGCCTCAACGATGCGACCAATCGCCGTACTCAACTACCCGCTCTTGCAGTTTTGGGGAAAGACTTATTATAGCCTCATACTTTTACCTGGGAATTCCATCGTCCACGCGTCTCTCCAGCCTCACGATGGCATGATAAGAGTCTTGGAACTACATTGTAGATCGACAGGCGCCTGTCCGGTGAACATACCTGGGGTCAGGCACAAGGCTTGGCAAACCGATTTGGGATGCAGGTACGATGCCTTGTCAGATGAATACATGTACCATCTCCGGATCTCATCCCAGACAAGTACATATAATCTCTCAAGTATTACATTGTACTTGTAGAGTTCGATAGATACCCCGCCTGGACACTTACCAATGACGGACGATATGGCGCACTTGCGGTGTGACAGTGCCGCAATTGTCCCGCATATCGCATGAGTTTACTGCACAAACCCCGGGAATCTTCGGGAAGGCCTTTTCATGGATACTACCGCTCCGACAGCTGCGTCACTGAGGGATGATATATAATCAAGGGAATCATTGCTGTTTCCTGGATAATACGATCGACGCAGACTCGATCTCGATACTTGGGAGCTTGGAACAAAACGAAATAACAACTATTTTCGGCCCCGCATCAAGACTTCTGGAGGACCATGTTCACCGTCATCGGATGATGTTTGCCAACACCTGCAGGCAGGTAGGCGATGGTTCCGGCTGTTCGTGAGGCCAATAAGCTTTACAGCCCCAGACGCGAGGAGCCAATAGTGGAGTCTTGCTTCAGTCTTTTGCTGCAGACTTCGCAACATTGTGGTCTTCAATATTTCGAAGGATCAAGCAAGGAGTATCCTGCCTACAGCCCTGCCACTGTTCATCGCGGTAAATGTTTTGAAATGCCTCTACAAGCCAGCATTGAGGATCCGCATTACTTGTGGACGAGCAACTGCCTCACTTTATGTGTGATCGTCGATTAGTACACACGCTATGCCAAGTTGCCGGAATGGCTTTGTGCTTTTTGTAGCCTAGGCATACTGTCGAGCGCGCCGCGACTGTGTAGCATCACACCAAATGGCAAACGGTCAGTCGCTCGGCGCAGTCATGGATGTTCTACGTAAGATAACGAGTCGAGTCACCATCGCTATCGCCTCACAAAATGTGCAGGGTAGAGCGCCTAGTCTAAGTAACGTCGTCATCCAAGGATAGGATCTCTGGCTTGCAATGATACGTGGCGTCATTCATCCTGGGGTTCTATTGAATGCCCTAGAAGTACGCCAACTCACGTTAGTGCTAGGATATAAAGCTGCTAGTTGCAGTTGCATAGACATGGTAACTCAATGTCAAAGCGTTGTACGTACAGCAGTCGCTAGTCACTCCAGTCCTAGCACGACGGCATATCAGCATGCACGTCGCGCACACGACATTTGGAGCTTTTTCATCTGCTGCCTCGTCCCAGAGCCTCATCTCAGTTCAAGTAAAACCTGGCCACGTTTCGTAATTCTAAACTTATCCTTGAAGTCCTTGTTCAATCAGGTTTTTGAGCCTCAGGCCGAAAGACTGCATAAAGTCCTCCCACGTTTACGAAACTAGAATTGGCAAATATTCCTGATTGAGTGATCAAGCCGTTTGATAGACTATATCGTCAGAACGCCACTCTTTGCTGCCCTACACGACGCCAGTATGGAAGGTGATGACATTGTCTTCGTCGAGAACGTGTCATCTACTCTGGATCACAGCAACCATCCAAAGGAGGGAAGAGTCGAAACGTGTAAACCTGGAGAATTTACAAGACATGATAGGGATGTTCCTGTTGATGCAGAACTTCCTGTTCGTATTGACCCCGGTTTTTCGAGTCTGGCGAACGATCGTCCTCCATTGTCATCCCCAGTAAGTTCTCTCTAACGCAATATGGAAAAGGGTTCTAACATTTGCAATAGCCACCTCCTCCACCTGTACGTTACATAGTCTTCCCAGTTTATTATGATAAGCTGACAGCAGAAGCCTCCGCCACCTCCACCACCTCCGCCGCCTCCCGGTATGCCGGCCTTTCCTAGTATGATTGGAATGGCTCCTCCCGCTTCATTTCCACCACCAGTAAGTCAGACGTATTCTCGGGATATCCGATGCTGACCCTTCCAAGCCACCACCCCCACCACCCGAGCCGTCCGCTGGCCTAATGGGGACATCTTTCAATCCTACCGCAGAAGTCGACACGCCGAACCAGTTCATCCAGGTGCAATATACCAGCGAGTCTATCTCTGACTTTTCAAGCCGCGTCATTCGGATCGCGCCCTTTCGCCGCAATGTCTTGATGACGAGGCCTTCAGCCCACGTCGCAGATTACAAGGAGTTTGAGTGGCTTCTGAAACACGGCAGTTCCGAGATTTGGTATGAGAAACCAACCAAAGCACATCTTAGAAGTATTAGGACTCTCGAGGCGAACCGGTGGGCGCCGGACGAATTACTTCCCCTGCTCAACGCACGGCCAGTCAGCCTGGAAACTCCCAAGGTATGGGCGTCAGCAGCGATGACAACACCGACAGATGATGATATCTTTGAGTGCACTGGCGGACATACTACCCATGATGGATATGCTGGAACATGTCGTGAATGCACTGAGACAAAGTCTGAAGTACTTGAAAGCGTTCCGCTCATCTACTGCTTAGTCTTCAGCACTTGTCAAGCTAGCGACCCATTTGTTCATGGTGCCCACTTCAATGGCCGCCAGATCTACAAACTTTTCAAATGCGGTAGTCGCGAGGCTGCCGTCGCGGAAGCCTTCTATGCGGCTGGAGTCAATGGCTGGAGTCTCGCTTTTAGCTGCGTCATGAAGCTAGGTGAAGAGTTTGAAGAAAGATCTGGGACGGCCAAGAAGGTCAATGAACTGTGGATGCTGGCTGAAGAAGACGACGACGAAAAGACCATCAAGGTTTTCTACTAACCAATAAAAAAAGCAGCTTGTTTTTGGGTCTGATTTACTTTGAGCTTCTGTACTTCTTTTCGATAAATCTCCTACTCTCCAAATCCGCAACTTTCGGCACTACCATAACAACAAAAACCTGCGATCATCGGCACAGTCAGCCAGGCCTCGGCACATACACAACCAAAGCTGCTGGAATGGACCCAATCAGACCTCTCGTACCGCGTCTGATGCACGACATGAAAACTCATGTATGACCTACAGATATATGCAACCCAATTTGAGGCGCATACACTGGGTGTTACATGCTTGCCTCGACCGGTCCCTTCTACGCCCAGTACAACACTGCTCCCTGCCAGCGGTATCGTCGAGTCAAACAAGAAACCGGCGACTAAGCATGTCGAAGTGCAGGTTACAATCTCCTCCAATCGGCGTGGCCCACGATAATGGGCGTGTTGTACAAAGCTAAACCCTCTTCTGCTTCTTCACTTGCTGCACGGCTCCTTCACATTCGTTGTCCGTATCAATATCTCTCGTCTCTTATCTCGATACTGTTTCTTCTCGCTATGGCGTTTCTAGGCGTTCTTGTTGGGATACGTGTAAGGCTGTACGATAGAAACGATTAGCATTCCGGCTAGGGCGCTATCGAGCTGGCATCGGCGTCACGGTAGACATGCGCTAAGGGATCATTATTACGCACATGCTGTTGAGAATCTTGGTGGAGCACGAGGCGTACAAGTATAACGTTGTTTTTGTATTTTACATGATTTCTCGGGCAGACGGACACCATTGTGGTACGATATTCCAATGCAAATTATCTAAAACCAATTTCGTGCATAACCCAATCCATGCATAGTGATGTGTTCAACGCATGTGCTCCGATTATCGAGAGTTGTTCTCGTGTAAGTTGGCCTCGGTCCCTTCGCTTCATCTGTGCTCTCTGAAGTTGCTGCTTGTACCGGAATGCATTCGGTCTCCATGCTAACGTGTGTCATGGTAACATCCTCAGATATTCAATCTGAGATGGAACGGTTTCACAGCTCCTTCTTTGTCACTGGTTTCAGTCCTCGGTGTAGTTTTGCGATCGTCTGATCCAGCCTGGCATAGCAGTCTAAAGTCATGAAGATACCTGCACCTGTTAGCTTCATGGAAAAATATCTCGCATTCTTTTCAGTGGTCTTGGTGAGCTCAAAACCCTTATAGGCAACTTACCGGCAGCCAGATAACCCCCGTACATACCGCCCAGTCCCTGCACACCCCTCTGTGCCGACGTCAACTCATCCCAACTCAACATTTCTGCCAAACAGACCAACGTCGTCAAACTGGTCTCCATACCGAAGACCAGCAGGGCAAGAGGGACGCGTGGATCGTTGCGCAACAAGGCGGGAATGGCCCATATAGTTACGGGGAGATGATAGACAAGTTCAAGAAAAGTTAGAACGGGGAACCAGGCCGGAGCGTTATAGAAGAAACGGTCGCCATATGTAGCTATGTACCAGTCGCGTAGAGAGGACATCCAGAGGGGTTTGATTTGGATTGGGTAGTAGGCTGTGAGGTCGAATGCTGTGACAAGTCAGTACTGATCAGTCTCTTTCCTGAAGGTGGAGACCGGATGCGTTGACTCGGGAAGTCATCGAAAAGTTTTGTAGAACACAAGATATGAAGACGTCTAGTCCTCGTGTATGTGAAGTTGCTACGCTACTGAGAGAGGCTTCCAAACCAAACATCTATGTTGATAGACCCACCTAGCATTACTGGCAAGTGCACGATGAAGAAGACGAGATAGATCAGATCACGCTTCCGCTGGAATATAGAGACCGCCATGCTTGCAGAATCAGTTACGTGTCGTTGAAGAATTGTTGGTGTTGATGTTGATGTTGTGTCTCAGCCGAAGCGTCCTACGCGTTTCCGCTGACACGCCATTGAGTGGGGCTTTCCTTCCCCACGGGCCGTCGTCGTTAGCTTCCATCGTTCAGTTACTATCCCATCCGCATCGACCGGTTGCAATTAGGGTAGCGCGACAGCTACTACGAGTAATCGAAAGTATCTTCTTTATTCCTACTGTAATGTCCCTGATGCGAATTTCTGATTCTCCGATCGAGCTACACGGGCTAGAAGGTTACCGGCAGCACACAATCGCTGCAAGCGTCAGCTGCATCCTCAGGAGATCATCTCATGTACCGAACCCAGCGACTATCGAAGGATTTCTTTCTGCATACTGTGTTCCTTCTCGATGAAACCAGTAACTGTATTGGTGGATCACAACCATTTGAGCGCCATGCCTCTGCTTGCGTCAGCGCTCATCCTTCAGCCACCCAGTCTGTTCTTAGATTCCATATTTGCCAACGGATGATGTGCAGTCATATGTTCAAGACTGCTGGTTTGTGCCTCTTATGTCGCGACTAAGCTACTGGAGCTGCCGTTTCAACCGTAGGAGGATCTCTCGGAGCATCATGATGTCGGCGTTCCGCTCCTACGAAGTCACTCATGACCGATCACGCATCTCGTCTTGCCAACGATTTAGCCTAAATCCTCCTCGGATGGACCTTGGCACCCGGCCCACAGCAATAGGACGACATCAGCGGCGAATACATCAGGAGCGGCACATAATTGCCAAGGATGGTGGAGGCTTACGTTCTCTTCCGTGTCCAATTAGTGTACTTGAGGCCTTGGCTTGGCATTCCTCAAGCCGTGTTCTACATGTTGCCCAGAGACCGTTTCCTCTTGGTATGCTTAAGGGGTTAAAGAGGACTTATTACCGATGCTCTGGAAAGAGTGTGGACGCCTGTTTCCCCACACTGTTGCGTTCTTGTCACTGGGGTCCTGGATGATTGTGCAGATGGTGGTGCGGGCTCCTGCACCCCATACATAAGCCTGGGGTCTCCAGCGAAGAAATGTAAGCTTTCTAGTGGCCTGGGACATAGTTCATACGACTTCGACTTGAAGCTTTTGTCAACCTTCCGAGGCGTTTCATATCGATTATCAGATATCATCATGGCTGGAGGAGGCGGCGGTGCGACAGGCTTCGATGCCGCGCTTCAGAGACGTCAAGCCCTAATGGGTGCAAGTGGTCCTAGGGCTCTGGTAAAGAATGGAAAGGTGTTTCTCATCGCCTTGTTCGCCTGTCTTGGAGGAGTGTTGTATGGTTACAATCAGGGCATGTTCAGCGGAATCTTGGCTATGCCATCTTTTGGAGCACGTATGTACTCCCGAATTCTATCCTCAACTTGCGCTGACAGTGAACAGAAACTGACGGCTATGTTGATAATGCAACACAAAAGGGATGGCTGACCGCTATCCTCGAACTCGGTGCTTGGTTTGGAGCCGTCATGTCCGGTTTCGTTGCTGAGGCATTTTCTCGAAAGTATGGTATCTTGATCGCTACAGCAATCTTCATCATCGGCGTTGTGGTGCAGATCACTGCAATTTCCGGTGGACATGAGGAGATTCTAGCTGGCCGCTTCATCACGTTAGTAATGCCTAACCCAAAACCAGCCAAATTCCTGCTAACCATTTGTAGCGGTATCGGAGTTGGTGGTCTCTCTGTTATCGTTCCCATGTACAACAGCGAATGTGCACCTCCGTAAGTGCCATTGAAAACCCCGGCTTTAATGCAATGGAGCAACATGCTGACTGTCTTCAGTGAGGTTCGCGGTGCTCTTGTAGCACTACAACAACTTGCCATCACATTCGGCATCATGATCAGCTTCTGGATCAACTACGGAACCAATTACATCGGGGGCACTACATTGGAGACTCAGTCCAACGCGGCGTGGCTGGTACCTATCTGCCTCCAGCTCGTGCCGGCTTTTGTTCTCATCATCGGCATGATCTGGATGCCTTTCTCCCCACGTTGGCTGATGCACCATGACCGCGAAGAGGAAGCTAGGAACAACCTTGCATCCCTTCGCAACCTCCCTGTCGACCATGAGCTTATCGAGCTGGAATTCCTTGAAATCAAGGCTCAGTCCATGTTCGAGAAGCGTAGTGTTGCTGAGGCCTTTCCCCATCTTCGAGAGCAGACTGCATGGAATATCTTCAAACTTCAGTTTGTTGCCATTGCCTCCCTTTTCAAGACTAAGGCTATGTTCAAGAGGGTCATCGTTGCTACTGTCACCATGTTCTTCCAACAGTGGACCGGTATCAATGCGGTACGTATGATTTCAATACTTACTTTGACAGTTTCTAGGATATACACTGACTCTCGATTGATCAGGTTCTCTACTATGCGCCGCAAATTTTCGAGCAGATCGGTTTGACTGGTACCACCACGTCACTCCTTGCTACCGGAGTTGTTGGAATAGTCATGTTCATCGCCACCATTCCAGCTGTTTTGTACATTGACAAACTGGGCCGTAAACCCGTATTAGCCGTCGGTGCCCTTGGCATGGCTTTTTCGCACTTCGTTATCGCCGTTATCCTCGCCAAGAACATTGACAACTTTGCAAACCATCGTGCGGCTGGATGGGCGGCAGTAGTGATGGTGTGGCTTTTCGTTATCCACTTTGGATATTCTTGGGGACCTTGTGCTTGGATCTTGATCGCTGGTAAGTCCATTCGTCTACACTTTGATGCTCTCTAATCTAACGATCGTGGCAGAAATCTGGCCTCTGTCCACACGACCATACGGCACTGCGCTTGGTGGATCGTCCAACTGGATGAACAACTTTATCATTGGACAGATTACCCCGGAATTACTCGAGAATATCACATACGGAACATACATTCTCTTTGGAATGGTTACCACAATTGGTGCAGCGTTTATCTGGTTCTTCGTTCCTGAGACGAAGAGATTGACTCTCGAAGAGATGGATACCATCTTTGGTAGTGAGGGCACTGCGCTCAAGGACCAGGAGAGAATGGCTGAGATCAACCATGAGATTGGTCTTGCGGCACTGTCGGGTGATGCCTCTTCTGGGAATGAAAACGCTGTTGTTGGGAACGAGAAAGGTATTGTGTAGGTGATGGAGACTATTGAGTTGAGGCGAGTCGTTCGTTATTCGAAGGAGCTTGAAGCTAGCTTAGCTGGAAGAACAGAGAACTAGTGTCGGTTCATAAAATTCTATGTCTTTGGTCACATGGCTTTTACAATATTGTACATCCCCATAGGCAACGTTGGTGAGCTCGCTACTTTACGACCTGACATGCTTGATCGGATCATGGAACTCTAATGAAAGTCACCCAACGTAGCCATCAAACTCCGTCTAAAGGCCTCTTGATCCACAGCTCTCCCAATCAGCACTAGTTTTGACTCCTGACTCCCGTCATCCGGTTTGGCGTCTAGTTCGTTCGTGTCGTAAATAGCCCTTACACCCTGCGTAAGAAGTATCTTGCCGTCCTTGACTAGAACACGACCCTTCAAGCGGTGTATCTCAAAGGGCTTATGGTCAGCTTCAGTAGGTAGTGTCTCCTCCCATAAAATAGTGCGGAGGAACAAATCGAACTTGTCGACTTGGTCGCGTGCCAGGGCAGGAAAAGAGATAGTAGAAGTGGTGATTGTTGGATCGAGGTGACTGTGTCCCTTGCTTGCGAACTTCAAGTCTGCATCCGTGACTTCGTCGTAGGCGTGAAGGTCTAGTACCAACCCTTCTAGCTGGGGAACCTGGCTTTTAGTTGTTGTCTTGATGCGAGCGAGGCCGTTAATAGACCGGATGCGCTCAGTTACTTGTTGTAGTTCTTGCTCGGAGACTAAGTCGGTCTTGTTGATGATGATCACATCTGCGTGACTAATCTGCAAGTGTGCTGTTGTCAATAGCGGGCCGTGTTCGTCATGAGCTTCCTTCTTTCTCTCTTCAATCTTCTCTTCATCGCCTAGTCCTTCATCTAAGCTCTTCAAGACATTCTTTGCATCAACAAGTGTGACGATACCGTCTAGGAAGATGCTGCTCCCTAAGCCATCGTCGAGCCAGAACATGGGTGCGATGTTTCCAGGGTCTGCTAGGCCAGTCGTTTCGAGGAGGATGTAGTCGAATAGGCCGGATTGCTCCATTAGATTCTCGATGGCTGCTACGCCAATGTCCTTGACGGAACAGCATATACAGCCGTTCGCTAGCGGTACAAAAGGCGCTGGTTGGGCAGATGTGGAGTTTGCATCGGAAACAGTGAGCTGCTTCTCAATATCAATTGCTAAGGCGCGTTAGGTTGGTGTCTTGCCTGAAACGCAAGGGAGCATACAGTCACCAAACTCATTCAGAATGACGGCAATCTTCTTGCCATGCTGCTCAGTCAAAATGTAGTTCAGCAAGGTCGTCTTTCCCGCGCCAAGATATCCTGTGACGATGGTGATGGGCACTTTGCTCTGGGGTGCATCGTCTGAGCTAGCCACAAGGGTGGGAACATCTTCATCCTGATCCTGGATGACCTTGGTGTTAGTCTCTGGCTGAACGAGACTGGGTACTTCGTCGTCTGATACGTTTCCGTCCATGGCTGGCAGATGACGTCGTGAGGTGGGCAGAGTCATGTAGAAAATGGTCCACTGAGCCCGCGATGAAGTTAGCGTGGTCGCGTAACGACTAGCTGGAAGGACCCCTGCGACTGCCCTGCATCCGCCTGGGCAAGCTCCAGATGTCCGATGTCAACAACGCACAACACCCCGCCTAAGTGATCACCGACGTCTACAGCCTTAGCAATCGCCCTTTCCGCTGCTCAATCTCGCGCCGAAATGACGTCGCCTGCTTCGCCCCGTCTTCCCAGCCCACCACCCATTCCAGAAGACCAGCTTTCACCGGTATCAGCGTCGCCAGAGCAGCAGAAGCTGTTCAGTAACCTCGACCATGCTGCGGAGCGGAGAATACGGCCAGGGACCAAGGCAGAGGACATGGCCGAGGGACCTCCGCTCGTAGACTTATCAGAGGTGCGCTGAGGCAGACTACACCACAGACGGTGCCTGATTGACAAGATGCGCAGATTGACTCGGCCTTCCAACTTACCGAACACCTCAAAGCCCTCCACAATTCCCTGACGCATCCTGCTGGCTCCAACGGCACCGTGCCGGTGGACAGAAGCATGGCACTCAAGATTGCACAATCGCCAGCCAATGTAGACAGGACTCTGTGGCTATATGAGCTCTGCCGCTTCCTCATACAGAAAGTCAACTCCATCATCACCGCCCTCTTCGCAGACGACCCACCTTGTTCTTCCTTGACCTGTCCAGAAATGCGCGCTTCCGAGTGGCAGTACCTGTGCGCGGTACACGACCCTCCCAAATCGTGTTGCGCAATCGACTACTGCTGCCACACCCTCGACTGGGCCGCCAATACCCTCACCTCGCCGAAACACTTTCCCTCGAGGCTCGCGCTAGGCACCGACCAGTCGACGCAGCATTCGCAAATGCGCCAGTTGACCAACATCTTCAGACGCGTATATAGGATATTTGCGCACGCATGGTACTCGCACCGAGAGGTCTTTTGGAAGGTCGAGGGACGGACAGGGCTATACATCTTCTACAAGACAGTCTGCGATGTATATGGTCTGGTACCCGAAGACAACTACACCATCCCTCCAGAGGCAGAGGGCATTGAACCATCAACAGAGGCAAAGCCATCAGCGCCACCTCTGATCATGAAGCGAGAGCCCTCCGATTCATCATCACAGATTTCAGTCAACACGCTGGCAGAGGGCATGTCAGATCATACGCTATCAACAGCCGGTACAACCAAACGACACAGGCATTCGCCATCAGTGGGAGCTACTATCGTGCAAACAGTTGTGGAAGAGAACGAGGAAGAAGAGGAACGTCCAAGCTTACAATCACGGCCTGTTACTCAAATCTTCGAATCACCACAAGGAGAAGAGGAACACGAAGATGGCGACAGCGATGGAGATATCACAGCCATCGAAGACAACGAAGAAGAAGACGACGACGACGACGAAGACGAAGACGAGGATGAAGATGAGGCTGAGTCAGTCCCGGAGATAAGTCCACCAGAAGCCAAAGACGCCACAGATGAAGCAGCAAAGCAAGGCGCAAGCGAGGAGGAAGTAGCGGGTACTTCGCCCGAAAAAGAAGAAAAACAAGATACAGATGTCGCGGCAGAGCCAGCATCTACCGAGACAGCCGAGGTCAGCAGTAAGGACGCCCAAGATACCGAAAAGGAATCATCGCAGGACGATGCTGAAGCCGACAAGGATGACAGCAAGCCTGACACTGCAGATTCGGAGCAGGTGAAGAAGCCTGACTCTGCTGCCAAGCCATCCGAAGAGGGTGAACCGAAGGCTGAGGATTAGCTTATCTCTGATCTTGATTAACGAGGAGGCAGCCTACTGTATTTTTAGCGTAGGGGGAGATGGAGGGGATAATGACTTGGCAAGGCAAAAGACTGATGTTATTCTTGACATCAGTCTACACATAGTAATTTCACACGACATGACATGTACGAAGAAATTTGTTTCTTCTGAATCGTATCCTCGCGCAAAAAGAGGGATCCCAGGTATTCGCTGTCACTACTGATGTAATACTTGCAGAATATTGCAAGTATATACCTTCAGGGTAACTTTTCTAGAACCGGAGATGACTTCCGGAACACGGGCTCCTTCGTAAGAGGCGCCGCATTACTTCATGATACGTCACATCGGTGCTTGATGATAGTTGGGACCAAACGATGCGTAATGGCGGTGCATCATTAACAAAGAGATGCACAGTGGTTCCCTCAAGACTATATCTTAAAGACCAACCAGGACAGTAGCTCAAGTAGCGGCGTCTATAGTTCCCGCGGGGCGCCTTATCTCTGCCCATGAGACTTGTATAGACAGGGTCAATGCTGGTACTGATCGAAAGTGGAAAGATACTGTTGCCTTGAAACGTGGAGGAGGAACAAAAGCAATGCGATGCTATGCTGTATATTCTCCGTGGTGGCTGGCACCTCAGTGGCAAGGAAGGGAAATTTTATCTGTACAGAGCCTTGGTCCAGTCGGTGGTTGGGGGCGGCTTTCGCAGAAGGCAGGCCTCACTCATCCACGTTGTCGTGTTGTACAGCATGACCTGTCCTGCAACGTCCCTAAGGATAGGTAGGGCTGATGAGGCTCAAACAACCATTTGCTGTCTTGATCATACGCAAGTAGAGTGATGTATAAATTGACAAACATCAAATTTGGGCAGGCGTTGGACGAGCTGCTCGCCGAGCTCCGATTGCCGCAAAAGCATAGGGTGACTCCCGGCCCGCTCCTCATTGGCGGGTCCCGTCCGTAGATGCGCCTCTTGTCGCGCTGCGCGGCAAGAAGATCCTGGGGTAGGGCGCCCAGCATGCAAGTATCAATTGGAGGCCGACGGGCCGAGTTTACGCTAGCACTTGGGTAAATGCTGGCGAATGGGACAAGGGCCGTGTGTGGCGCGCGTGTGATGAGGTGTGGAAATTAGTTGTTTGTTGGGCCATGGTGAAGGAGTGGTTGGGCTGAGCGATGGTAGAGTGAGTGAGTGAGGACCGTGACTCATGGTCTACGGGTACGGAAGGAATGAGCAGTATCAGATGTCGGAAGGATGACTTTTCGGACAAGGTCTGGAATGAAAAAGTGTCCAAAGCTGCTTGGTGCAGAATCTCGTGCAGCTCCGTGCATAGGGTGCATGAACAGGCACATGCTGATATCGACGGTTCGATAGTCCAGCCAAAGAGAAGGCGGGTTTACGAGAAGTGGTGACGGCCATGGAGAAGGGCACATCAGCTAAATGTGCTTGAGCAGCCCCCACGCGCCCGCGGTCGCCCATCCCACGCCACCGAGGGCTGTCGCTTCTCCACACTCTGATGCTCAGGCTGGGCTGCAGGCGGGCGCGAGCATTATATCACAGCCGCCGTGGATGAAAGTTAATTGCTGACGGCTGAGCCTGGGTTTCGTCGGAAGATTCCAAAGTTGGCTGCCTACCCCTCACTGCCTGCCAGGAAGGCTGGAGCACAGTGCAGACGACATTATCCACTGCCACGGCATCTTGGTTCTTATCGCGGCTACTGCGGACATCAGGCGTAGGCCAGCGTAAGCGTCTCTCGGCTCACGACTACAAGTCCCGATCGCTGGTGGTTTGTCGTTCGTCACAAGTCACAAGTCACAAGTCACAAGTCGGCACCGGCCTTGTCCACTCCATTGCATTCCCACCAGGGTGCCCGCGCCCGTCTTGCTTGCTCCCACGACGGTCGTTCTTCCCCACGTCCCCAGGCCAGGGTTCTCTCCACGACACTACACCACACGACACACGCGCCTCCACTTTAAGAGGCTCAGAGGCTCTCCGACGTCGACCTGCAAGTCATCGCCCAGGATCCCGCCGATTTGCATCTGGGCAACCCACGCCGTCCCTTTTTTGCCCGCCCCAGCATCTCGCCTGCCGTGTGATTCCCAAAGCAGCATGCACGCCCATCGCCGAGCGCCTCTAGACTAACATCAACACCATTTACACAACCCCGACCTTCGACCCCAGAGACGCGCACCGAGACAAGGTCGCGACACACGACATTTGCATTCCGTCTCCCACTGGCAATGACGGCGCAAGTCCTGTCTATGCATGCTGCGCACGCGTCGGATTTAGGCAAGATCCAGACGCAGTTCCGAGACAAGATGGACACGACTGCAGGCACTGCAAACGAGCCTCCAACCCCCGCATCGCCAGATAGTGGCGACGCCCGTGGCCGTCGACGCGACAGAGACGAAGACGGCGACACTGGCGATGCTGAGGGCGACGGCCATGGCTCCTCGAGGAAGCGAAGGCGCAGCAGAAAGGGCCTCGACAAGAAGTTCGAGTGCCCGCACGAGGGCTGTGGAAAGAGCTACTCCCGCGCAGAGCATCTGTACCGCCACCAGTTGAACCGTGAGTGCAGCACTTTCAACATGCCTCGACAGAGCTGGTAGGGCGAGGCTGACATTGCATAGACAATCCCAAGCAAATCTACCACTGCGACTTTCCCGATTGCCACCGATCCTTTGTTCGGCAAGACCTATGCGCGCGCCACAAGGAGAGACACACGGCACGAGGCTCGCAACTGCTGCGCAAGGATACCTTCAACATGCACAACCTGAATCCTATTGTAACAGCTGCACTGGGTGGCAAGAATGCACCGCCTTCAAAACCACACGGCATCAAGACCCAAGGCCCGCACGGCATGCATTCTCCGCCCTCGGGTGCCTCCAACGCTGGCCCTGGCAACCAAATGTCGCCGCCAAACTTCCACTCTCCCGGCTCCACCACCACTCTCAGCAGACAAGACTCGCTACAAAGAACAGGGAGCGACGATACCTACCGTAGTGGCTCAGAGGCTAAGCCCTACGATATGCAGCCCCAGGCCACCGGGAACTTTGCACCCCCACCACGTCCGGCCGCTTTGGGCAACTATAGTGGACGTCGCACGTCTCTCCACAACTCCCCACATGTGGGTAATGGGAACTTCACCCGGCCCGATCTACGCGCGCAGACTTCAAACATAAGCTCGTATGGCTCGAGCTCACCTTTCAACTCTGCCGTTACACCATCCCAGTATACTCCCTCCGCTTCCTCGACTGGCTATCAAAACAGCGCAAGTGCGTATCAATCACAACAAAACTTCCCTCCCTTCTCCTCCTTACCCCCACCAGAGTATCCACAATCAGCCGGCACCCCAGTTTCTCGAGAACAAGAGAACCAGTTCTACAATGGCACTTCTGGTCAGACGCCCATGAACGGTGTCGAGTCCACTGGCCAGATAGACAACAGAATGCAGAACGTCTCTGACGCCATAATGGAGCAGAACCCTGCCTATGCCATACCAATGTTTGGTGGCGCTGGGTACAGTCGCTCACCATTCGCCATGGCAGACGACTTCGCTGCCTGGCTCTTCAATGACAATCAGTTCAACCCAGGAGGCGCATCGCCCATGGATTATCCGGGCGGAATAAACCCCGTAGCTGGTGCGTCATCCCAAATTGGACTTCAAGCCCCGTATTTTAACTATGACCCCTCAGTCGCGGGCTACCTGAACAACCCTGCACCACCTGCACATCCAATGGCTGTTCACAGCATACTAGATACCACGCTTCCAGAATCTGCCCTGTCTGAAGACAAGCGGAAAGACCTCCTTGACCTTATTCACCTGCGCTTTAACGAAACAGACCATGCACCAGTCAAGAAGCAGAAGGAGGATATCATGGAGGGCGATAAAGACGACAGCCGCCATGTGCTGAGTCTTCACATGATGCAAACATACATTAGCTCATACTGGGTTCACTTCCACCCGCAGCTGCCAATCCTCCACAAGCCAACCTTCAACGCAAGCACTTGTCCTGAGCTCTTATTACTCGCCATCATGTGCCTCGGAGCCTCTTGTTTAGAAAAGAACTATGGTCAAGAGACGACACAGGCTTGCGCCCAGCTGGCCAATTTCTTGGCGTGGCACTTGCGTTGGGAACTTTTCATGGACGCTGACTTCCGCCCACCTGCCAAGTTGTGGATCTTCCAGGGTCTGCTCCTTCTCGAAGTATTCGAGAAGATGTACTCTACACGCCCGTTGCATGAACGAGCACACATCCATCATGCCACAACACTAACGCTTATGAGGCGTGGAAGCTCGTTGATCGGACGGTCAGCCATGGACTCGCCTCCTAGCGTCAAAGATGGAAAGAGTAATGGCATTGGCGGAGCAAACACGCCTGACGAATGGTGGAACCATTGGATCACGAATGAGGCTACTAGGAGGGCGGCATTCGCGGCTTTTGTTATGGACAGCATCCACGCTACTATGTTTGGCCACAGCGCTGTCATGGTTGCTCACGAGATGCGTCTTCCACTGCCATGCGACGAAGCCCTCTGGTCTGCAACGAGTAGTTCCGAAGTGGGTCGGGTTGAACAATCCCTGACTTCCAACGGCATCAAACCAATGTCCTTCCTTGATGGTCTTAAGAAGACGCTGAATGGACAGACCGTACGGACCAATTCCTTCGGGCGCACAATACTGATGGCAGGTTTGCTGAGCGTTTCATGGCACATGAACCAGCGGGATTTGCAAGTCAGCTCGCTTGGTGTAACGACTGCACTAGGTGGACGCGACAAGTGGCGAGGATCGCTAACCCGTGCTTTCGACTTCTGGAAGCAAGATTTCGACAGCTCACTGAACCGGTCGGAGGACCGCCCTGCTTCGAACTCATACGGATACTCTCATGGTGTCGATGACGACAACGTTTTCGAATCTCGGACTGTCCTCCATCACTTGGCGCATATGGCCATGCACGTCGATATCGTCGATTGTCAGATCTATGCAGGCGCTCCCAGACTACTTGGGAGGTCGATAACCCCGCAGGACTACAATGGCGCACAGCGCCGCATGAAGGAGATGTGGGCCCCCACCGCCCGGGCCCGGGACGCCACTTTCTATGCGCTCCGGTTTCTTTCCAACGTCATGGTCGCAGGGGACCACAGTTTGAATCCCAACACTCCATCTAGTGCTGGTTTCTCCTACTCGGCGCGCGATGATTACCTTCTCAATAGGCCATGGGTGCTGTACTTTGCCACGTTAATTGTTTGGTCGTACGGATTCGCGCTTGATGGCCCAGTCAAGGAGCCGTACCAACTTCCAAGCTATGACGACAAAGTCAGGGACATGGTACTCTACCTCAACCGTGTGGGCGGTGTTAGATCGCCAGAGGACCTGAGCAAGACATCTAACCGCAATGCTTGCCTGGGACTGTTGATCATTATGAGAGACATGTTCAAGAAGACGCGGTGGGAGTTGCTGCACGAGGCAAGCAATTTGTTGACCAAGTGCATTGAGATGCTGCTACCTGGCGCAGGTGGCCTATGAGCATAGCAGATGGAAAGGGACCATCTGTATCCTATACCCAGGCGTCACAGGGTTCGATGAGACGATATGTTTTTTCTAGCGAGCGATGGCATCTTTCATTCACGATATAATGGCTTACTGTCTGTCGATTTTGTGTTCAGGTCTGTCTTTTCTGATATCATGCATTCTAGCGAGGAGTGCTTCATGTTCGATACCTTTATGTACATTCACAAGTGGCTGCTTGGGTGGTGGAATATGGGCGGGATGCTGAGTTCATTGCCATATACCCTGGGAAAGGTGTGCTAATACATCATGGACTCTTTCCATACTCTCGAATAAAAACGTGCTTATATTTCTTCAAATTGTTTGCCGTGCATTGTGGTGAGCTTGACCTGAAATGAAGATGGGGCAGGACTACGCTGCACGTGAGAGCGTGACAACGCGCAGCCTCGGAACGCGAAAGTCGCGTCTTTTTGCAAGCAGTCGTACAGAACACTTGCGTAGAGAAATACATAGTCATGAACGTGCCTATATAATCTCTGACAGGTAAATGAACAGTTGGACCGAGTTTCCGCATGGTGCGAGGTTGGCCATTCCTCGCGCCATTGCGTCATTGATTGTGAAGACAAAGCTCCCTGCCGACGTCGCGTCCAGAACAACTACAATGCCCCCAAGATGCCTCGAATGAAGGCCGCCACCGTCTCGGATCAGACCGTGCGAAAGCGAAAACGGAAAACCCGCGCGGACGAGGAAACACAACCAGTAGCATCGGCTGCAGAGGGCGAGGGGCCGAGCGAGGCTCACAGGATCGTTGGACCCGACGGCTCGCTGATCGACCCCAACCAACCTGACCCCATTGAGACGACGACGACTACGAGCGTACCCACAAAGGCGCATGATGGAGGAAAGAAGCCACGACGTGCGCCGAAGAAGAGCGGTGCTGGCAGACCATCTCTCGCGCGCAACAACTCATCCACATTCGTTGAAACGTCGATACCGTGGCCTGAGCATTTCACAAAGCTGGCTCAGGTGCATCGCGCCGTGAATCTTGTTTACACGTTTCTATGCACACGCAAACACCTTGCGACCACACTTGAAAACCTAAGAAGCACAGTCGAAGCCAACATACAGCGAGAGCTAGTGGTTGAAGATGTGGCGCAAATTACGGCATTGGTCCCGAAGGCCATCAACTTTGCCTATGTCGATGAAGCAATGCTCCTAATCAATGTCATGGGTGCAGAAGACAACCTTCACGGGAGATCAACGACGAACTTTGCGATACTTGGGCCGGAACCGGACAAGGGTGAGCATAAGGAGGTGCTGCTGTTTGAATTCATCGATGGCGACTTGAAGCGCCAGGTACAACACAAGAAGACTGGGGAGCCTACGAAGGCCACGACGAAACTGCGGAATGAGGAACTCAAGATGCCCGTGTACAGCCAGAAGCAGATGATGAATTTGATTGAGAAGAGGAATCTCAAGTTCACATCGGCAGTCAACGCATTCCTGAACCAATGCGCCGAGGAAGGTGTTGATGCGGTAGAGAAGATCAAGAAAGTTTCAGAGGCTTTCGTTCCTGTGCCGACAGAGAGCCGACATTCCACGCCCGGCCCAGATCGATCGCTGCTACCAGCCTCCATACCAGCCGAGCGGAAGCCTATTCCCGACATCCTGAATGAGATCAAAACACTTGAGTGGTATACTGGTCAGATTGTGCCGGATGGTCACCGTGTCTTCGACCCCCAGGAACCTGTTTATGGCGACTTGAACTTCGCCATGTCACAGAATCTTGTCAACGCGCTGTATAACACGAAAAACATTACTCAGCTTTACGCCCACCAAGCGGAGGCAATAAACAATCTCTACGAGGGGCACAACGTAATAGTGTCAACTTCGACCAGCTCTGGTAAATCACTGATCTACCAGATCCCTGTTCTACACCAACTAGAACAAGAACCAAACACAAGAGCTATGTACATCTTTCCAACAAAAGCGCTGGCGCAGGATCAGAGGAAAAGTATGAAGGAGCTTTTACGATTCATGCCGGGCTTCGAAGAAGTTTTAGTCGAGACGTTCGATGGAGACACGCCCATGAGCGAACGCAATTATATCCGTGACGAAGCACGTATTATTTTCACAAACCCCGATATGCTGCACATCACAATTTTGCCGCAAGAAGATGCCTGGCGGACATACCTTCAGAATCTACGGTTCGTCGTGGTGGATGAGCTGCATGTTTACAACGGACTGTTCGGGGCACATATGGCGTTTATCATGCGCCGTCTACGAAGGATATGCGCTGCTGTCGGAAATCGTCACGTCAAATTCATCTCCTGCTCAGCTACAGTCGCAAACCCCGAAGAGCATATGAAAACCATCTTTGGTGTTGACAATGTCAAGTTGACAGACTTCGACGGTTCCCCTTCCGGACGTAAAGAGTTCTTATGTTGGAACACGCCTTTCAAAGATCCTGGCGACCCTACTTCTGGACGTGGTGATTGCATGGCTGAGACAGCAAAGCTGTTCTGTCAATTGATGTTGAGAGGCATAAGAGCTATTGCATTCTGCCGTATACGCAAGCAATGTGAAGCGCTGATTTCTGCTGTTAAAACCGAACTGACCAACCTGGAGCGACCGGAGGTTATCCCTCGGGTTATGTCGTATCGAGGTGGGTATACGCCACAGGACAGACGAGAAATTGAGCGAGAAATGTTTGACGGCAAGCTCTGTGGTATCGTATCTACCAGCGCTCTAGAACTCGGTGTCGATATCGGCTCCTTGGATGCTGTCATTACAGTCGGCTTTCCCTACACCATCGCCAACCTCCGTCAACAGAGTGGTCGTGCTGGTAGGAGAAACAGAGATTCGCTATCTGTTCTGGTCGGCGACTGCTTCCCCACTGACCAGTACTACATGTCGAATCCAGATGAGATCTTCACTAAACCTAATTGCGCACTCCAAGTCGACTTGACGAACATGCTTGTTCTGGAAGGCCACGTGCAGTGCGCTGCGTTCGAGATGCCTATTAATGTCGAAGCCGACACTACCTACTTTGGCCCTCTCCTTCCCAAAATCGCCAAAGAACGCATGCGATGCGACAAGGAGGGATTCTATCACGTGAATTCCCGTTTCCTCCCTCAGCCATCTCGTACAGTTGCAATTCGCGATACCGAAGAGGACCATTTCGCCATCATCGATATCACACACGGCAAGAACACGGTACTCGAAGAACTGGAAGCCAGTCGCGCTTTCTTCACTCTCTACGACGGCGGCATATTCTTACACCAAGGAAACACCTATCTCGTTAAGGAATTCTCCCAAGAGCGTATGCTTGCAAAGGTCGAATACGTAAAAGTAGACTGGACAACGCAGCAACGTGATTATACAGACATTGACCCCGTTGAAACAGAAGCCATCCGCCGTATCCCCGGCTCCCGGTGCAAAGCCTTCTACGGCCCCATCAAGATTCAACAAGTCGTCTATGGCTTCTTCAAGATTGACAAGAAGCGCCGTATTCTTGATGCCGTTCAGGTCGACAACCCACCCATCATTTTGTTTAGCAAGGGCATGTGGCTTGACGTGCCGAAATCTGCAATGGATATCTTGAAGTCGCGACGTCTGAACATCGCAGCGGGCATCCACGCCGCTGAACACGCCGTGTTGTCCCTTATGCCAAACTTCGTCATCAGCATGCCAGGAGATGTACGCACGGAATGCAAAGTCCCCGAGAAGGAGTTTTTGCAAAAGGAATCAACAAGAAAGCGACCTGCTCGGTTGACGTTTTACGATGCAAAAGGCGGGGCGAGCGGTTCTGGCATCAGCACCAAAGCATTTGAGTTCATCGATACATTGCTCAATCAAGCGTGTCAACGACTCACGTCCTGTCATTGTCTTGAGGGATGCAATGAGTGCTGTAACGATGATGCGTGTAAACAGCATAACCAGGTCATGTCCAAAGCAGGTGCCATGGTCATTGTCATGTGCTTGCTGGGCAAGGAGAAGCAGATTGATGTCGAGGCGCTGCCATGGGGTGAGGAGGATGTGGAACAAGGTTTCGATACGGTGATCGAGGCGGTTGGGGTCAGAATGGCGGAGGGGAAGACGAGAGATGGGGGGACGTTGCCTGGAGAAGGTGATGAAGGTGAGGAGAAGATGGTGAGAGCGAAACTTGTGGATGGTGTTTGGATTAAAGAGGAAGAAGAAGATGAGGATCATTTCAGTCGAAGCATTCATATGTATCGGGGTGAGAGGACGTTTATTGGAGTGCATAGGTAGCAAGGCTTCATGTCGTGTTTGCGCATCAATAAATACTGTGAAGGAAAACTACAGTAGAAAATCTGGAGTAGAGAAATGTACCAGTGTAACGACAGAACCACAAAAGTGAACCCCCACCCAAATCATCAACAAAGTCCGTATGTCGTACAAACCAATTATACAGAAACCCAAACCAACAAACGCCGCGCAATGCTTCATATACACGTGCCGATACCGTCATCCTAATTGTACTGCCTGCTCTTAGCAGCCAGCTCCTCTTCCTTCTGCTTCTTTGCTGCCTCCAACTTCCTCAACTCTCTCGCCACACCCCCGGACGCCCTCCACCAGACATCTGTGCCCGTTCTGATCAACCTCTCCGCCGCACTTGTTGGGCCATCAACTGCCGGCCTAACGTCGAGGAAGAAGACTGGCTCGCCCGTAGGTTCGGGCTCACCCTCGTAGTAATCAATCACGTATCTAATTTCCTTGCACCCTTTCTCGTTGCAGCGTTCGACGAACCAATCGTGGCGATCAAACGGGGGCGCCGTGCCAAACTTTTCCGGCATAACGTAACCGAGCCACTGCAGTATTTGAGATTTCGGCGTCGGTTCCGTAGGGCGACCGGTAAAACGAAGGAGTTTCGGGGGTTGGACATCCTTTTGGTCCCAGGTTGTTGTGTCAAAGGGGTCGTCGTGTGTGCCGAGCATAAAGTTTGCGACGTCTTCGCCCTTTTTGCAAATCTCATAGCCTTCTGCTAGACCGCGGGAGAAGCGTCGCTCCCAGCCCATGATCTCCGCCCAGGCGCCCTCGTTGAGAAAGTTGTGTACGCCAACCATGGACTCAACGGCTGTGATGTCCGTGTCGGTGTAGCCTTTGCGTAGCATGGCGTTGTACATTTGCTGGGGTGAGGGGTACTCCCAGAGTGAACCGTCACCTTTGGGAATCGTAGAGGTTTCGCGCTCGAGAGGGAGGTTTACGGATTGCGTGTCAGCTCGCTCATTTGAGAGTTCGGCGAACATGTTATTGAGAGGGTTTAGACGAGCGAGTAAGCCGGTCTTTGGTGGTGGCTCTGATGCGCCGGTAGAGGCATTTTCAGGCGGGACGTAGGGGCAGGCGCCTTGCGGTGTCTTCTTTTCGGCGACTACGGGCGCTGTAGGTTTCTTGTGCATTGGACATTCTGGCTGCGATGTTGTTAGAGGCGCATGCGCATGTGGAGTGGCACAAAACATACTGGAGGCTCCATGCTGCCTCGAGGCATAGGATGCGGCGCAACACGTGCTGCAGGTGCAGCGGGTGCGGTGTCTGCCCAAAACCAACCCATTATGAAGTATCGTGTAGAAGAGGAATTATGGCTGCGAAAACCAGAGGCAAGCAAGGGTATATAGGGCTGAAGAAGATGGAACGGGTGGCGGAGTTTATCGGGAGAAACAATTTCGTGCAGGGTCCTCGTCGTCATCGCTCTAAGCAGGTCAGCTACACTCCGATTGGCCAGATATTTCAGCGCAGTGAGAGATGATTTGGAAGCGATATTTGGATTTGTCTTCAGTTATATTCTTGATATTGTAAGTATGTCTGTTACATTTTGTTGTATTCCAGTCCAAAAGCGTCTTGTGTTGCTCTCCGACTGTAGTCCTCTATGATCCTGCCGCCTTTGCCGCCAACTGGCCAGTCCCCCGAGAGCTGAAGATGGCCATGATACCAAAACTACCATAGAAAAGAACCATGGGGTATGCTACCAAGCCTCGCATCGAAGTCATGCGCCCTGCGAAGTATGTTAGTCTCTGTAACAACCCTGTCAGAAGTCTCAACTTACCAACAACAGTGAACATCGAACTGGAGCTGTAAGAACACCATGTGATAGCCAAGCTTGTCAGAAGATATCCAAACAGCCCGTCAAGTGGTACAATGATTCCAAACATCGATACCAGTACGAGAGGAAGCAGACAGTATCCAAGCACCGAAGCCGATCGTGGGAATGTCAACGAGGAGCCGAGGTGTGAGCCATGCGGGTGACCGTGGTCTCCAGGGGTTGCCTCAACCGCGTTGACAGGTGGAGACATGAGCGAGAGGATCTGGTGAAGTAGGATTGTGCCGACGAATGCCAGGCCTGTTTCAGTCAGCCATTGTTCTCTTCGAACGGTTGTTTGGCTTACCATAGATGTAACCAAAATGAAGCTTGCCGGACAACTGCACCCTGTCAGCTCATGTTTCCCTGAATTTCTGTTGTCTTCATACCAGTAATGATGTGCCGAAAATCAAGAAGAAAAGTATGGGACCTGCTACGTCGCTGTCGTCCATGATGTGCTGGTCGATACGACCAAATGGGTTCAGAACGGCCAATGTCTTATTCATCGTCAGCTGTAGATAGCACAGGACATGGTTCAGAACCGACCTTCATTTGTATATGTCTGAAATTCACTCCCAATTCTTCCACTACACAATGTCAGCTCGTCGAATGCGATCGTGAGGTCGGTGTTGCGTACGTAGCGGCGGTTCTCCATCATATCTGCTACAAGTCAGCGATTGTTACACAAACACATCCTCGCGACCTACCCCTCAGTACCAAAAGCTGCCAGCCATCCTGTCCGTAGCCCTGAACTGCCCATGCCCATCTGTCCACTCACACCCGGTGCAGCGAACCCCGCGCCATACTGTGCGGGGTATGCTTGACTTGCCGGCGCGCCATAGTTTGCCTGGAACGGTGTAGAATGTCCAGATACTGGCTGATTGGAGAATGAAGATGGGTAGAATTGGAGGTTTTGCGCATTTCCTGCGCCGTATTGAGGGTTCTGTCCGTAGCCATATTGCGCCATTGTTCAATATGCGATTGCGTGTAGTACCGTGATCGGAAGTAGGTTTCAAGCTGTGATGATCTGGCTGTGGGGGGTTCGCAGTGCTGGTGCCTGGCGGAGGTCTAACGGAGGTGGTTTGGGGTCAAGATGGTACGTGGAGCTGAAGACGACGTCACCGGGGACTCTTGGGCGGAAAGGACAGATCGCGGGGGAGAGTGGGCTTTGGTATTGGGAATCGAGGACTCGCTCGCTGAAGTTGGAGGAAAGATTGTTTGTTTGCAATGTTGCGGCTCAAAGTGGCAGCCACATGTCATCGTGTGCATCGGCGTTGGCCATTCACAAGCCGCCGGGGCTTGGCAGCAACATGAAGGCGACGAAACCACATGGCACTATTGCATGTACTTAAAATGCAAACACACAACAGGAGGGATAATTGTTCGTGAACTTGACAACATATGTTTAGAAATGTTTGTTCATGGGTTTGAGAGGGGTATCTAACACTAATTCTAAGAGGAGAGTCATCATTCATACATCAGAAAACCGACAGTTGCTGTATTCGCAAGCAATGTCATGTCCGTCGCCACGGGAGGTATCCAGGCTCTTTCCAAGCCTCAGACATCAAGTTCAGTACATCTCCCTGGTTCGTCTTGACGTATAGTTGCACCAGTCACACTGTCTGAGCGTTAGCAGCAGGTTATACCTCTCGTTGTATTGTACTGACCATGGTGTCGGAAGACGCATCGTTGTCTTCACGACAATACTCATTGTTGCATTTCTTGCAAGTCCGAATAAAAAGCTCTTTACAGCTTATGCACGTATGGCCACAGCCAAAACAATCACGTCTTACACCGATAACCTGCAGCAATTCACGTTAGCCTATTTCTTGATTCAAGATCGAGCACTTACCTTGGCGCGCAAGTGACAGTTCCAGGTGCAATTATCCAATAGCCAGGCTCCACGGCCAGTCTGGGTAAGACTGGTTTCCGGAATCCAACTACATCGTAACGGCCTCAAGGTAGCATCGCTTCTCGCGCGCCAAGGTAGGTCCATCATCCCCACATCCCGTCGCTACCGGCTCCAGCCATCATTTCTTCACGGAGGCAGTGTTCCACGCAGAGGCCCATATGTACCTTGATCGTTTGCTTTGGGAGCAGTTGACTAGTCCCATCAGGTTTCAAGCTCTCAGTAAGCTCGGTCTGCTGTAGTTCCGTACGTTGGGCGGTAACGGATCCAGTATAACAATCCTCGTCCCACCATTTGTGACATCTTTCGCACCAGCGTCCCTTGAGGCAGTCCTCGCATCGCACTATCAGAGGCGGTGGCGCAGAACCGTCGAGAGTATGCGGTATCTGGGCAGCACGCACAGAGGAGCCATGCAGCGGTACCGGGCTGAGTAATGGATGATGTGATGGGCTTGAGTCGCCGAAAACTGCTGGTCCTTCTGGAGACGAGTGACATGTCTCGCAGCCCGATGGGCCAAGTGCGACAGTTGCGATTGTAGGCCGCAGGAAAGAGGATGGATGAGTCGCTCCACTCGCAGTTGCATCCCTAACATATGCTTTGCTCGGGTCATGTCGTGGTCCTCTGCACAGAACAGCATCGAAAGCAATGATGCCTTCGCATGCTTGGAGTATTTCTGCCCATTCCGGGGACGGCCGCTTTGGTATGATTTTGCCAGAAGATTGATACCATTTGTCCTCGGTCTGCGCTAGTACAGCGTCCAAGGCTTGTTGCGATTTCTCGTTCCATTGTGCCCCAATCTGCGCCCCTTGTGAAGTCGTCACGCCTCTAGGAATGTCTGCGGACAGTTTTCTCGTCACGGGCGATGCAGGACGCGGTGTTCGGTCGCGGGGTCCAAAGATGTAGATGCCTTTGACTCGAGGTGTGCCCGCGGGCCTTGATGGTCGAACCGCATATCGGAGGTATTGCTGAAGCTTGCGCTCGTTCATGTGCTTAGCTTCGCGAATAGAAAGTATACGAACGTTGAATCGTTCTTCCGTAAGCAATTCTTTGACCAACTCTGCTGTCACGCTGAGTCCGTCTAGGACAAGTGTATGTACGTTACGCAGAACATGGAGCTTCTCCAGCCTGTTGAAGATGTGGCGTAGAGGACCGCTGTAGAAATCGTCTTCTGTGAGGGCTTCATCCATTCGCTCAGCGCGAAAACTGACACCACCGACATCAAGAGGTCCATCGAAAGGCACAATAGCAGACTTTACAGGGGAGAGGTCCAGGTAGCGGAAGGCTTCTGGCGACTGGAAGACGGCATGATGTAGAGACTTGCAGGTTCGCGACAGGTTACGAAGGGCAGATATTGGCAGGTAGGGAGCAGTCTGGCGCAGGATCAAGGTGTTGGAAAGTAAGTCCGCCAGGGAGGTAGGGAGGTCGTCACAGAAAGTAGAAGGGCCCATGGCGTATGCTCGAGGAATACAACCAGAGAAATTTGGCCAGAGGTTAGATGGGTACTCACCGATTCTTTATCACAATGCAAGACGGCAGGCCAGACAGGCACGTGCCACTGATCTGACACTGCAGGTGTGTGTTGGATGAGCAAAAGGAAAGACTAATCGAGGTTGAGACGCTGCAGAAGATGGGGTTTGCGTAGGCGTGGGATACCGCCGATGGCTCGCTCCCTGCGGCGATCGCAAATGGAGACCCTGCCAAGGCCGGTGTAGTACGCAACTCAAAGCTTCCTGCAAGATCAGGCCGCGATGAAGCATAGATTGGAACACGTCTTGCAGCCAAGGCCGCGCCGGAGGTCTTGGTCGTGGACTGTGGAAACAGGCTAAAACAGTCGCTGCGAGATGTCAAGCATGCGACGCGACGCTGGAAGCCACCGGGGTAATTGCCCCACGTTGGCCGGTTACGAGCATGAATCGACATATCGAAACTCAACAGGAGTCTTAGTATAGATGGTGCCAGAGCTCCTTAAGATAGTGCCCGGGCAGAGCCAAGGATCTCTTGCTGAATAGCGAAAAGACTTGCAAACTTTGATTACTTGAATTTCCACGCGCATTAGAGGTTGCATGTTGCGATGCCCTTCGCGATAGCTATCGGAGTATCTACGGAAGGCTAGTGATCGCCTCTCGCCAATGCACCAGGGGAAAGGTTGCTCACCGGACGCCCAAGATCCCAGGCCGAATATAGATAGAGACTAGGATTGGGGGAAATGGGTAGTTTTCTCCGTCCAACGGTGGCGGTACCTTCACGCGTTACCACGCGAGGCGCGAGCGCTATCGATAAGCCTAACGGGCCGAGGCGCGGAAAGGAAGCGCAATGACGCCAGGCATTCACCGAAGCTTCGAGTAGAGAGGCGCATATGTCAGCCATTTCACGCTTCCAGCACAACAACTGCGATCCTTCATGCGTTTCCCACCACAGTCCCTACCTTCGATTCTCCGCAGGTAAGACACATCTACCATGGATTCGGAAGCAGAACCAGCAGAGCTGAAGTGGTCCGCTCAATACGAACTCGCGCACGTATCTCGAAGCACGCTACCGGGCGACAAACTTCTCCTTCCACCATCAGCGTTGGAGCAGCTTCTCGCTGCGGCGCCCGTTGTTCACGTCGACGAAAATCGACCGCACATCACCGCTTTCGATCCCTTCAACCCGTACACGTTCAACGCCGAACGCCACGCAAGACAACAGACGCAGGATCGCTTCCAGCAGCTACCCCACCCACTTACCTTTCGACTCGTGAACCCGGAAAATGGCAGAGTTGTACATGCAGGGATACGCGAGTTCTCTGCAGAAGAGGGCGAGATCGTGTTGAGCAGTTTCCTGAAGGAGGCGTTGGGAATCCAGACACAATCTGCAGAGCCGTCGAGAGATGCTAGTCCAAATGGCCAGGAAGAAGTCGATGCGGCCATGTCGAACGGAGCAGCACCGCTCGAAAACAACGGTGCTGCATCCACAAAGATTACAGTGCATGCCAAACAGCTGCCCAAGGGCACTTTTGTAAAGCTACGGCCGCTCGAAGCTGGTTATGACCCAGAGGACTGGAAATCGCTACTTGAGGAGCATCTTAGGTCCAACTTTACGACATTGACGAATGGCGAGGTCTTGGTTGTAGACGGTGGCCGAGGGGTTGGTGGTAAGCGCGAGGAGTTTCGTTTCCTTGTAGATGGTTTCAAGCCCGAAGGAGATGGGATTTGCGTCGTAGACACGGACCTGGAGGTGGACATCGAGGCTTTGAATGAAGAACAAGCACGCGAAACAATGAAGAGGATAGCTGCGAAGATGCACCGTGCACCCGGAACGTCGCAAGGTAGTTCTACTGGCGGGCTGGTTGACATATTTAATGCGCAAACCGGACAAGTACTTGAAGGAGAATATGTTGATTTCGAGCTGTCGTCATGGGATAGATCTCGAGGCTTGGAAATTCTCTTAGATGAAGTGGACGATGAGGATGAGATTGATCTATTCGTCAGTCCATATTCATCACGACAAAGAGCTCGCCCACGGGAAGACGAGCATGTCTTTGCAGTCGTAACAAGCCAGTACCCGAAACGCATACGCCTGCGGCCTACAAACGTCGAACTCGACGATGCAGAAGCTGTGTGGATTTCAGTCCACGCATACCCATCCGAATCACCTTCAAACACACCCAAACCCTTCCGCTTGAAGGTGTCGGTTTACGATCCCAACACAGAAGCAGAAGATAAAATGGAAGATGTTCTGGAGTCCAATGGAACGGTGGAACCGGACGAAGTAATTTGTCAAAACTGCAAACAACGAGTGCCCAAAGGCTCACTCTTTTTGCATGAGAACTTTTGTTTGAGAAACAACATTCTCTGCCCACAAGGTTGCGGACAAATCTTTCAGAAGCGTTCGCCTGCCTACCAAACCCACTGGCATTGTCCCCACGATACCTTCACTGGTAACACTCCATTAAGTCGACAGAAACACGATGCTCTCTACCATACGCCACAGGTTTGCTCGACTTGCGATATGGACTTTCCGTCGATACCCATGCTCTCACACCACAAGACTACAGTATGTCCTGGCAAGCTGATTCTCTGCCGCTTCTGTCACCTACAGGTTCCACAGGAAGGTGATCCGAATGATCAGTCCCCAGAACTCCTCCTTTCCGGTCTTACACCACATGAACTAGCAGACGGCGGCCGAACAACAGAATGTCACCTCTGCAACAAGATCGTCCGCTTTAGGGATATGGACACACATCTCCGACATCATGATCTGGAACGCCTATCCCGCCCTCCACCGCGCATGTGTCGGAACGTTAATTGCGGCCGTACTCAAGATGGTGCAAACAAGGCAGGCGATACACGAGCTGGAACGCGCAAAGGTCAAGGCCCAGGCAACGAGATCGGCTTGTGCAGTGTCTGTTTCGGACCTCTCTACGTCTCTCTGCACGACCCAGAAGGCAAAGCACTCCGCCGCCGTATCGAGCGCCGCTACCTCTCTCAGCTACTTACCGGCTGTGGGAAGGCTTGGTGCAGGAACGAGTATTGTCGCACCGGCCGTAAGAACTTGGGACAGGAAGACAAGTCTGTACCCACTAAAGACGCTATCCCACTCGTGAAGCCATTCTTGCAGGGCATGGACGGGAAGGGTTATGACACTCCGCTGCACTTCTGCGTCGACGAGAGGACGCAGAAGTCTAGAACGCTGGCTGAGATGGTTGCTGCAGAAAAGGGCATTGAGGGCAAAGGTGGATACGGTCTAGAGTGGTGTATTGCTGCAATGGAAGCTGAAGGTGGAGATCTAGACAAGGCGAGGAGCTGGCTCAAGGGGTGGGCACCTCAGAGAACGGAGGCTAGCTAGTGAGGGCTGAGAATATTTTTATCGATGCATTTGCATTGCCGCAGTTAGAACAATAGAGGTACGATGGGGGTTGTAGCATATAGACTAGATTAGAGAGATACCCAATAACGATGTAGACGACCTTAAATTCACATAACCAAATCTACATATAAATCTCAATCCCATATTCCTTCCACATGATCTACAGTTTACTCTTCCCACTCTTGTCTTGCCCCTCCCTTTCCGTCTGCCTCCCCATGTCCTTCGTATTGCTCGTCTCCGCTTTCAAGCTCGCTGGATCGCCGAGTTGCGTCTTATTCACCTTTGCCCCGTCGTCGTTTGCTAGTGTACCTCGTACTTTTTTGCTATGTGGAAGATTCTCCTTTGCCTCATTCTTCTTACCTCCTTGCTTCCCATCTTCCATGTTTCGACCCTCTACGTTTCCGCCATTGCCTATGGCTTTTTTGTCGCCGCCGCCAGCGCTTGTACCAGCTTTGCGATAAGGGTCTGAGACTGTGGGAGCAGAATCTGAAGATGAAGATGAGGATGAGGAGGCAGACGGTGTATCATTCCCTTGACCGGCTGGTGGAGCGGAATCATTTGATGGGAGAGACTTTTTGTCGTCGTTGGCGGGTTTTAGACTCGTGCCATCCCCTAGATCGGGGGTGGATTTGGTGGAATTGATTGCTTCTTTGGTCTTTGGGTTTGATAGGGTGCCGCGGACGGATTTGGAATGCGACGTGTCGACCATTGTTGCTGATGTTTATCCGTGTAGGTATGTTTGGTGATGTTACAACTGCGGAGTAGAAAACCTGGGGAAGAGGAGCTTATGACCTACCAGTACCTCGGCAGCTACATCATTGAAATATAGGCGTAGTTTGAGATCTTCCTACTTGTTTACGGCTCGCGTGTCTTTGACGTATTGTTTAGCGCGTATAGATGACGTCTTGCATTATTGAGGTGCGCAATCACATGAAAGCATTAGGGTCAGATTTGAGTCTTTCCACACTCGTTGTTAGGAGTTGCATCTACCAAAGTAGACATCGGTCTCAGACTGTGTTGTTGTTGTTTGTTCTTAAGGCATCAATGTCTGTCGTAGCCACGAACGAATGAGGCTGCGTCGGCGGCTTACTGAGCTGAGCACTGACGATCCCCATGATCCGTCGCACCTCGGCATCTCCCTACCCCAGAGCTCCACAATCATGTCCTCGATAAACGTTGCGGGAGCGATACAGGCGGTTCCTGTCCCAGAGAATATCGATGCGCCATGACAGACGCCGTCATTTCCCGACTGTCGTCAGTTCCTTGGGCTGCTGCCTTGATCAATGACCCCAATTGGACTCCAGTCAACACTGCCTCCCGGACACCAAAGGCATCCGGGGAAGATTCCTTCTTTGCAGAAACTCTAAGTACAGGTCGCACGATACGAAGCCTTCTGACGCTTCGACCGATCAACGAAGAAGATGGCGATATCGCATACAAGGAGGTCAAGACTATCGTGGAGCTAGGTGACGGACTCAACGGCTACCCACAGATCATACATGGGGGTTGTGCTGCGACACTACTTGACGAGATGTGCGGTATCTTAATCATGCTGAATATGGAGAGGAAGGTGCAAAAAATAACAGAGGACGGCCGCCGCGCAGCTGCCTTGAACTACTTTACCGCCTGTTTGTTCATGTCGCGCCTCAACTCTAACACACAAGCTGAACGCAAACAGATTTGAACACCACCTACAAGAAGCCGGTGCCGACACCCGGTGCGCTTCTTCTTACGGCCAAGATCGAGCGACAAGAAGCGGACGATCGGAAACTATACGTTCGTGCGACCATCGAAGACGGCAATGGTACAATATACACGCTCGGCGAAGCCTTGTTCATCAGGGTTTCAACCAAGCTATGAGGTCGTTATAAACCGTCACATGCTCTACATGTGAACAGCCAGTGATGCGACAGTATTACAATGTGTTACGGAATGTCCTTGAAGCGCCTGTCAAAATGGGCCTCACTCGGATGCCGGTCGCCGACCAGCCTCAAGAGTACGTTGACCAAAGTAGCGCGTACTAAACCAGTACATGAATACAGTCTCTCATCTTGAGGTCGTACCACTCGCGTGGCCATCTTTTGTATACGGCTGTGTGCCGAGATGTTTGTCGTACGACACCGCACAATACAATTGCATGCCGCGATCCTACGCAGGACGACATTGCGCTTGTTGATGTGAATCCCGACCCCTTTTTCCTGCTGCAATACAGAGTCCCTGTCACACTTCGATTTTTGAACGTCTATCACCATAGCCACCTTCCAATACTGTGACTAGACGGGCGTGTACTTGGAAATTGGCGCTGCTAACTTTTTCTACCGCAATTAGGCTGACCGACTTTGTCCGAAGTTACAAGCGTACGTTCGCTTGACTACCTGGATCGCATACTCTGTGACTATTCCATCGGCATCTGCTCACGTTTTGCGACATATGAAGCTACTGAGCGCGGCGCCAGCCCTTAGTGGCAGATCGGCCGAACGTGCAAGCTGGGTTCCGGCCACATGACTGGTCACAACCATATTCTTTTAATCTATCCAACCCTGACCCACATGATCTACCCTGTGCATGACCGTCGTCTAGGCCTGGCTCCTAAGATCTGGGGTAGTCAAGCCGGCGCTTGCGATGTTGCAATCTCCAAGGCATGCACACAGGAAATCCTTCTCTAGAGTACGGCGCTCGATCAACCTCTAACCCAACTAAAGCTCTACCATGCCCAGGCCTGGGCATGCCCGAGTCCACAAACGACGCTATATGCTCCGCAGTGAGCGTTCATGCGCCTGACATCGCCGTCATTTGCAAATTTTTTACTGGTGCCGTTTCAAACTGACTTTGTTCCGATCAGGCAGGTCCAAACAATGATGTCGGGCTGGTCTTGAGGTTGATTGTCTTGCGACAGTCTCACAAGACTCCCTACATTTGCCCCATCACTGTACAGTCGGTGTAAAGTAAGTGCCTTGACGTCCAAGAAGGAACTAACAGGAGCACGCGGTCTTGAGGCTTATGCTGCAGGGCAAGATCATAGGGCAGACCCATGCAGTGCGACGCATGGCTCTACTATCCAGGACTACCCCACATTCAGGCGTCGCCGTCGAACTACGGTAGATGGCGCAAACCCGGGGTTCTAGCATTCATGACCGGGGAGCCAATCGCAGAGACGTTCGCTCTGGTCTTAGGATTAGTGTTCATCACATGCTTTAATCGGTGCTTGCGTTGTCACTGGACAGCACTTCACAGAAGAAATATGCGTAGGGCCGACCCGATGACCAGTGCCTATCAAGGTTAGCTGTAAATCCCCTGAGTCTCATCACAGCTCCTTCTCTGCTTGCAGCTTACTCAAGGCGTATGTCGAAAGGCATGTTGCATTTCAGTATCCGCTACCATTCAACCTCTGGTGAAAGCTGCAATTTTTGTGCATCATAGCGACAGATTGCGACAAATGGAAAGGTGGACTAAGCTTGCCAAATGGCTAAACAAAGCAAAATATTCTTCGGAGATTTGGCTTGAAGGGGAAGGGTGTAAGTACGCGCTCTTCCAGTCCCCAGACTACGTTACTCAGACTAAGACATCTCGAACTGTGAACCGAAATGAGCTATGTAACCCCTTCAAACGGCAACGGGGGTAGCCGCCTAGTGAGTCAGTATGCGGTAGGTCCTTATGACCTTCTAAGTGGCAGTCGGTGAGGTTTCCTCATCACCGGATGCTGCTCGTTAGCCAGTCGGCAGGCTTCGTAGGGGCAGATCCTTAACTGATCGCGTGGGTGTATGGATCTTCTCCTATCACTCAAGAGGGGCGGTAGTAAACAAACGGAGGTGTTAAATAGACATCATCATCTCCCCTCCTGAGACCTCTTTTTTATTACTATACTCTACACTCCTTTGTATACCTCCTCTTGGTGTTTCTACTGTACATAGGATTGTCTACTGGTACATTCTTACGACCATGCACTTACCCTCCTTGATCGCCTGCCTCGGTGCAGTCGGTATTCAGGGTGCTGCTATATGTAAGCAAATATCTCCCCCCTTTACAACTTAAGGCTGACATTACGTAGCCCGGTTTAGCAGACAAGTATCAAATGATACTGAGCCTGCATCAAACATAAGCAGCATCCAAGGAATTGCTGCTATCACAGATGGATACTGGTTGAATGATCTCTCCGGCAACGGAAGAGCTGCCTTCAACGGTAATAGCGCTTACAAAGTCTTCCGCAACGTCAAGGAATACGGCGCGAAGGGTAAGTCGCTTTGCTTTTCGTGTTCCAACATACCATTGACGCTCTTACAGGTGACGGTGTTACCGATGATTCCGATGCAATCAACCGTGCTATCTCCGACGGGAACCGTTGCGGTCCCGGCGTGTGTGACTCGGCCACTGATTCCCCAGCCGTGGTCTACATCCCTTCTGGAACCTACCTCATCAGCAAACCCATCATCTTCTATTACATGACACAACTCATCGGTAACCCTCGAGGTCTCCCTGTTTTGAAGGCTGCTCCTACTCTCCAAGCTCTTGCTCTCATCGACGCTAGTCCTTATGGCAGCAACGGTAACGCTGGCTGGACGTCAACCAACATCTTCCTACGACAAATCCGTAATTTGGTCATCGATGGCACCGCTGTTGCACCTACCAGTGGCTTCCAAGGTATCCACTGGCCTGCCTCGCAAGCTACAACTATTCAGAATGTCAAGATCCGCATGACCCAGGCGTCAAACTCGGTACATGCTGGTATCTTCGTTGAGAACGGATCTGGTGGCCACATGGCTGACCTTGATATTGAAGGTGGTTTATATGGTATGAACATTGGAAACCAGCAGTTCACCATGCGCAATGTCAAGATCTCCAAGGCTGTCACCGGTATCTCTCAGATCTGGGACTGGGGCTGGTTGTACTCCGGTCTTTCAATTAGCGACTGTGGAACCGCCTTCTCGATGAGCAATGGTGCCGCCGCCAACAAACTCGAGGTCGGCTCTGTTGTCATTATCGACTCTGAGATCACCAACTGTCAGAAGTTTGTCGACATGGCGTGGACAAGGACCAGTAAGCCTATTGGTGCTGGCCAGCTGATACTCGAGAACATCAAGCTCAACAACGTGCCAAACGCTGTTGTAGGCAACGGAGCTACTGTCCTCCCAGGTGGAACGCTCACTATCCAAGCTTGGGGTCAGGGCAACAAGTACGCTCCCAATGCGAACGGTCCAGAGAAATTCCAGGGAAACATCTCTCCTGTCGCTCGACCAGGAAGTCTTTTGGATGGTGGCAAGTACTATTCCAAGTCGAAGCCGCAGTACGAGAACCTTGGTACTGGTGACTTCATCAGTGCTCGTGGTAGTGGAGCCACAGGTGACGGTCGTACCGACGACACCAGGGCTGTGCAGGATGCCGTCACCAGGGCCGCTGCTCAAAACAAGGTGCGTAATCGCTTTAGTACTACACTTTATCTCTTTTCCAGATACTAACTCTACCATCCTTGTAGGTTCTCTTCTTCGAACATGGCGTTTACAGGGTCACAAACACCATTTACGTCCCGCCAGGCTCCCGAATGGTCGGTGAGACCTTCTCTGCTATCATGGGCTCAGGTGCCACATTCGGAAACAAAGACAGCCCTGTACCCATCATGCAGATTGGCAAACCCGGCGAGAGCGGTCACATCGAATGGTCTGATATGATTGTGCAAACCCAAGGTGCCACTCCAGGAGCTATTGTCATCCAATACAACCTCAACAGCGACCGTGGCTCCGGTGTCTGGGATGTTCACACCCGTATCGGAGGTTCCAAAGGTACCAATCTGCAGGTTGCTCAATGCCCTGCCACTGTTGGATCCGTCAATCAGCAATGTATGGCTGCGCATACCAACGTGCACGTTACCAAGGGCGCGAACGGAGCGTATTTCGAGAACAACTGGTTCTGGACAGCAGATCATGATTTGGACGATGCACGATCCACACAAATCTCCATCTTCACCGGACGCGGTCTGCATATCGAAGCGCAAAACGTGTGGCTATGGGCTAACGGCGTGGAGCATCATGCGCTATACCAGTACCAAGTAAGTCACTCTCAATCCTGTAACATGGCAATACAAGCAAAAGCTAACAAGTAGATAGTTCAACGACGCATCGAACATCTTCGCGGGCTTCATCCAAACGGAAACCCCGTATTATATGCCCACACCTGATGCCTCCAACCAGCCCTACGGCAGGTCCGACGCTTTCTCGGACCCCGTCTACCCATCTGGTGCATCAGCCTATGGCCTCCGCGTGCTCAGATCCAAGAACGTGCTCATCTACGGTGGCGGCTTGTACTCCTTCTTCCGCAACTACAACGTCGGATGTTCAAGTGCTGACGCACCGAATGGATTCCGCAACTGCCAGAGTCGTGTCTTTTCTATCGAGGGTGCTAGCAGTGTGCAGGCTTTTGCACTGAGTGAGGTGGGTAGTGAATGGATGGTTACAGTTGATGGAGTCGACAAGGCCAAGTGGAGTGACAATCTAAGTGTGTACTCGAACACTATCGGCTGGCTTGGATACGGATTCTAGATCTGGAAGGGAATGTTGAAGTGTACATAGGAGTGGGGGATTCAATTGGCTGTATATATGGGCTGGAGTTTGGTGTTCCCCAGGTGTGCTGGCTACGGTCGCTATTCGTTTGTCGGGCTATCATACTATCGGCTTAGTATGTGCTTTCTTCGACAATGCAAAGGCTCAAATCATGCTTCTTCTCTATTTGTCCTCTACCGAGTGTCAGCATTCATTCCCGCTTCATGTAGTCGTGTGGCTAGCAGTTGATGTTGCACCTCAAGCTGAGTACTCGTGCGTGATCACTGTCTAACAATACTCCTACATCTTTTGACCAGCTTTTAGTGCTTCGCGAAAATAGTGTGTTAGGAATTCCAACGTCAACCGCTAAAAGTTGCTGTTTCCCCACGTGGCGGACCCTGCATACACAACTCCAGGCCGCCCCACCGAGGGGCACGTAGGTAGCTCTGACGTTCGAAAGCTATCGAGCGCAGCTACAACATCACCAAAAAAAGTCTACTTTCAATTTATCAAGCTCCAATCGCAAACTGTTAGAACAAACCGATCGATATCCAAGATGGCCGGCGTCAACCTCCAAGAAGTCCACGACTTCATGATCTCTATCGCCAAACAAGCTGGCGAACGCATCGTCTCCGCAAAACCCACAACTCAAGGCTCAGGGTCGAAGAAGAACTGTACGTAGCGATCGCTCAAGTGGGAATCTGTACTATCAAAACGACCAGTACTAACTAAATTGGATTGCAGCGGTCGATCTCGTCACCGAGACTGATCGCGCCGTCGAGAACCTCATTTCGACATCCCTCCGCGAGAAGTACCCAGACTACGAATTCATGGGCGAAGAAACATACGTAATGCTTCCGTACGAACTGCATATGAGACAGCTACTGATCTAGAACACCAATTTCCAGAAGCCCGGCGACAAACTTAACGCAGCACCGACATTCATCTGTGACCCCATCGACGGAACGACGAACTTTGTGCACCGATACCCTTATGTTAGCATTTCACTCGGTCTAGCGATAGAGCGTGAGCCTACTGTAGGAATCGTGTACAACCCATTCACACAAACTTTGTACTCTGCCATAAAAGGACAAGGCGCGTATCTGAATCAAACGACCAAATTACCACTATCACCACCAACGCCGCTGGAGACACTGAATACCTGTTTGGTTGCTGTGGAGTGGGGCAGCGACCGGAGCGGGAATGACTTCAAGGTCAAGAGTGAGACTTTCAAGAAGCTGGCAGCCACAAAGGAAAATGGGGGTGGCATGGTACATGGGTTGAGATCATTTGGCTCGGCGGCGCTGAATCTGTGTGGGGTTGCGAGTGGAGGTTTGGACATCTACTGGGAAGCGGGATGCTGGGCATGGGATGTTTGTGCTGGGTGGGTTATCTTGAAGGAAGCCGGCGGCATGGTGGTTGATGCAAACCCGGGAAACTGGAATCCAGAGGTTGAGGGGCAGAGGTATCTTGCTGTACGAGGGGGTGAAGGACAAAAGGAAATTATTGAGGAGTTCTGGAGCTTGGTTGATGGTGCCTTTGAGGTGGGTACGTAGAGGATGGATACTCCCGTGAGAAGAGTGGTAAACATGGTCAAGTTGGACATCATATCACATCAGCATCAGCGCAGTAATTAGCGGCGGCCAAAGGTTTTCTCATTATTGCCACCACTAAGATATCCTCCACAGTCAGTCAGAACCTTTCGAGCGGTCTCGATCAATCTGTCACCGCATCGAACACGTCTCCACCAGAGAGTGGTGTTCTCCAGCACGATGTCTTCCTGATCCACGCAGCACCATGTTTCCAAAAACGAATGTCCCTTCTTTTCCTTGGTATTCATACAACAAGCGCTTGATTCCCTAAAGCACAAAACAAAGGAAACACAGTTTCGTCGTCGTGTACTCTCTCCGCAAGCAGAGAGGGGAAGAGCTCGTTGATATCGTTGAATTAAGGATCAGGGGGAACGCGATAGGGGTAAGCAAACTCCACTAGTAAAAGAGAGCGAGCAAGAGAGATAAGATGAGTTGGGATGATACAACGGTACGCCGAATGTTTTTGGTTGTTTTCACGTTTTGTCGCTGGTCGGCAATTTGGATGTGCGAGCGGAGTAAGGTATGGTTTCCAACTTGGTGTGTACTCCGGGGTTGTATGCGAGGTGTGTTTGTTTGCGGGTGTTGCGGTGACGGGTAAGTGGGTGTGCGAATCAGTGTCTTTAGATGGTCCTAGGAGTGCCGCGGGCTGAGGCGCTGCCGGATTGTCAGTACGAGATCAACATCACAATATGCAAGAATCTTCAAAAGAGGGTAGAACAGAGAGGCGCAAGGCGTACCTCGCGTCCACAAGATCATCGACATGATTGCACATAGCCACGAACAGGTCAAAGAACAGTTTTCCCCCCATCTCCATCTCCATCTGCATGGTGCCACTACGCTTGAAAGTTTTCCGACTGCGGATAATCAGAGCGAGGTAATGAGCGCGCAGCCGCGAGTCGCTATCCGGCGTATTCTCGTACGCGTAGCGAGCGCTGCGCAAGATGGTTCCGACCTCGATCCCGCTCTGCAGGCCCTGCTTGCGCAGAGAGAGCTTCTTGAGCTCTTCGAGGCCGTAGCGATCAGCTGCACAGTAGACTGCTGTGTCGCGGAGAATGACGTCTCCTACGCCGGAGTGGAAGAAAGTTGGCTCGACAGCAGCTGCGCGGTCGCCGGGTTTGTTTGGGTCGGGTGAGGCAATTGCACCTTCGAGCATCCAGGTCTGGCGGCGCTTGTCTTGGACAAGGCGTGGGTAGTAGTCGCCCTTGTACAAATACTCGAGGATACAACTGAAAATCTCAGGTTCCTCCGTGGGCAGATCGATGCGGCGATTAGCGGACTCGAAGAACTGGCCCCGCAGCAGTTCAGCAAAATACGGAGAGTGACTTAATACATCTTCATGCGCGGCGAACAGTCGCTGGTCGGAACCAACGATGACTGTCACGATGGAAGAGGTGAGCGCTGGTGAGCCACCATCCATCATTGGACTGTCCTTGCGCGTATCCAGCTTCTCGGCCATGACCTTCTGCTTAGACGCATCGCGGAACGATCTCTTCGGCTGTTTGGTGATCTTGCCTGAACGGTCTTTCTCCTTCGAGCTAGCGAAAGAGCGTTTGCCGAACATCTTGACCGAAGAGAGAGATCGAAGTAGCGAGCGACGGAATTTCTCGTAAAGAGTGGACAGGTTAGTGTGACGCAGCGTTCATATGAGAGAAATGGGAGCTCCGGAAACTCTCAGATTTCGCAAACCTTTCGGGGGAGAAAAGTCGTTGAAAATCCGAAGAGCTTAGCGAGTTTACCAACACTGGTGGTGAAGATAAAGCACGCTTTGGTTGTCGAACTCAGGCTTGTCGTGAGGCGTAAAGATTCAAGTTGTGGGGTCGCAGCTTGTTAAATACCGACGATGCCAAGTCGGTGCCCCTGTAGCCTGGACAACTAGCGCTGGCAGGCTGGGGCTATGTTACATGCATACTCCTATTGCTATTCGCCCATTGCTGCATGCTGGGCTGCAGCAGATATCTATCAGGCTGCGAGGCGTCATTGTTTGCACCTCCTCATTTGATGCCCTCTGAAAACATGGAAGACCGTGGAACATGGCAGTTCCTCTGAGGATTGACAGTAAGCGAGCCACGAATAGCACGCGATATGGTGTGTTGGACCTAGCGACGTAGATTCGAGGCGCGAAAAAAAGCTAGCATGGACAGGGAGCTGAAGTTTGTAAGTAAAGCCGTTTTGGTCGGACCGTTTGTTGTGTGCGCGTCACGTCTCTATCGCGGTGTAACGTGACCTGGGGTTGCTGGGCGGCCTCTGTGACTCACGAAGATAGTGGCTGCAATGAGTGACGAAATGTCCAGTCCTGCAATGCACCGCGCCCAAGTCTAGATTCAGGAAGATTTTGCAGGTCGGGGACAACATGCAGAAGTAGGTCCAGAGCTCCGAACTATAATACTGCGCTTATGCGCTATGCCTAGTGGTGAAGCGAGCAAATGCGTGGCCTACGTGTTCAGGGACTGTAGCTGCTGCTGCTAGATGCGTCGCGGTCCTTATCGTGGTCTTCGCCTTGCAGTCGGTCAGTAAGCCAGTCGTAAGCGTCTAGCAGCTGTCAAGTCCAAGGTGAAACACATTAGCCCGTCAAAGAGGTCAAAACCACGTGTTCTAGATGACTGTCGAGGATGTCAAGTCTCGGAGATATAAGTGTGGATTAAGGACATGGGAGTCTTGGTAAGATGTGGTGACGGGGATGCACCTTGATGTTCGGCACTCGCAAATGAGGCGCAAAGTAGCGATACTACCGTTCCCTGGTGATGGTATGACGTCGTCGTGTTTTCACACACTCGAGTGAAGTTCAGCAAGACGTGATGCGAACAAGAGACAGATATGGAACGAACAACGTGTGAATTCTAGCGTGTCCCTGCTACCAGAACGTGTGAAGGCGATCGTCTTCCGGGCCGCGTGCGGAGCTTTGACTAAGGATCCAAGGTCCCTCGTCATCCATAGGCAACTTTCCCCACATCTACAACCCTCTTTTCACGTCCATCACCTGCCACTGCATCCCACTTACCTACACGGAGAGTGAAGTTGTTGCATTCTATTCTTACTCGTCGCTCTTCCTGCACATTCACAGCGGGCGCCTGCTTCTGTCTGACTACTTCAACTACACTGCCTACCGCGTCGCCGTAGACAGTCTCAACCAAACTTAACAGAGCAACCACACCAACTAATCGCAACCATGAGCACCGGAGCGAAGAAGCGTATCATGAAGGCAAGCCAAATTGCCCTGGCGCAGAAGCAAGTGTACTAACAACAAGACGATAGGAGTACGGCGAGTGCATGGCTGACACACCGCCCGGTATGAAGATCAACTTCGACGAGCAGAACATGACCAAGTGGGAAGTGTTGATGGACGGCCCAGCCCAGTCGGCCTACGCGGTATGTTGGATTGTCTGATCCATGCGCCTTCCGTGCGCTCTCGGTAGCGCCTGCTAACAGCTATGCAGGGCGGGCATTTCAAGCTCGAGATTACTTTCCCGACCGAATACCCTTTCAAGCCACCCGTCGTCAGCTTCCGAACCAAGATCTACCACCCCAACGTCAGCAACGACGACAAGGGGTCCATGTGCTTGGGTCTGCTGCGTGCCGATGAGTGGAAGCCGCCAAACAAGGTCGTGTCGGTGCTCCGCCTAATCCAGACGCTGCTCATCGAGCCCAACCCGGACGACGCGATTGAGCCGTCCATCGCCAACGAGTACCGGGAGAACCGCAAGGAGTTTGAGAAGAACGCAAAGGACTGGGTCAAGCGCTACGCCAAGTGAGGGGTCTCACGGGTCCTTTACCGGCCAGGCGGACGTGGGCATCGGTTGGGGCAGCACAGAGCTTGACGGATACATATTCATTTTGCATCTTTGGCGTTCGGCGAAATTTGCATGCGGACGGAACCCGTCTTGACCGGTGTGGGCGAAGAAGCATACAATGTTTTGCAGATCGCGATGCACGCACGACTTAGCCAGGCATCGGGCGATTAATGCAGGGTAGACTTACTCAGGTTCACCAAATAAGATGAGTTCAAACCGCAACATGTCGTCATGTTCAAATCTCCCATGCCAGTGCTCTCAGAAGCGAGCCGCAGCATATTACCAGGGGGGACCTGAAAATTTCCTTCTCGAAGCCCGAGAAAGGCTTCCACCGCCTAGTGCACTTCCTATCTGAGATTGCTATGTCCTAGGCAGGTCGACCATCCAAGTTTGTTCGCTTCGGGTGAGAGCTTGGAGGCTGTGAGTGCAGGGCCAAGGGCGCGGTGCTAGCGAGTCAGGCGCAACAAAGCGTGTGGCACGCGCCTCAGAAGTCCCTCGCAAGTGTTCCAGCAAAGCAAATAGTGCATCATGTAATCCGAGAGAGCCGCCCTGGGAGCTGCTCGTCCTGCTCGCCATGCATCGAGCGAGCGGACAGACGAGGTAATCTTGTACAAGGTGTATTGCTTGGTAATTGCTGTGATCTCCGTGTTTCAATAGTCTGCCCGCGGCTGATTGGCCGGGAGCGCGTCAATGTCGCGAGGCTGCCGGCCGTCGGTACCTGTTGCAGCGCTTATGCAACTCTCCTAATTTGTGCCGTTGCATGTCAAAGTAACGAACTCCTCTGACAAGCCCACAGAGGTCCACCAAGCTCCTACCGGCCCGCGACCTCCCAGCTTACAGGAATCGGGGATGAGGGAAGCGCCGCGTCTTGGCAGAGAGTCAGTGACGGACGGATCCAGGCGCTGCAGCTGAAGGAGACTTTCCTGCTACACTTTGGCCGCACTCATCTCCTCACCACCGTCTGATTGCACCCGCGCCAGTGCGGCACACCACGTTCCTTATCCTTCGAACCCGACCTCATTCTTTCACTTTACCCGTTCACTGCCCCGACTGCTTTTTGCTTGCCAACGCCGCCGCCGCCGCCGCCATCACCGCCACGCCCCAGAGCAGGCTCTCCACAGGCTCGACACCAATCCGCGCCGTTTCACGACAACCACTCACCCTCGTTTCGTAGCCTGCAACTCGCACCCGAGAATGTTACCGCGAATCACCAAATCCGAGCTGTCCTATTCTCCGGTCGAATGAGCGCCTGTTCCGCTGACCTACACCACCACATTCTGCACCCGTTGACCACACAATGGGCGACGCTCTTCTACGTGTCGCTACAGGCGTCTCGCCCGTAGCTGATGCTGACAGGAGCCCAGAGCCACACGCTCCCTACACGTCACCCACTACCGAATACACTCCCCCAACGTCTCCGCAACCGCAGATGCCGTACGCGGCGAAGAGGGGATTCGGATTACATCGGTCCAAGCAGCCAGCTCAGCTCCAGATGGACACAGCAGACGCGCCGCCATACGAGCACCCCGTCTACAGCCCATCGCCTGCAGACAGCCCGTCCCTCCCGCTTGCGGCACTGCCTTCCCCCAAATTCGCCCAACGCCAGCGAGCTCCTTCCCTCCTCCGCCATGCTGCCATACCCTCCTCTCTTAATGACATCCAAGCTGGAATGGGACAAGGCCCAATGTCCCCAATAATGGCCCATACAATGGCTCGCCCAGATAGCGGCCCACGTTCGCCTGATCTTCGCGCCATTTTCAACCCTCTGGCCAGCAATCCTGTCAACTCGACTGGGCCGTCGTGGGACTCTTCCAACGAGGATTTGCCTGGGTCACCTGCCTCACCTTTCAGACCCCGCGGGATGACTGGCTCTTCGCAGCAGTCCTTCCAACCAACTCCTCCCTTAAGATCAGTGACATCTGTTCCCGACTACGCCCAATATGGAGGCACCGGGCGCGCTAATTTATCTGGCACCTACAAACCCAACAGAGGCGCCCCCAATTGGGCCCACAACGACTATTATCCTACTCCACCTCGACCGTTTCGCGGCGAAGAGCCACGGGCCAGTTTTAGGTCCGGGTGGACCAATGCGTCTTCGAGTATACTAGAAACCAGCGGTACAGAAAGAAGCAGTATTGCCACCGCACGGAGCTCTATCGCCAGTGATCGGCAAAATAGCCTTTACTCGAGAGACCCATCGAGAGACCGTCTTCGGGAACGCGACGGCTCACCAGAAACAATCCAGACTTCCGAAATTGCCGAGGAAGATGAATACGTAGACCCTGTTGGCGACGTGCTGGATTCCTACTATTATGACGAGGAGGATGAAGAGCGCAGTCCTATAATTGAGCAGGGCGAACGAGACTTGCAAAGCCCTTCGCCAGTAGGTCTTGACTCAGAGCCTCCTGAGCTATCGCAGACGCCATCTCGCGATTTCGACTCATTAGATTCCTTCCAGTCCAACGAGAGCCTGAATGGTAAGCTAGGAACCAATGTCGACTCGAAGGAGCTGTTGACGATTCGGCCACCCTCTGGGTCGGACCTGGATGAGGCATACAACGCGGATCCCGCCGAGCGAAAGGCGTTACGTATCGAGTTATTGCCCTCGGTACAAATCAGCCCGTTCCAGGCCGCATATACACCACGAACAATTCAAGCTGTAGTGCAGCAGTCCAAGAAGAGACAGTCAGGCGTACCAAAAAGGACAAGTGAAGAAGCACCCAGGCGTGTATCTGTTACATTGCAAGCTCTGGCGCTCAGGACCACAGAAACCAAGGGACACCACGCGAGGAAATCGAATGGCAGCCGTTCACAACTCGATCACATTCGCCGCGATATATCCGGACTTCCACAACTGCCGCCTAGCCGATCCCGACTTTCACGCCAGGATTGGGCTAACATTGAGGCCTACTCCAAGCGACATAGCAAGAGACCAAGCGTTCCACGTACCTTTTCTAATGAATCTCTGGCCAGTTCCCACATGCCTCAATCTCCGCCTATGCAGAGATCTCAGCCGCTCCCCGAGCTGGATGAAGACGAGGCAATTCCCCGCCGCGCTTCTACGAGTGTGTTCGACCGGAAGAGCGCGTTGTTTGATCTTGGGATGATGTCTCAACTTACAACTACCAAGAGCAAGCCTGAGACTCCGAGAACCCCCACGTTAGCACCTCCCAACCAGCACGTCACGACTGTGATAATGCCTGGTCTGCGAAAGACGGCTGCGCCTGTGGAGAGAGACCGCTATGGATTCAAGAAGGCTTCTGACAAGATCAACGTTCAGGAGTATAACGCGTGGGCTTCCAGATACGAAGAGCATATCTCCCGCAGGAGAGGCAAATGGATCTCCCTGATGGCTAAGCAAGGTCTGCCGACAAATGAGCCAACCAGGTTCCCTGATATGTGCGAAAAGGTCAAACGATACGCTCGTAAAGGATATCCCCCTGAGTGGAGAGGTGCAATGTGGTGGTTCTATTCTGGTGGTCAGCACATGATTACACAGAAGGAAAATGTCGGTCTGTACAAGTCTCTAGTAGCTCGCGTCAACCAAGACGAGCTCAACAAGGACGACAAAGATGCAATTGAACGCGATCTCGACAGGACGTTCCCCGACAACATTCATTTCCGTCCGGAACCAGCAACTGATCTACTCGACGGCGAGTCTGACGACGAGCCAGCATTGATTCAAGACCTGCGCGAGGTGCTCTCTTGCTTTGCTTTGAACAATCCCAACATTGGTTACTGCCAGTCTCTCAACTTTATTGCTGGTCTTCTTCTGTTGTTTCTCAAGCAGGACAAGGAGAAGGTTTTCATCCTTCTTACTATTATCACGCAAAACCATCTCCCAGGTGCCCACGCTCGCAGCCTGGCAAACACGGAAGTCAACGTACTTATGATGTTGATCAAGGATTATCTGCCAAAGGTGTGGGCGTCGATCAACGACACCGATCTCATCAACAGCGGCGCTGGCTCAAACGCTCATCCCAACTCGAAGTTCCAACGACAACCCACAGTCGCCCTCTCTTGTACTTCTTGGTTCATGAGCATCTTCGTCGGTGTCCTGCCAATCGAGACCGTACTTCGCGTCTGGGACGCATTTCTCTACGAGGGACCACGTGCCCTATACCGCTACGCTCTTGCCATCTTCAAGCTCGGTGAACCCGAAATCAGGAAATACCGTCCTGGTGATGGCGAGATCTTCATGGCCGTGCAGACACTACCTAGGCGCTGCCTCGACCCGAATATCTTGCACGACCTGGCGTTCGTGAAGAAGGGTTTTGGAAATCTGTCGCAGAATGTCATTGACCAAAAACGAATGTTCTGGCGCGATCAGAACATCATAGCGCATCAAACTTCTGTCAAGAACACGAACGGTCGAAGACTGCTCGGCGTACCACAGGAGGACGAAGAAGACGGAGACAGGGATAGCCTCCGGAAGGCCATGGGCATGAACGGCCTACGCCGTCGCGCATCCCGAAAGTTCCGCAAGATGGGCATAAAGTGAAGCGAGACTTCTATTGCCCATTCCAAAAATAACCGACTAGACGTTTAGCACGAGTCCAATGTCGTCGACCGTGCTTTTCATACTTACATATACGTTTGCAGCGTTTTCCATCATCTGGCGTTGACTAAAAATGGCGGGGTTATTGGGATATTTTGAAATGCTTGTTTCTTCTTGTATAATAATCATGATATACCCTTTGTGTGGGCGAGTTGAGACGGAGAGATTGCAGAAAGTAGAAGGATTGAGACAGGCTACTGTCGTAGCATAGCATGGCATCGGATGGACGTTTTGTTGGGTAATGATTACGATGTTATGACCCTCATCAGTCAATCAATATACCCAGTTCGTTCGTTGTACCATTACTCATCTTCACATCTGCTGTTTGTCAACTTGTCGTGTTTGGAGAAAGACCATGTAGTAACTCGTTGGATTTGATGCTGTTCTATTCCAAACCCGGTTCCGATCCTTGTTCCAGATAACTCCAGTGTATCCCATCCGTAAATGCTCGATCGAATGCCTAAATGTCATCATGCTTTTCCCTCGTTATCCAATGTCCTCTTTCGACATCAACACTTATTGCTTGCTCTCCTGCTCCCTCGACAAACGGTCATGCTCGTCAATGTCGCTACCCGGTTGTTAGTATCCAAATATAAAAGACCGAGGAGAAAGAGAGAGGGAAAGGAGCAAAACATACGTAGCCTCCCAAGGGTAGTTGATCCAAACATCTCCAACTGTCCTAGCAGCACTATACCTGCCCTTGAGAATCTCCTGAGGCAGTTGACCCTTCTTCGCCTTATCCTTGTTGTGCAAGACGAAGATTGAGAAGTTTGTCTTCTCGCCCTCGCGGCCGAGCTTCTTGACTGCGGTCTCGACATCCTTCTCCAGCTCGCGGACGGCGTATTCGAGGGTGGTGCGTGTGTCATCTACCTCGTCAACGATGAGGACGTTTTTGCCGATCAGGTTGGCCATCTCGAGAGAGGAGAGGTCCAGCCATTGGGTTCGTGTTACTTTTGTGCCGGGGGTTTCGACCTCAGAGTCGGGACCCGAGCCGAGTTGTTCGTAAAGGGAGAGACCGATGGCCTGGATGGGGATGTTGGGGCTGTTAGGCTTCTTGAGGAAAGAACTGAAGAGGTTAGTCGAGGGATTTTTGGTTTCGGAGGCCTTGAAATGGGACTTGGAGGTTGCGTACCGGAGGATACGCGCAGGGACGTAACCACCACCGCCAATGGCGATCATAAGGTTGGGCTGGAACTCATTGAGGATTTGGTCTGCTGCCTCTTGGCAGAGCTTGTGGACCTGGAGGGAGGGAGGATGTCAGCTGCATTCTGCGTATTTTGTTTACTGGATATTGTGTAAGGGCTCCAGGTTCGTCATAGTCGCATACGTGGGGACGTAGGTAGAGTCTCTGGAGGTGTTTGCTGCAACAGCCGCGTCGAGGCGATACCAGTTCTCGTGTTGTATACCCGCGGACTGGTTGCGGTACACAAGCATACCACATGCGCGTGTGTGCGCGGGGTGTCTGATCGCATGTGTAACATTTCATCCTGCACGTACCTGGTTGTATGTGACGTAGACCTTCTCGACCATTTTCGCGACAGTGTTCTTAACTACGGCCTTAAGCGTAAAAAGTGGTATATGAGTTGAATGGCGGAGTAGAATTGTTTTTGCAAAAAAAAGTCTGTCACGCCGCGGCAGAGTCGAAATGGTTACCTACTTGAGTAGGCAAGGCTAGAGCGGCGTACGCCGAAAATCCAAGGTGGGGTGTCTTGTGCCCCGCAACCTTCTTGTGAGCCAATCAGATGAGGCGTGGTTCGATGATTCACATGCACGCAATGGGTTGTGAAACCGTTAGTAGCAGCAGGTCTGCAATCATGCATGACTGACTACAAATAGTGTATATATCAATATACATTTGTATCTAACACCTCAAGTTCCCACATATCAAAGAGTGTTCCGCTCTTCTTCGGCCATTGGCCTTCATCATCATCGCCGAAACAGAGTATATAGAAATGTAACACCGTATTCCTGACAATGTACTTTTCGTTCATCACGATAGGCGAATTTAACTTCTCCCAGACGAGGGTCCTCCTGAAGTCCTTCGTGTCCCAGACGACGGGCACGTAGCGTTTAGCATCACTAGTACCCATTTGAGCAATCATGTCTCGCTGCTCGGCCTCATGATCCCATCGATCACCATAGCAGGTGTCTCTCCACCATGCCAGTGAATCCCACCATGAGCCTTGCTTACCCTGGTATTTCGGACCCTGCCAAACACTTAGGTCATTTTCCTCCTCATTGAACCGTAGCAAGAGCGACATCTCCCCCTGAGCAATGTCATAATGGTGCATGTATATCGCGAAGATAGACTCTTTGTAGTCTACTGGAACAAAGCCGTTTATGGCTGGACGTTCAAATCCTCGGGCGCCATCAAAATCAGGTAGGCGTGCACGATGGGTGCTAATACACTCTCCGCGGTACGTGTAGCGACGAAATTCGAAATCTCGTGGGCCCTGACAAGGTGTAGGACTACGTGAAGCTCCGGTAAATATGACGATCGTCTGGGTTTTGGGCTGTACAAGAGGAGCTAGAATGTATGAATCGTGTCTCCTGAGCACGAGTTAGATTTACAAACCAAAATGGCCGAGACTATTGCATAGATGTCGTTTGGTAAGACAGGCACGGTTCAGGTTTAGGATATGCAGAAAGTCACCTACCGCGGGTCGAGGAATATGTTCCCCGACTCGTGCCTGATCTCAAACGTCCTGCCACGCTGCGAATCGTACTCCCAGATATACACCGATGTGTGGTGGTCGACATAGGCAACACATGCGACAGTGCGTCCACGACAGCTAACGTTCTTGAGGTAGTTCCTGTTTGGTACTCTGAACTTCTTGCAGCCTTGTTTGCCTCGCAATTCATGCACGTAGCAAACGTTTGCATATGTGGTCAGCACCACGATTTCACTAGATGCGAAGACATTCATGATTTGCTCACGTGCTTCTCCGCCCAACACGCGGAGATGCCATGTATCAAGGTCCAGCACGCAAGCGGAGCGTGATGGGGTCACATCGCGGTGGAATACGTGATGCCAGATGAGACTACTGCCTACCAGCTTGAAATCGTAGATCGGGTTGCTAGGAAGGAGTGACTCGTCGGAATCGTATTTGGGAATGATTTTGTAGATACGACTCGGCTTGCCAGTGCGAAAAGCATGTATATCGCGAGCTTTCTTTTTACACAGGGCGTATTCAGCATCTTGAAGATTGACAGTACCTTGATACCACTGGTTGAGGCTTGCTTTGAGGACATGTAGACTCCGGAGGGTATCGCGCCATCGTTTTGAGACACTTTGGAGGCGATATGGAGTAGCAGGATCCAAGAGGCAAAATATCTGAGCCACTAGCTCAACTGGCAGACTGCCGATGACGTCGAATTGAAAGGTGCGGCTGCTGGTCGCGGCATGGAGTGCTCTCCACTCATAGGTTGATAGTTCTGCTGTTAGATCCTGGAGCGCCCGGCCTCTCTCGTGTGTCTGAAGGCGTCGAAATGCGTTGATGAAGTCAGTGGCCATGTTGGATTTGCTGTCGATCAGTGAGCGACGGACAAGCAGAGCTATCGATAGCGATGCGCGAGCCGAGTCGTGCAATCATATGCTTTGCGTGGTACGGGCGAGCAGTAGCTCTGGGGTAGCGCCTAACGTTTTCCAAGTGGGCTGGGGAAAGTCGGTCGAGTGCTGACTCGATATGGGTTTGGTGGTTGACGTCTCTGTGAACGTCTGTGCGGGTAGGCCGGCTAGCCAATCCTGCGGACCCTGGACCCTGGGCCCGATAGCAAAAGCAAAGCCGAGGGAGTTTGACAGTGGGCATGGGAGTTTGCCAGAGAGGCAAGTCTGGCGATGGTGCCGTATGCCAATCTGTGCGACTTGACCGCATCCGCATCACGGGAACGCGGTGTAAGGATAGGCATATCAGCCGCATTATACGCTGACCCCCGCAGCAGAAACAGTTCGCGTTATAGTGATATTAGCGGTGGGTTATTATGGTCGAGCGATGTTTCAGTGTCTCGACCTGCAGCTGGCCGACGACAGGGGTGGTGGACGCATGCAAGCGTCGCCATGGCCGCCAGTGTTTGCCGTGAGGGTGAGGTGCATGCCAACTGCCCTACAGCAGTAGCAAATCCGACTGCGGACAGACAGTCACCCGGCGCTGGCGTGTCGGTCGGGCACGAGTAGCATAGATAGATATAGATAGATGGATGACACTTGGCTCCCGCAGCACGCTCCAACCTCATCGATCCCCCGTAATTCCCCTTCGGCAGCGCTACCGTTCCGCCCTCGACTGCTGCCGTGCCAGTTTTGCGACACAGCCCTTCGCACATCGCTGTCGTCTCCTCGTCCCCGCCAAGCCCTCCATCGCCCTCGACGGCGCTGCGCTCAAACACAGCATATGGAATTGTGCCCTGGAGAAGCGTGTCAAACGGCGTAGAAGAACGCTTGGACCCCCTGTGCGAGCTCCTATTCCACAGCTACGGCCGCTCCCGATCCGACAAAGGACCACTCGCACCGTCTGCCATCCCGACCTTTCTGGAACCAAATTTGTACGGTTCGCGCAGGCGCTAGAAGAAATCCCAAAGACTAGGAACCTTCCAAGAAGCGCGCGCCCGCCGATTCAAAGCTCCTGCGGCGACGTCGGCCACACATATCGCATGCTCCTCCGCACCTTCTCCGCCCTACCACGTTCGCTGCCCACCGCAAATCGGGACCCTGCATCCATAGAGCTTTCACATTTTTCGACACGCTCCTCAGGAGAACCTCTGCATCCAGCGTCCGCGGGCCATCTCACCACGGCGCCTGCTCTCCACACTTGACCCCAACGCCATGGCTTCTGTCGCAGAGGCCCGCCGGAGTCCCTTCTCCGCCGATCCACACAATCCCAACCTCCACAAGTCGATACCCATCCTGCCCTCGTCTGGCTCGACGCTTGCGCCGCCTAGAGACCCCATGGACATCACGCCCACCTCGTCCACCATGGGCCCACCCTCTGACCGCAACGGCACAAGCTCCTTCCAATCCCAGTCGCAAAGAGAAGGAAATGGAGACTCGGGCAACACATCGCCCAACGGCAACCAGGCGCCTGCCGTGGGCGCTGCCGCTGCCGCACAGCAGCCCAAGGTCGTCCAGACGGCCTTTATACACAAGCTATACAAGTGGGTGTGCCGCAACAGTACGCAAGCGATGCGACACTAACGCGACACAGCATGCTCGAGGACCAGAGCATCCAGCACCTCATCTCTTGGGCGAGCACCAACGAGAGCTTCGTCATGTCACCCTCGAGCGAGTTCTCGAAAGTGCTGTCGTACGTGCATCTAGAGTCCAGCCGTCTCAACCTCCCCAGCTAACCCATCCCAGGTCGTACTTTAAACACACCAACATCTCCTCTTTTGTCCGCCAATTAAACATGTATGGCTTTCACAAAGGTGCGTGTCCAGGTATTCTGTGCTGTCCTGTCTATTACATGCTGACAGCTTACTGCAGTGAGCGACGTATTTCACACGGGATCTCCAGACACACCACTATGGGAGTTCAAGCATGGCAATGGAAACTTCAAACGCGGAGATCTAGTCGGTCTACGAGAGATTAAGCGACGTGCTTCGAGACACGCCCTCATCCATCGCGACTCCTTCTCCGCACCCAAACTGCCTACTGGACCACCAGCTGCTCAGCCAGTCGAGCCGATGCCGGACCCTACAGAGTCACGCCTCCAGAATCTTGAGCATAGCCTCTATGACATGCACGCGCGCATGCAGCGGTCAGAAGACACATGTGCCTACCTCAATCAACGGAGCTCGGTCCTAGCCGAGGGCATGATGAAGTGTCACCAGGTAAGTCGATTGTCTCGACCTGATCTACAGCAGCTAATATACAACTCAGTGGAACCAAGACCTCGCAACTCTGATCATGCAGATGGTGCCGGACCCGGAAAATCCAATTCACAGGGATGGTACGTGTCTATCCTTGAACCCTATCTGCGCGACACACCTACTGACCCGGCTAGTGGCTATGATGCAACGTGAAATTGCTCGACAAACAGACATGCTCCGAGCACTAGAGCCACCAGAAGAGCCACCCCTATCGGCACGCCAACCTTACTTTATGCAAGTAGACTCCAGCAACGGCCCACCTCTTTCACCTCGGCAAATGCCACAAGACAATCTAATAGACTCACGAAGAGGATCCTTGGCGAGTATCTCACGGCAAGCTCCATACAAGGCTCCGGTCCCGGCGCATCTTGCAATCTCTCCCCGACGGTACGGATCAATAGGCACGGGTAATTACTCTCCATCTTCAGCCAGAACCCCAGTTTCACATCAGCCACCCCCACCTCCTCCTCCTCCTCCTCCACCAGTCCAGCAACCAGGAGCTGCAACCCTTGGAAGCAACTTGCCAAGCAGCTCATCCCCACCATATAATCTATACAGGCGGCACACCTCGGCAGATATCCGCACCCATGGCTGGCAACCGCAACCACCTAGTGGGCCAGTTCACTCGCCCTATGCTTCTGGTCACAACTCGACACAGTGGCCCTCCTCACCTCACCGCCCACCTATCGGAGGAGGTGACCAGCAGCTCCGTGATGCATTAGAATCATACCAACTACCCCGCGGTCCACGGCAAGCGTCGTCAAGACATGGTACCCCTCCATTGTCAAGTGACAATATGCCATCGACATTAAGCGCAGACAGTGGGTGGACGTTACCAGGAGCTAGGTACCCTTTTAAAGGTATCGACACGCCTGGACCACCTACTCGACGATCCAGCATGGCATCCAACGTGCACTCGCTACTTAATCCTGCCGAAACTGCGGAGCGCACGGATGAAGATGAACCGGACGACGCGCGCAAGCGGAAACGCATGCAGTGATGATCACATACCCCTGCCAAATGACATTCTCCTGCAGCTATATCGACATTGCCCTCTGTTGTAGTTTTACCCTTGATCCGGCGTTCGCTGAGTTTTTCTCTGGACATGTCCCTGGTATTCAGCTTGATTTTTCTCTCTATTATTGCATCCTGCAAGCCTACAAATATCCACTTTCCTATTCAATCTTTAATTCATATCGAAGAAAAGCCACTGCATAAGGGCATGTATACGCATTGGGAGGTAATGACTTTGACCATCACTCGTTGATATTGGATGCTAGGTCATGAACGTTGATACTTCCTCATGTTGGCAGGCCTTTGGACCTCGGTCGCTTTGGTAGTTGGAGTTTTAGGGTCGGAGAAAGCTTCTTCTAAATTCAATCCGAACATCGGTCATTCGTGTTTACACCATGGTCTTATTTGCCGTGTCTCACAGATACAATATACTCTGACTAACACTTGCATGGTTCTCTCTTGTAAATTCGTCTCCGCTATTGTACATGTAGAGGTTCATTCCCAAGACGCAGATGAACGCAATATCGAATGACTAAACAACTTATTCCAGCTAACACGATCAGGGCTGTCAGAATCACGAGAAGACATCCGTGCCAAGCGAGCCATACACGGTAGTCTAAGGCCAGGGAGGCGGTAAGAGCGCTCTCCAGACGCGACGCGTTCTTATCTTAGCGCCATCTCGCAATCCGACCCGCGTGCGACGTCATCAGGATGCTTCACCTTGAGCGTCACGTCTTGTTTCCTTTCGATTATGATTGACACTCCTCGAACAATCACTATATCATTTTTACTGCTGACATGCCTACCATACTGTAAGTGTTCCTCTATGAGCTGCATGTGAGACGCATACTGAGGTTGTACACCCGAGATTAGCGTTGTAGGAGCTACTCGCGGCCTGGGTGCGAGCATCGTAGAAACATATGCAGCAGACGCAAACAACCACGTTCTGGCTACAGCGAGGACGTCAGAACCCCCAGAGAATAGTGAGTGACTCCTTGTTCTGTTACAATGTTGTGACAAATCAACTGACTTTCCAAAGCAAGCAATATCACTTACATTCCAAACATCGACCTCGAATCCCCACATGCTGGCAGCGACCTCGTCCACTCTCTTGAATCACACAAGATACCCCACCTGGATATCATCATAATAACAGCAGGCTATTTTGCAACTGAGTCGCTTAAGGAGCCCTCCTTTTCTGCTCAACAGCGCATGTATACAATATGCGCCATCGGTCCTACCACACTCGTAACCGCACTTGCCAACTACAACAGCACACTTCTCGATGACCGGTCCAAGATAGTCTTTGTATCTTCCGAGAGCGGCAGTATTACACTCAGACATGAGTCGGAGGGTGGCGGCAACTATGGCCACCATGCCAGCAAAGCAGCGCTCAACATGTGTGCGAAACTATTAAGCCTGGATCTGAAAGACCGTGGCATTGCGATAGTCACCGTACATCCAGGCTTCATGAGGACGGACATGACTCGTAACGTGGGCTTTGATAAGTTCTGGGATGAAGGAGGCGCAGTCACACCAGATGTCGCTGCGCAGTCGCTTGTGGGATGGATTGAACAGTTCGATATTAGTCATACCGGACAGTACTGGGCTCCAAGAGGACCTGCGTAGGTTTAGGTTAGCTCAGATTGAACACTGTGCTAATCATGATTCCAGGGACATTGGCACTGCCGAGCCCGTGTTGGGACCTAAGGACAAGCTGTCGACTCCTCTTCAGCTGCCATGGTGAGCAATCTGGGCGAGGTGTGATACTTCACCGCTAGAGTTGACGATTAAAGAACTCATGGTAATGTAAGTGAAGTTTTTGGTAGGGTATCGAAGCGCAATGCCTAGATTACAACCTAATAGTAATCTCAAGGACTAGTCTAATGCCTCGCAATAAATGCTCAATCTTCCTTGGAAATCAAAACGCGGTATGCTGTGCGAAAAGAACCAAATCATATAACCCAATCTTACTTCGTCTCTGCTACCATATTAGGCTCGGTCGGCTCGGTCGCTTGCATGCTCGTACTATCTTTACTGGATGTTTCTGGTACCCATTTTTCCGCATCTCCCAGACGGTCCGTAGTAAGCCCTGCAGAGCCAGGGTTGCGTAGGCCTGCCTCCAATTGTCTTTGGTAGCTAATCTGTCGTAACCTTTGCGCTTCTTTCGGCGTAAGGTGCAAGTAAAGCTCTACACCAAAGGCATGTAGCGCAAGCGACACCCACAACGCCATACCGAAGACGACATTCAGGGCCGCACCAGTGTTTGCTGCATCCCCGACCGCAAAAGTTGCTGCCACGCTTGACACTGCCTCGGGGTCTGTGCCGTTGACGAAGGATGCGCAGGTAGGGTACGAAGTTGCGAGGTCCACGTCACCGGAAATGGTTGCTGCAATCTTCGCGCAGCTCCAAACGATATAGTAGTCTTGCGATGCGATGATTTTGGCAGCGATGATCACAATAAATCGACTTGTGATGATCGTGCCAGCGTAAAACCAGCCTCTCAACATCCACGCACGATGTTGCTCGATCTGGAGTCGCTTGACGTTGATATAACTGATGATGAAGCAGCCTAGCGAACCGAAACCCAGAACGCCGACAAAGCTCTGTACATCCAGACCACCACCGAATGCATGTCGTGCAATCATCAGCGCGCCAGCGAGGCCCACGAGGTATAGGAGGAGCGCCGCATAACCACCAATGCGGTGTACGATAATCCAGCGCCGGCGAATGAAAGGAGTGAATTGCACCACTGCCAGCAGACTAGCGGGCAGTACACCAGCGAGATGCAGTAGGATACCAATCTTGTAACGGTTAAAGTTGAGATAGTAGTAGCATTCTCCTGGTGCTGCGCCGTTGCCGCCTGGGCTGGCACCATCTGCGGGACAGAAGTTTTTCGAGAAATCGAGATAGGACATACGAGCCAGGGCGACTATAGATTGTATTAGAGACATGTGAAGAGTCTTAAATGACAGGGAACATACAGCCTACGAATGCGCCGCCAAAGATGATATACAGCCAGAAATTGTAGGCTTTTGTGAAACCAAGTGGGTTCATAACGTGTCTGGCAAAAGCGCTGGTTGATGGTGGTGATGCGACCATGGTGGTATGAGATGCGTGAGATTCAAGGGTGACTGTTTCTTGGTTTGAGTTTGAGAGACTGGTCTGTTATTGTGTAGATGATGATGTTTGCTGAAGTATGAGCCATCTTCGAGAGAGATGGTCGCATGTTATAACTTCAATGCTGGAACACATCCTCATACCGCATCGAGGTGATTCTGCGCCAGTACGCACAAGATTTCACGATCAGGCAGTATGTCAGTAGTATGTACCTAGTGCGCGCAATGAACCCGCAAAGAGTTGTCTATGCGACAGAAGCGCCACCTTGGCCGATCAACGAGGCTGTGAATCGATGATAGTCATGGTCAAATCAGCGCAAGGTTAGCTAGATCTGGTCCACAGAATGTGGGCAGCATGCAGCTGCACTTCAAAGCTTCGCCTCGATTGTTCGGCGTTGCAAGCTATCCTAAATCTGGTAGCGAAAGCTGTCGCAGAATCAGCCGAAAGGGGCAAGGCGCGGATAGGATCCATTGGCTCAATGAGCTGACAACACAGGACGCCTTATTGAAGCCACTTTCCAAGCTTTCCAAAGATTCACGGCATCGTCATAGATAGATGCGCGCCAATCATTATCCCTGTACTTCGCCCGATTCCTAACCCTACTACACTACGCTTCGTGCTTCACCGTTACGCTAGCAGGCAGACAACGTGTGTCCATAAAGGGACTATTCTGCGCTGAACGACAGCTAGCGTACGAGATCCTTCGTGGATGCGCTTGTTCTAAACTCCCGAGATGGTGGGCGTTCCAGGACGTTCGAAAGGCTGTGTGACATGCCGGAAGAGAAAGAAGGGTGTAAGTGGGAGCGTCTTTGGAGAGTACCTGAGGATGAGAGGCTGATGGATGTAGTGCGATTTGGCCCAGCCCGAGTGTGGTCAATGCAAGGAACGCGGCATCACATGCGGAGGCTACGATTCGGATCGCATATTCATCTACCAAACTGGAGGCGGGTCTCCCCGTTCTATACCAAAAGTAGGACGGCATGCGACCGCCTCAAAATCTCCCGAGCAGCCACATCGGCACACCATGCAGATTGTGCATGTAAAGCCTGCGTCTGATCCAGGGACACAGAAATTCCGTCCTGTTTCAGTACCAATCATGTTGCCAGATGGGCTTGCCAGATCTGCTTACAGTGAAAAGACGATTGCGACTTTCCTAAGTATGTACAATCCAGAGGGAATAATTCGCACCACCAACACGGACGCAAAAGAGTTTGTGAGCTTGTTGCCCATGCTCAGTACGCGCGATGAAGCACTACAGATGGCCGCTTTGGCAGTCGGTATAACACAGCTTGGGATAACTTCGAACAACGAAAGTCTTACACGACAGGGAAGAACATTGTACGGTAAAGCACTGAAGGAAACGGCTGTAGCTCTACAGAACCCTTTCCGAGCGAATAGCGAGTCACTCCTTGTTGTACCGCGAGTCATGGCCCTATTCGACATGTTGTTTGGCGCGGAACCAAACACGACCAGCCAGGCGAAGAGCTGGCTCAACCATTGTGAGGGCGAGCTAGCTATGATAGTTAGTCGTGGGCCAGAACTATTCGCGGAGAACGACGAAGCACATATGTTGTTCACTAATGCAAGGTATCGACTATTGGGGCCTGCTACCCGCGCCAGAAAACCAACGATACTGAATGAGGAAAGATGGAAGACAATACCCTGGAAGGGACGAATCAAGTCATCCGACGATGTTCTCATCGACATCCTCTGCGGCATACCCGAGCTCTTGGAAGCTGTGGACAAGTTGCAGTTCCAATGCATGAGTGAACAAGAGAGAGAAGGGCTACAAGTGTATACGTTAGCAAGATGCTGGACACTGCACTTCGAGCTGGAAGCTTGGGTCAACGACAAAGCGAACGCCA